>NC_088177.1:11875348-12180883 GCF_028769735.1 Zonotrichia leucophrys gambelii
GATGGGAATGCCTGGACCTGTCACCCACCACACAGTCCTGGTAAAACTCCTCACAAAATCTGGGAGGAAGAGGCAAGGAGAGATTCCAGAACACATCACCCCCACAGAAGAGCAGAAATCAAAGCATTCAGTACTGACTGAAAGAACTGTGGAGTATTTTAAGAGCATAGGAATATTCCATGGCAAGGAAAGACAAAATGTTCCCGAATTCTTTAAATGCCTCCTTGCTCTCAGTCACTCACCCAGAGCCCCAGGAATGGCCTCAACCTGTAAGCACAGCAATCTGCTCTGCCACATGGGTCCCCAGAAGCAGAGCTGTCAGGGTGAAGTGAAGCATGTAATGGAAACTTGCTCAACACACACACTGGTGGCACTGGTCACACTGCTGGCCATACCACTTTATTCCCTTTGATTTTAGAAACTGTAACATACCTTCAATATTAGCAATTTCTGTTTGAAGTGGAGGGAAAGGCCTTTAAAAATAACATTAATTAAAAAAAAAAAAAAAGTCATGACACTGCAGATACACACAAAGCAAGAGACCCAAAATGGATCCTCTACCCAGACTTCAGAGCTGCACCCTGAACAGCTCAACTCTGAGCATGTTCCACCCCCAGGGCACCAGAAACATTATCTTGAGTACCAAGAACAAGGTGGGAAGTGTGAGGCTGAGCAGAAATGAGGCACAATTCCCTCAGAGCCCTGGTGATGTTCTGGGGCTTTCATGTCGAGTGCTTTTTGACTTGGGCATGCAGATATTTATTTATACACAGAGATTCAGAGCTAATTAGACATGCAACAGGTCTCTGCTGGAGCTGATAGTGTTGAACAGGGTGTGATTGCTGCCAGAACATTTTGGATTCAAGGCAGGCAGTGTGGACACAGTACATTTATCTAAGGGCTTCCAGGGGTTGTAAACATCAGCATTATCTTTAGTGAGGATGGCAGGAAGATGCAAATTCTTACCTTGTCCAAGGAAAAAACCTGACAGCAGCTCTTACAATGTAAGGTGTTCTCTCCAGCAAGTGAAAGGCGTGTGAGGAGGGCAAGAGGAAGAGTTCAACCCATTTTGCTGCTTCAGAAGGAGCATGAGGCACAATTCAGTATTCATAGATCTGCCTTACCCATATTTTAAAAGTATGGTTGAGTCTGCTGAGGTGAACATTACACCCTAAAGAACAGAGCAAGAAAATATCAGCAACTGAGGAAAGTTAGACAAAGTAGTAACTGTGCTTTTGTCTTGCTGCTCTCTAAGTGGTTTGATTTACTAACAGAGAAAAATATTGATGCAGCACCAAATACAGACTGGGATTTGCATATCTGAAAGACATTTAACAGAAATGGACAGATCTGTATGTGTGAGTTTCAGCTAAACAGGCATGATAATAAAGTACTGGGCCTTTATGATGGCAATTATATAAAATATGTTCCCATGCATGGGCAAACAACTTCTGGGATCACTTCTAAGGACAAGTGGAGGAGTCTAAGGCTACTTCTAACAGACCAGAAGTAAGGAAGGAAAGAAAGGGCATACAGTCAACATCCTTGCCATTTCCAGGATGTTCCACATTTCATATTAGATCAAATGTTCAAGGCTCAACAAAAAATAAATTCCTACTGATTTAAGCATTGATATTGCTGCCTGGAAGGTAATAATACCTACAAGGAGATCATAATTCCTTAACTATTAATATTTGTCTTAATCTACTTTTATAAAGCTTCGAGCAGCTGCTTCCCAGGGATGAACATGAGTGGTTGCTGCAGCTGAGAGAAAAAGTTCTATGGGGAGGAAGTTGTCTGTTTATCAATAGTATTTTATGTCCTAATAACAGCAAGAGCTGGTCTTATCATCCCATCTTTGCATCAGCTCCAGATAAACACACACGCAAACCAACACAAGGGAAATGGGAGACCAAGGTGCAAAGGGGGTTTCTTTTCCTCTGCAAACCAACACAAGGGAAATGGGACACCAAGGTGCAAAGGGGGTTTCTTTTCCTCTGCAAACCAACACAAGGGAAATGGGAGACCAAGGTACAAAAGGGATTTCTTTTCCCCAGAGACCATTTAGCTCTGTCCTGTCACTCACCAGTCTAAACTCCCAAGTTTCCCTTTAAAAAATTGGTCACAAGCACCTGAGAATGGTGAGCACGGCAGGGTAATGCAGTGAAAAGTGATGGGAATTCAAAAGGCACGTTCAGTTGTGTTTCTCTAGTTCAATGAGCACAGAGACTTTCCTTTTTACTGTGGCCCTGCAAATTCCAATTGATCTGAAACCAACTTGCATTTTCTAAACGTTGCTGCTGAGTCTGAACTTCGGAGAGAAAACCAGTTGCTAGAAATTAAAGTTGCCAATTAAAAATCAGTCTATTTATGTGGCTTAGGGGAGCTGAGCAGGAGAAAGGGAGAGAAAGGAAAAGCCAAATAACTCATTAAGTGATCTATATTGTGCCAGTACAGTTGGCAATTATAATTATACTAATAAGACTTTCCCACTTATATAAGTCCTTCCATTCAGGGATCTCAAAACACTTTGCAACCACTAATGATGTTGGATTCATAACATTGCTGACCTCATTTACAGGAGAGGGAATTGAGGAAAAGAGAATAAACACCATTTTCTGTATCAGAGAGCTTTCACTTTTTAACTGCCTGTATAAAGTTTACACTTGAAACTAAATCACTCTTAAAAATCAGGGTCTGTTCTGAGCTCTTGAGAGGCAGAAGTCCTAGACTCACAATGTGAGTGCAAAGAAGAATAATGAGAATTGTGTGAAGTGGGACAGGCTGTCTGCAAACCTTCTGCAAAGAGCCTTTGGTCACGATTTATCATCCTGGACTAATGCAGAGAACTTCTTCTGCCTCTGCTCCACACACAGAAGCATCCCTGCCCCTACCTGAAAGAGCAGTCACATGTGGGATGAGTGGTAGCAGTGTCCATGTGTGCACACCCTTGGGTTTGACTCCTCTGGAAGGAAAAATGAGAAAGAAGCAAAATGAAATCCTGGGAAAAGAAAAAACCAAAGTGGAACAATGTCTTGGTTTGAAAGACAGGCGTCTGCCAAGGAAGGCTGGAACCTCCCTTGGAATGGAAAATATGATCCCCTTCCCTCCAAATTATTATAACTGAAATTAAAGGGTCTTTCAGGCAAAGATATGGGGAAAGGAATAACAGTTCTTTACTAATATACATACATATATATATATATGTGTGTGTGTGTGTGTGTGTATAACAAGGCAAACAAATAGAACACAAACCCAGTCCCAGCCCTCTCTCATCTGTCAGGAACTGGTGAGGCACAACATTCAGGCTCTGTACTTCCAAAATATCAGATGCTGTGAGCTCAGATTGGAGCACTGAACAGAATCAGAGATCCAAAAAAACCAAAAAACCAAAAAGCTTCTGTGGAAAACACTGAAAGAATTTGAATAACCAGAAAGCAGAAAATTAAGACAAGAAAGAATGGCATCCTTCAGCCATGGTAGAAATTCTGATTTCTGCTTCTGTGCTAGCCAGGATAAGACGTGTCAGAGGAGGGTTCAGGAGCACAGGAGAGGCTCTAGCCCTGCACTAACACAGAAACTATTATCCCAACTGTCCACTCCCCTGGGAAAGAGCCTCTCTGGACCGTACAGGACTCTCCCAGTGAGATCAGCCTCTTAAAGAAAGTTGGCCCTTAGAAATTATTCCCCTGTAAATAATAATTCACCTGTGAACATGTTTGTGCTTGCTTCAGGGTTTCTGTTAGAGGAAAAAGGCTTCTGCAGTAGCCTTGAGACCAGAAAAGGCTCAAAATTAAGGGAGAATTGCAGAATTGCAGCTTCCATTTGGGGGCTGCAAACTGCTGCCAGCACCATTCACCCCAGGGCTCTGAGAGCCTGCAAAACATGCTTACACTGGCAGCCCACATTTTAGAGTTTACAGAATAAGCATGTTAGTTTTAAAGCAGGGAGGAGCTTGTAAAACTATTTTCTGCAAAAATAAAAGAATTTTCCTCATTTCAGGCTGCACATGAACCTGCTAGAGAGGAGTAATCTTATAAATTCTCCTTTGTGTGGCTCTTCTCCACCCAGTAATCTTCATCTAAAAATGAAATTAACTTTCCTTCTCTCATCATTGAAATTCCCTGTCCAAACAGATAGCCAAATAATGTTAATACTGATTTTAATTCTGAAAAGTACACAAAAAGGGGGAAATTTTCTGATTATTAATGGAAGAAAAGCCCTATTTAGCATATCTAAATGTAAAGTGTAAGATTGATAACTCATACAATAGCAATCATGGAAAAGTTACAAGATGGAATTATTCTCTCAGGGCTTTTATCAAGGTACTTACCATAAGTTAAATGTGAAATTCACACAGAAATCATTCAGAGAATTCGGCATTCACATACTTCTCTACTCCAAATAATTCCCCATGCAACAGTAAAATTCTCTCTTTATGACTACATAATTCTGGTTGTGTCAGCAATTAGCACGGGAAGTTTTAGGAGTATGCTGCATTTTTTTAAGAGTGAGAGGGAAGCGTGCATTGCAGGCAGCCAGGATGCTCTGGATATGCTGGGTTTGCTGCCTCCTGAACACACAGAGAAAGGGGATGTGGGCCATCACACCCACCCAAATCCCACCCTCTCCTACAAGAGAGTCCCAACTCTGCTTCCCACACTGAAAACACTGCTGGAGAATTGAACACTGCAGGAGATTTGAAATGAAGATTAAACTCTGTCCCAGGGAAACACCTTTGTGTTGGGAGGATGAGAAGCATCAGGCCCTTCATTCTATGTGGAAACCCAGGGAATATTTCTCTGTCTGTTCTGGGGTACCCTGACCCCCAGGGGAGCACTGACTTTGACCGTCATTCATGGAGAAAGTTCCCAGACTTCAAGATAGACTAGAATCCATCAAAGTGTGCAATAGATTATAGAGAGTAGTGTAGGTGTATCACTTGCTGAGAAATTTAGGTTTTGGGATTTTTAGTATGTTGTGGATGGAAGCAAGATGGAGGGCACAAGGTTTCATCCTGAGTTTCTTCTTCATGCTTCTTCCTTCTTCTTTATGGGTTTGGGTGGCATTTTATAATTGGGCAGAAAGTCTGCCCTGGGGGCTCTTTGGGATCAGTTATTGGGTTAGAAGGGAAAATAATCTAGATACCAGTTCTTAATTGGACAGTTTAGTCTTAAAAGACCTTATAACAAGAGATTGTTGGCCATTTTGTGCCTTCTAATGAAAAGCTGCTGAATTCACAGTGATGAGACTGTTTTACTGATAAGAAATAATAAACACTTGAGTCTGAACATGAATTCCTGTCTCAAGTGCCTTCAACCCAGACCCAGAGAAACCCACAACTGGGACCCCTACAATTGGGACCCCCACAACTGGTGCCCTGTGTGAGGTTCACGACCTTCAGATGATGAGACTGACTGGTACCCCCACAATTCTCTCTGTTCCAAGGTATTACCAGGTATTAATACTATTAGGCATTATTATTAGGTATTAATCCATGTTTTTCATTGAGAAGAAGCTTTAGTAACTCCTGACAGTCACTGGAGGGAATTCCTGCTGTGCAGAGAGCAGAGCAGCATTCTCCTGCCTCATACCCATGACAGGAAAAATGCAGTGCGCCATACAGCTGAAAGAACATTGTGCTATTTATCATTGCTGCTCTTCAGCAAGTTAAAGAAGGCCCTTGTAAGGTCCTCCAGGGAGGAAAATAACCCCCTTTGTCCTTTTAGCTCTTGATTAATAAGTATTTTTAGGAGGCAACATGCAGCATTAAAAGGGACAGAAGCAAAGCTTCATTTGTTTCCCTTCCTCTCTCTGCCTTTCATGCAATTTTGTTGCACACCTGGACTCTGGATCTGTGCAGGGAATGTGGTGAGCAATTGTATGTGATTTCAAATTTGTCTGACCTCTCCATGTCCAGCACTAAGCTATATTTCCTAAGAGGTGAAATTTGAAGGCCATATATTTCTGTGTGCCCAAATTCTAATATATCTGGCCATTTTAAAATCACAGAAGTGGAGGGAGGAAAAAAAGCACTCTTAAAATGCCATGCTGGAAACCCTATGAAAAAAAAGCCTCCACAAATAGAAGCTCAAGCCTTACCTCAATGGAGCCAGAGAAAAAAAAAACAGGATTTAAGAATATCTGAACAGGAATAGACTTTACTAACTCCAAAGGTGGTATCACAGACAGAAACCATCCTTCAAATTCTGGTTTTTGCATTAGCAGATGGGAGGGCAGTAAGAGAGATGCTCTAATACCCCTGGCCAGGTCTGTGGGGTGCTGGCAATGCCAAACACCTCCAATATTCAGCTTTGCCCTATGGGCAGCCAGAAGCTGTTCCAATCCTTTAATGACATAAATTTACCAAAGAAGACAGAGGAGTGGAAATGGAAGAGTTTGTAAATGCAAAACTATAACTTTTTCAGACAAAGTTTCCAAGTCTGGCACCAGAAGTCCCCATTAAATACATTTGTTTCTTTCCATATTCATTAACATAATTTGCTATTTTCATCACACTAATGATATGAATTCATTACCAGTGCACAGTGTCTGTACATCTTATGAACTCATTTTAGGCATTGTGTCAAGGTTTCTTTGCATAGGCAGATGGGGTTTTTTTTATTTTCCTTAGCCTTTGTGGTTCAAAATTTTTGCTAGTTTTCTTTCTATTTTAATTATTTCTGGGAAGGTTAGTTGGAGCCATTTGGAGCAAGCCACTTTAAAGAAATCTCTCTAAGGGAATGAAAAAGGTTCTTTCTTTCTTCTTTCATTTCTAAGCCATACTTCAAAAGAGGAACACGGGGCACTCATGGTGCCGGTTTGGAGTCAGAAGAATTAAAACCCTCTGCATGCAAGTAAAACACAGAGTATTTGAGTCACCTGTGACAATGTGTCCACAGGATTGTGACAGGTGTAGGAAAAGCTGTTCTGGACACAAATGAAGACCTTATAGTGGCCCTTTAGAAGATAAAATTTATCCCCAGTTTTGTAGTGTGCTCCAGCGGTCACAGTAAAAAAAAAATCCCATTTGGATTCAGAGAATAAAATTAAATTTATTGCTGAGATAGCCCCCTTAGGCTGTTTCTATATTATTTTTGATGGGAGATTTTTTATTTTATTTCATTTTAAGCTGGATGAATGGGACAAGAGCGACAGATATTCAACAAGGCCAAGTGGCAGGTCCTGGACTGGGCAGGTTGGGGAAGGAGTGACTGCCCAGGGAAAGGCACTGGGGGTGCAGGTTAAAGCAGCTGAATGTGAGGCTTGGGTTTAGGTCACCTTCATAGAAGCATCAAAAAAATGCATTTGAAAATGTTTTGGTGTCACTGTGGCAAGCTGAATGTGGTCACTGGCGTGCAGTGAGCACTCCTTTCAGCTCTCTGCTAACCCCACACTGTTCCAAATTACAAGTGGCATGAAAGATTTTCATAATTGTCTAAATATATCTAACCCACAGGTTGTTAATTGCAACATGTCAAGTCTCAACTCTCCACCAGAATAAATTTTCCCCCTCAAAGAGGAAAAATAGAACAAATACTAAAACTTAGCAAAATAAAATAAAATAAAGAAAAAGCTTCACAAAATGAAATAAGAATATCCTTTCCCAAAACTTCCTTACAGCTGAGCCTTGAAGTTCAGGGAGTGAGGAATTGGAAACTTTTTGGCTCTTTGTGAGCTTCAAGCTGGACACAAATTTGAGATTACACATACAAAACAAATAAATATGTATACTAAATATAAATACATAAAGGCAGATGTGTAGATTTCTATCTGAATTATGAATTAACAATTATTCAGATTAATAACACTGTGTTGCTTTCTTCACTTCAGCCATCTGCCTGCACCTACCATGTTTTTACACAGCAACATCCAGCTTGTGTAGGCAAAACCAAGCTTCCAGCCTCTCCCAAGCTTCCTGGCAGCATCCTTTCCACCCTAAACTGGGGTATTTTCTGTCAAAGAGAGGAAATTATGAATTTGACTCCATGTTCTTAGAAGCCTAATTTATTATTTTATGATCTATATTATATTATATTATATTAAAGAATACTATACTGAGCTATTCTAAAGAATACAGAAAGGACCCAGAGAGAAGGCTAAAAGATACTACTGATAAATTTGTGACTCTCTCCTCAGAGTCCGACACAGTTTGGCCCCTGTGGTCAACAGGTAAAAACAATTCACATGTTGGATAAACAATCTCCAAACCACATTCCAAAGCAGCAAAACACAGAAGAAGCAAATGAAATAATATTGTTTTCATTTTCTCTGAGGCTTCTCAGCTTCACAGAAAAAAAATCCTGGGCAAGGATTTTTATTTTTTCAGAAAATGTGATGGTGACACCAAACCACAACATCTCAAGGAATATTTGCTAAAATCCTGTCTGAAACTCCTTGTGGAAGAGCTCAGCTGAGTGGACTGGAAACCAAATGCATTTCACTGTTGTTCATTTGTTACTTTGCCCTGCTGTGTGAATGGACATCAGGGGAAGATCAGATGTATTTCAGTGTCCATGAGGATGATGATTTCCACCCTAAATTAACTTACTTTCAATCAATGAATCAATATATCTCTCACAAAGAAGAAAAGAGAGCTAAAATGTATACTGTACAGAAAAATACAGTACAAATGTATTGAATAGTCCAAAGATAATATGTTCAGAGACTGCAGTCATTTAAAAGCCCTCAAATGTAATTTTGAAAATTGCTTTACCAAGCTAATAAAAAGTGAACCAATGTAAAACCCCAGAAAGATACATATTTATTAAGGGTTTTTTTCTCCATTTTTCACAATTACTGAAGGTTAGAATTATTTCTTATTTGCCAATAAAAGATTTTCTAGGACTCTTCAGGTACACATTACAGAGCAGTTACCCAAATGATCATAGCCAAATGAGACTACTTGGAAATAAACTGGCTGTATATGTAACTAATATATTTAGCATTATGTGTGAGTTTCCAGGTTTTCAAAAAACAGCTAAAAGAGTCATCCATCCAGACATAAAAAATATTTACATCTCCAAAAAGACTGGCTGAGACCATATATGCTGATAGATTGTCGGATCTCAAGATCTCAGTCCTGAGATGCTGAGCCTCCGAGACCACCTTGGGGGGCTCGGGAGTCCTGGAATGTTGCCAGAAGTGTCTGGTAGCTGGACTTTAACCCTACACAGGAGACGACAAGGATGAGGGCTTCACCGGGTGAATGGTGAAGGGATTAGTTAATTAGAGGGTGAGACACAAGGTTTAGGATTTATGTACAGGGGGGTTTGGAGGAGTAAGATGGAGGAATTGGGGTGTGTCCTGTCCTCCTTCTTCTTCCTCTTCTCCCCCATCTTCTTTGGCCACGGTGGCACTCTTGGATTGGTTATTACTGAGAGTGCACCAAGTTATAAGAATAGATGGTATTGGGGAAAAATGATAAATATTGTACACGTAACAAAGGGTATAAAGATACGTGGCTGCCCGGGAGGGCAGACAGTGTGCTCATGGCTGACTGCTGAGCAGATCTCTGGTGGCTGAAAGAACATCTTTTAGATAAACAATAAACATAAAAACCGAAAGAAGAACTGAAGCCTCTTCTCGTCCTTCGATACGCGGGCTGCCCCAAGGCCACCTCGGGCCTTTCCAGGCCCCTCAAACAGCCGAGATAAACCGGACACTGGGTCCTGGACGACAAGAACACCACAACCTTTCGGGGGAGATAACCGGACATTTGGCGTTCCCGGTGGGCCCACCACCTCCCAAGCCCTGAAGACCAGAGAGAAGAAGAAAACAAAAAGCCAACAGAGACTGCAAAAAAAAACAGCAGTCACTGAGAAATCTCTCAGTGAGAAAACTCTCAGTTTCTGCCGAAGACAATTCGTAGCAGAACAGCCCGGACTGGAACCAGAAGGCGCCCTGGGACCACCTCTCGTGATCTGCTGGACAGAGACCGAGACCTCCAGACTGCTCTGACGAGAGATTTGGTAAGAAAGCCTGAAAATAAGAACATGGGGGGCACACCTTCCCAGGAACAACGGGAAACTTTGTCCGCCTTATAAGGTGTGACACAAACATACACAAAAAAAAAATTATTAGCTCTGGCCTTAAAAGGCCAGGAAGAAATAATCCAACAGATGCAGCAGACATCTGGGGGGGGGGGGGGGGGGGCCCTTAAAAGGGGGGGAGCAAGACTCCGGAAAAAAAAATTAGCTCTGGCCTTAAGAAGCCAGGGGGAAGGGCTCTCGAGAAAAGAGGGCAGGAAATATTATTAAAACACCCGGTCCCAAAACCCAGAAACCCCAGAAAACCCCAAAAGCGTCCTGAAAGCCCAGAGAGCATGGAGGACTCAGGAGCAGAGGGGGGAGAGCAGGGGGGGAGAAAAGGGATCGGGGGGGGCGCTTTCTCGCGGCAGCCAGGCAGCGGCGGAGCAGGCGGGGAGCGCGGCTGAAGAAAAAAAAAAAAAGGGATACGTGTTTTCGCGCGGCTTTGCTTGACTCAGGGCCAGGGGCGGCGGCAGTCCCGACCGGCAGGGGTGCGGAAGCGTGTGTCGCGGGCGAAATTCGCGAAAACCCGGGGGGAGAAGCCACAAACCAAAGCCGGGGCGTCTGACCCATGCAGCGAAATTAGGGGAAATTGCGCAATCCCAGAAAGGCTGCCGGGAGACGCAGGAGGCGCGCGGTTGTGACGCAAAAAACCCGGGACGCAGATCGACCCGAACGCGGCGGGCGCGGGTGCCGGCGGGGGCGGGCCGCACACACCGACAAAGGGCCACACACACACAGCATCGGAGGAGGAGGAGACAGAGTCAGGGGCAGACCGAGGGGGGAAAATTCAGAGGCGGAACAAAAAGGGAGAGGGAAAAATTACCTCGGGAGAGACAGGGAGCGGCTCGGAAAGCACGCATGCGCAGAGCGCGGGCGGGCCAGACCCCCGGTGACGTCTCAGGCGAGGAGGGGCCCTCTCCAGACTTGGTGCCTTTGGTAAAAACCCTCGGAGTCCCAAGCCTCTCCCCTCCCGGGGAGGCGTGTGTTTTCTAACCCTATTGTCAGTTGAATCAAAAACTAGGTAACCCCGGTCTCAAGTAAGCCTGCAAACAGCGACAATCGCTGAACAAGGAGGAAGCTGTGTTCATGGCTCCCAGCCAGGGAGGCCGGTGACAGCGCCACCTCGTGGGGAAATGACCGAAGTGCACGACATGCCGGATCGGTTCAGCAGAGCTACAGCATCATCTCGTAACGAGTCTGCAACTATGCAGCGATTTTCCTCAACAAGATATAAGAAGAAACGAATACTCAGACAAAAGTCGGGACTCAGACTGCAAAGGACAACTCAGAAGAGAAACAAGAGAAACGAAAGACTCTGGGGGGTTTTCTCTTTGGGGTCTTGAATATTTCTGTATAAGGACGAAAGACTCTGGGGGGTTTTCTCCTTGGGGTCTTGAATTGCAATAGGCAATGGGGTAAATTTACCTATTACAGGGAAAACTGACAAAGGATCATATATTGATCAGCTGGTAAATTTCTTTGACATCTCTCCCATTTGGAGAGGAATTTTAAGGGCAGATTTCTTTGACATTTCTCCTATTTGGAGAAGAATTTTAATAGTTTAAGGTTTTATGTTGTAATAATTCTCCTAGTCCTCATCCATGTCGTCCCAGATGCCATGAATCGGATTGTAAAAGAGGGTCTCTTGGGGCAAACAGAAGGGGGAGATGTCGGATCTCAAGATCTCAGTCCTGAGATGCTGAGCCTCCGAGACCACCTTGGGGGGCTCGGGAGTCCTGGAATGTTGCCAGAAGTGTCTGGTAGCTGGACTTTAACCCTACACAGGAGACGACAAGGATGAGGGCTTCACCGGGTGAATGGTGAAGGGATTAGTTAATTAGAGGGTGAGACACAAGGTTTAGGATTTATGTACAGGAGGGTTTGGAGGAGTAAGATGGAGGAATTGGGGTGTGTCCTGTCCTCCTTCTTCTTCCTCTTCTCCCCCATCTTCTTTGGCCACGGTGGCACTCTTGGATTGGTTATTACTGAGAGTGCACCGAGTTATAAGAATAAATGGTATTGGGGAAAAATAATAAATATTGTACACGTAACAATGGGTATAAAGATACGTGGCTGCCCGGGAGGGCAGACAGTGTGCTCATGGCTGACTGCTGAGCAGATCTCTGGTGGCTGAAAGAACATCTTTTAGATAAACAATTAATAAACATAAAAACCGAAAGAAGAACTGAAGCCTCTTCTCGTCCTTCGATACGCGGGCTGCCCCAAGGCCACCTCGGGCCTTTCCAGGCCCCTCAAACAGCCGAGATAAACCGGACAATAGATGTGGAATCTTGACATAGCAGAGCACACCTGTGTTTGCCTGGAGAAGGCACAAAGCAAAACAACTCAGGACAAAGCGTCCCCAGGTGCCACACGCTGGGGACAATGCAGAGCTTTGCTGTGGGAAAGCTCTCCTTGGAGTTACCAACTGATGGATTGGGCAGCTGAGTCCTAGTCCTTCAGACTTTTCTTTGGCCTTAAAAAGCCACTTTTAAGGGCTTTGCACCAAGAAAAGCCACAAGGTGATTTCCAGCTCTGTGGAGAAAAGCACAAGCATGAATATCTTTTCTTTCCTGTTGCTCCATAGCCTCAGAGGAGGGACTTCATTTCACACAAGTGTGATTTTACAAAATCCTGGCAGTCTCAAAAGAAAAAGAACACAGAAATAATATTATCAAATATAACATCCACCTTCTATAGCAAACCAACTGCAGCAGCTACACAAAATCACAAATGTTTAGATGCTTTGCTCATGTGTGGTTGGAACAGCCCTTGCAAATTGCCATTAAAATACACAAAATCACAAAAAAGGAACAGCATTTATTAAGATTGCATATGCATTCAGCACTTTTGTAACCCTTAAATGAGCTACACTGGAGGGCTACCAGGATTTTCCAGATGTGTGGTGGTCACAGGGGTCTCAGGACAAGGGAAGAGATGACTCTGTGTTTCAGAAGGCTGATTTATTATTTTATGATATATACTATATTAAAACTATACTAAAAGAATAGAAGAAAGGATTTAATCAGAAGGCTTGAAAGGAATAGAAAAAGAATGGAATGATAACAAAAGCTCATGACTTTCAGAGACTCCAAGACAGCTGGACTATGATTGGCCATGAATTAGAAACAACTAACATGGACCAATCATGGGACATATTTTGCCTCTAAACTCCTCACTCAGATTTCTCCCCTTGGAGATATTTTGCAGTGCTTTTTGACCCTTGCCAGCCAGTATAATGAAGTGCTTTTGACAGGATGTTTTTGGCAGGCTCTAGTGCACTGCCTACCTCCATGCTCAGGAATTTCTCTGACTCCAAGGGCCATGCTGAGAGCTTTGGACTCAGCTTGTACGTTTCTGTATGCCACATGCACTGCATAGGGCTGCCAGTCTCCCTGCACTTTTCCTTCTCTGGGAGATTTATTCCTCCCCTTCACTGGCACAGCAGCCCTGCTGAATGAATCTGTATATACTTTAATTTCTGCAAAACTTGTCTCTAGGGGGGTCTTTTCCAAAGGGGAAACTGTTGTTTTCAGAAACAGGGCATAACATTACCTACACAAGTTTTCTTGGAAAAGACAAGCTGTGATGCCACCAGACTCCAGCAGCTCCTATTTCAAATTACTTCCATTTGAGAGGTGTGAGAGGTCCAGAGACCCCAGGCTCTGTCCCCAGTTCACCCTGTCCATCTTCTCTGTAGTTTCTGCAAGTCCCCAGATTGACACATGCTTGACACATCTGCTGCTGCTCAGTTACTGCTATTTTTAATGATCTCATTTCCCTCCAGCACATATTGATGCTACTGTGCTGTAATCACAGGAAACTCGGGGTAAAGTCAGGGGAGGGGGTTTGAGATTTGTTTATTGACATCCTTTTTGTAATCTACTGCCAGTGTGAAAGTGTTACTAGCTCTAAGCTTTGTAATGGCAGCACTGCTCTCTCACAGAGACCCTGCTACCCACCCTGGGGCACTGAGCCACACTGCCCATGTCAATAATCCAGGAGTCAATTGACAATCTGGAGTCCTAATAACAAACAGCTCCCAATTCCAGCCATGCCATGCCACTAAATGCTTGCATTTTTTGTTCTCTGGCACAAGCCAGAGCATCTTTGCAGTGGCTCCTTCGCCACCCACACATTTCTTGGGTGCTGTGGGCCCCTTCTTACTTTCATCACAGTGCCAAGGCTGACAGTGATGCCTTGTGCAGGCTGACCTAGAACAGAGGCTGGACAGAGTTAAAGAATAAAATAGGGATTTATTAAAAGGCCTCAATGGATCCACCTTGGGCAGCACAAGAGCCCAGCCAGGGCTGCACCCAAGATGAACCAAAATGGTCACAAAATGGACACCTGGTCACGGGGGTCTCACACTTTTATAAGTTTTGGTCCATTTGCATATTGGAGTTAATTGTTCAATTACAGGTTCAGATTATGAAGTTCCATCTTTCTGGTTTGCTCTCTTCAGTCTCCAATGTTTATGCTCTTGGGCATGAAATTTGGGTGGTTGTCCTTGGCCCCCAGCTAGAGAAGGAATTATTTTATCTCCCCCTCTGAAGAGAGCTCACCATCCCCTAACACAGAGCTCAGAACTACACACTAAAGCAGCACAGAATCTGAAAAATATAAAGGCTAAAGCTTAAGGTATCAACAGGGCACTCCGAACTAACTTGTTTGTGTCACTTCCAGGCTCCTCAATGACACAGCAATCCCCTCCATCCTGTTTAGAAAGACCCAGGACGGACACCTGCAATCTGAGCTCTGTGTCTCATTTCCAGAGTAGAGCTTGGCATTTTGGGGTCCAATGTTTCTCCTTCTTCATGTGCCTTAGCTGCCCAGCCTACAGAGACCCCAGAGAGTCTGAAGCACAACACCATTCCCCTGAAAGCTTTTACCTCTTTAACTTCTACTTTTTCTCTCAGAAGTCCTCTGTCTCAGCTAGATGGCAGATCAGAAAACAGCAGGGGAATCATGAGGCTTGCACAAAAGCATTTGTTCCTAGAAAACCTTTTGCTCCAAATCCAGCAGAATCAGAAGAAAGCTGCTCTCCTGATTGCTCCTTTTGGAAACCAAATCAACCCAAATCAAGAGAGCTTGTGTAACTCCCACTCCTCTGACACGGCTCTCTGGGCCCAGCAGACACAGTGGAGGATCACTCTCCAGAATGCTTTCTGCCAGGAAACCATGCTCCAGCGCTCCCTGGGATAGCTGCTGGGCAGGAACCCATAGCCAGCCAAGCACTGAAACAAATCTGAGACCACTTGCTCCTACCGAACATCATTCTTCTTCTTAAGCTCGAAATAACCAGTAGGAAACTGCATGCCTCATTGCTTTCTTTTTAAATCCCTGGCAACGCCCCACACACAGGTAAGAACTGCCTACACAAAACAGTTATAGAAAGGTATTTGCCTCTGTCAGGACTGTTCTCTAAACAGCACCATGCATGGGTGAAAACTGTTCTGCACATTGCTTGCCTTAAAAAATCAACTGGTAATACCTCTATCTAGACCAGTGGAATGTTTATTTGGTGTGGGGGCCTGAATATATGTTGCATTGTAAGATCTGTGTGTGTCAATGTGGGGGCCTGAATAGATGTTGTATTGTAAGACCTGTGTGGGTCCGAGTTGCTCCAAACGAGCTGCAGCTGCAGGGTCCTTAGCTGGGCAGCAGCTGTAGCTCGTGAAGGTAACTGAAATAAATAGGGGTGGGTCGAGAGCCCAGGAGGAGCCTCTGGGAAGACAGGAAGGACTATGCTGCAGAGAATGGAGATGAGCCCCAGCAGAGAGGCAAGAACAACACTGCAGCGAAGATTAGAATAGCTGGTGACCCCGTGTGAGGAAGAACACGCAGCCAAATATCAAAAGAAGGTATGGAATCCCCGGACAGCCGAGAGCTGTGGCAGCCTGAGAGCTGGGACTGTAGAATATAATATGGCCTTTGAATTAAGGAGCTGTAGCGGCAGAAAGCTGTAAGAATATGGCCTTTAAGGAAAAGAGCCTTGGAACATCTAAAGACAGCCGAGAGCTGTGGCAGCCTGAGAGCTGGGACTGTATGTTTATTGTAATTGTATAATTGTTAAAAGAAAAGGGGGGAAATGTGGGGGCCTGAATATATGTTGTATTGTGGGATCTGTGTGTGTCCATGTGGGGGCCTGAATAGATGTTGTGTTGTGGGATCTGTGTGGGTCGGAGTTGCTCCAAATGAGCTGTGGCTGCAGGGTCCTTAGCTGGGCAGCAGCTGTAGCTCATGAAGGTATCTGAAATAAATAGGGGTGGGTTGAGAGCCCAGGAGGAGCCCCTGAGAAGACAGGAGGTACTGTGCTGCAGAGAATGGAGAAGAGCCCCAGCAGAGAGGCAAGAACAGCACTGCAGTGAAGATTACAACAATTTGGCCTTATGTATGTTGAAAATAATGTGATCTGCTTTCATTCTAAGTACAACCCAGGAAAACCTACATCTGGTTTGGCAGTATCTCTACATAAATATACAAGAAGTCATTCACTTCCATATTTTTCACCTTATTGCCAGTACAAACATCACTGGAAACCCTCTTTGTGTCTTTCTAGAGATTAAACTCTACCCTTAATCCTCACCTCCAAATACATCATGATAACCAGCCTCTGACCTAATTGTCAGAATGGTCCTTCTAATTGCAATTATAAAGGGTTAATATATACCTATAAATGTGTATTTCTATAGGTTTGAAATGCATGTTTATATATATATACATATGAGACTTCCCATGGAGATACATACGGACATGTATATATTTATAGAGAAAAAGGCCTTCTTTCCTTTTGAAATCCTATCTCTATTCCTTGACACCAGGTGAATGCCATTTCCCAGCTTAGCTTTTAAGGTTAGCAAAAAAATATTGAAAAATTATTTCCAATTACTTTCTTTCTCAAAGCCTAGCTTTACTATGGTGCACCTTCAACAATCAGCAATATGGGAAACTGCTGTAACCCTAGAAAATCTTCTCTCTCCTTATTGCTTATGGAATATCCAGAAGCAAACCACTCTCTTCAATCCTTATCTTCTGAAATCCTAAATTTACCATGCCTAATTTGGTGTATCTTGACAATCTATTTTCCATTGCAATATTGATCTGGAAAAATTCCCCCTTGCAGGAATTCAGTCTTATTTTATGTTGCTAGACCTATGCAATAGAGTAGGAACTTTTTCCTGAAACCCAGCTTCACTGAAGAGTAAACTAAGCCAGCCATGGGCTACACTTCCTCCAAAATTGGCCCCAAAGATATTCCTTTAATCCTTTCCCTAGTATTCCTCATCCTTTCTCACCTCCTGGCAGTGATCAAGAAAGACCAAGCCACTACAAACAATTCAAAATTAATATAATTGATAAAACTGATATAATTACCAGTTTCTGCTGGTACATTCAATGTGACCAACCATCTACTGACACCTGCCCAGTGCAGTTTGTTTCAGAGACACCTGAAGAAGGCTGGAAACTCACACCCAGGGTTTGCTGTCAGGAGAAAAAGCCAGAAACACCCCCAGGAACGCACCTGGGAAATTTCAGACACTCCAATCTTATCAGAGGTTTCCTGTTAAAGCAGTTTTTCCTTTGATTTCCATACTGCAAGTGAGATTAAGGAAAATTAGTTTCCTTCATGAGTTCCAAGGCCTTTGTGAATATAAACACAGGTGAATTCCTGTTGCATGTAAGTAATTGATGGGATTCAAACATCCTGACAACCCCAAAAATTGAATTAATTATTTGAAATAATCAAGATTTTTATTTGCTTGGGGTTTCTTTCCTTTTCTCTGAAGAGGAGTGAAACACTCTGAGAGATCACATCCTTTGTTCTCTTCCTCCAAATTAATTAGAATAAAATATACAAAAAAACCTCTGAAAAACTAAACCCATAATTCTTCACTCAATAATTTCACCTTTTTCCAGGAGTACAATCTGGTTGCAATCACTCTTTCATGCTTTGTGAATCCAGGGTCAAGTGTGTGTTTGAACCAGTTTGAGTATGTAAGTTAATTTTCAGAGGTAAGAGGGTTGTACCCCACCACAGCAAATCCAGTTTGCTAGTCCCAGGTAAGAGAAAATCTTATACTAAAAGCCTAAAATACCATGGCTTCCTATTTTGTGATTAGATTTTTGAAACCTAAGAAGAAAAATGCTTTCTCCTGAGGTTTTCTTCTGATTCCCAACTTCTGGATGGGTATGAGGAAGAGTCCACTGCAACCTCTTTATTTGTAGTGGGCAAAGAGTTTTACACTCTTTCTATTTTATTCAGCTGTTTGTATTCATTATGTTCATGGAAATACTGTATTTTGAGACTTCTGATCTCTTGTGAAAGGGTAGAATAAACAGCTTCAAAGTTACTGTGGAAAGAATGACAGACTATCCCCTCCAGAGACAAATTTTATATCTGAAGCCAGGCTAAAAGAGCAGGAAGAGATTTGGTGTGGATTCACATAAAACTTGAAAGCAGAGTTAAGGAATCTGACTTCAAGACCCTCCCTGGATCCAGCAGTTCAAAGCTGGGCCCCATCTGAACACAGAAAGCCCCAAACCATGCATCATCCCACTCCAATTTTCACTGGGGATATTTCTGTTTAGGAATTTTCTCTTTTGTGTGCTGCTTCACTGGAGCTTGATGAAAATCAGACACAAAACAGTCACACTTAACTAAAAACCAAGCAAAAAAAGGCAACAGAATGTACTGACTTTACAGTCAATTAATATATGAATATTAAATGTGTTTCCCCTCTTCAGCCCTCTTGTTTTCTCATGAGTTCTGCCAAGGGGCATTGTGCTTTGGATGTTCAGATACTTCTCAATTCTGTAATGGTTTGCAAGTTGAAGTCATGCATAAAAGGATGGGAAACATAGCCTGCTTTACTGAAATCAGACTCTGTGAGTACTGATGAGCTATTTTTAATATTCCTAACACATGAAGCCTCTGCTCCATGGCATTTATGTAACTTTTCTTTGTTTAGTTCCACCTCCATCATAACATAAGTATTTGCAGATCACTGAAAGCAGATCTCTTGAAAAGCATAAGCTACTTGAACACATTAAATCTGTAAAAACTTATCAGGTTTATAAAGAAATAATTGAGTGATAGGGGCTTGTTTGAAACAAATGGGAAAACTACCTCAATAAAAATTATTTTCCCTTATCAGAATTTAACTTCTTCAGTTCCTCCCCAATAAATTCCTTGGCTTTTATTACAGCTGTCTGTGCTGAAATGTTGCTATCTGAGACAGGCAGACCTTGTTAGACACCAGAATAGCTATTTTAAATTTTTTCTTATATTAGCAAGTAGGTAGAAATCTTTCTTTTAACTTATTCAATGCAACAAGGCAAGTACCAGGCAGGGACTTTTGTCAGTGTGTCATCTCAAAAGGCTTCATCTGGGACAGGAAACCTGTTTATTTGGTGCTGATCTTGGGGCCACAAGTGTGGGTGAACTCATGGTTTGTTGAGTTTCCAGGGAGCCTAAAACCAGCCTGTGATGTGTGGTGCAAAACTCCAGTGCAGAAATCACATTAATAACCACACCCTACCTCAGTTTGATAAATTGAACATTTGACATGTAAAGTCAGGATGCAATCTGGTGGCCTTTCAGTGCCCATCACCCTCCACACCTGGCAGAGGCTGGAATGGCCACATATTCTCCTTTAGAAATTCTGCTTGTCAGGCAATGACAGATAAAGCCTGCCCTGGCTGATGGGCTGTAGATCAGATTACCACAGAGGGAATTTCACAATCACACTAGATTCCAATATTTTTTTCTCTCTTTATTCTGGCTAAGAATTCAATTTTCTTTTATATGAAAAAATATGGCCAGCATATTTTTCTCATCTAAGCTGAAGGTAACTTCACTTAGAATAGCTTTGCTAGAAGCCCTTTTCCTAAATGTAGTGCAATGAACTTTGCAGCTTCTTTCCAAGCTGCAGAATGCTCTCCATTTTCACTGGCTTGTCCTGATTAGACCTTTATACTTCTGACTGATTTCCTCTGTGGTTCATGTCCATGCCAGGCAATAAGGTGGAAATTTTAATAAAACAGTTTTGGGTGCAATGTTATTCACAGGTCTACATCAACTTCTATGGCTACACTCCTGAAATTACCCTCTTCAGTTATTTCTATTAATTTCCCATGAAGTTTAAGAGTTCTCCATATGTTATGCCCCTAACCTGGAGCCACATCACATTGGTTTTTTAAGCAGCTTCTACTTCATTTCATCTCAAAATTCAAACAAAGTATTTCTTATAATGTATTTTACTTTTCAGGGTTTTTTGCTGGTATCATGGCCAGGCAGCAGTTTAATTTTTTTTTTTTTTAGAGTGTTCTTTTGCAAGTAGAGTCAGACTCACTTATGAGATTCAAGCAGTACAAGGAACTCTTTTTATGAGCCTGATCTGAATTTTGATTCTCTAATAAAAGATGGAACAGGAGAAAAAATTGGTGTGATTTAATTTATAATCTCTGAACCATGCCATAAACCACCCTCCTTCTCTGCTTTCAAACCAGTTCCAATTTATTCCTGTGTATTATTTACACAGATCCATTTACTGAATAGTTTATTAAGAGATTTTCAGGTTGGTCTTGCTGCTTGGAGTTATTTTACACAAATTGAGGAACAGCTACTGGTTTGTTACCCTGTTTAGTATACATGCAGCAAAGAGGAAGATCACCTAAACACACAGTATTGTTTCTGCTCCATCAGGGCCTCACAGAAGACACTTGTACTGTCTGAAGAAAAATGTACAGCAAGCAATGAAATCCCAGAAAATAATCAAGGAGTCGTAGCTGAGTTTGTGAAGCTTGTCTCAGCTGCCTGTGCTCAGCAAATTTCACATTGTGAACTAGGAAAGAGGGCTGAAATCAAAATCAAGAATGAGGGCATTAGGCACTGTGAAGAAGCAGTCTGCCCACCTGCTCAGCACTTCAGTTGGCAAAATGCTGGACGTGAACATGCAGGCATGTGGGACAACCTACTTTCTGAAACCTGGAGAGGCCAAGCCCCTCTCAGCACCACAGTTGTGGTCACTTGGCAGTAATGCTGCCTTAAGTTTTAGTTTTTATATTTTTCAGATTCTGTACTGCTTTAGTGTGTGCTTCTGAGCTTCATATTAGGGGATGGTGAGCTCTCTGCACAGAGTAGGGAGACAAAACAATTCCTTCTCTAGCTCGGGACCAAGGACAACCAATACAAAGTTCAGGATCAAGAGCATAAACAATGTGGACTGAAGAGAGAAAACAAGAAGGATGGGACTTCATAATCTAAAGCAACTCCAATATGCAAATGGACCAGAACGTATAAAAGTGAGAGACCCAATGACTGGTCATCCATTTTGTGACCATTTTGGTTCATCTTGGGTGCAGCCCTGGCTGGGCTCCTGTGCTGCCCAAGGTGGATCCATTGAGGCCTTTTAATAAATCCCCACTTTATTCTTTAACACTTCCTAGCCTCTGTTCTAGGTCAGCCTTCTCAAGGCATCAGTAAAGCACTGCTAAATTCCAGAATGTACCAGCCACTCCCAGGATCAAGAGTGGGCAGAGGTCTCTTCACACAACACTTCCATCTCCAAGACAGTCCATGGAGAGCTCCAGAAGGGAAAAGAACAATCTTTCTGAGAGATATTAAGATATTAACTTCAGGACACTATTTTAATTACTCAAATTGCAATAAATATTGCAGGTAAAATACAGCAGAGATGACTCAAAAATATCCACTTATGATTTTGGGTTATCCAATAGGAACATTACCATAATAAGCTCTGAGGAAATACAATGAAAACTATTACAGCTCCAGGAAAGACACATGAAATGAATATAACAATATCTGCCTGACAGAGAAAAAGGAAGAAAGGTACATAATTTAGAGTACTGCTGTTACTGCCTTTAAGACAGATATAAAATGAGGAGTATTGCAGTTACCTAATTCTGGCAGACACACAGTGAAAATCATTAGTTATCTAGCTGTAAGGAGGATGTGTAATATGGACTATTATTGTTACCTGTCCCTAAAAGACAGCAAGAAAGAGGGGGAGAGAGTGGTGATGGAAACCTGGACTGTTACCTGGCTCTGGAAGGCAGAAATTATGGGAAGATTTGCTGCTGCTCATAGCTGTGCTTTACAGCTACTAATTCATGGAAGGAGAGCTGGGGAAAATGGAATGGTCTGAGTTATACCATGGCTGGCTGGTACAAGGCCAGACTTCCAGCTGGGTGCAGCTGATAAAACTCACTCCCTTCAGTGTGCTGACTGGGTCTGTGGAGAATGAGAGGATGGGGAGGCAGGAGCACCACAGCCCTCCTGGAGCCAGGACAGACTGCCAGTGATGCTTGGGACTGGCTGCCTAGAACAGAGGCTGCATAGAGTTAAAAACAAAGTGAGGATTTATTGAAGCCCTTTAACAGGTACACCTTGGGCAGTATAGGAGCCTGGCAGAGGCTACACCCAAGACAGACCATGGTCAGGAGTTCTTTATACAGATATAAGTTTGGTCTTTTTTCATATCAGGGGTTAATTGTCCAGTTACAGCTTCAGGTAATGAAGCCACATTCCCCCAGTTTGCTCTCCCCTTTGTTTATACTTTTTGGGCCTGAGGCTGTGATGATGACCTTGGATCTCAGGTCTGACCACACTGTGATAACACTCTATACAGAGATCAGAGTTATAAACTAACCCAGTACAGGATCTGAAAAATATAAAACCTAAAACTTAAGGCATCACCAGATGTCTTGGGGGACTGAACTTCTCCTGGATCCCCACCTGGCTCCTCAGCTGCAGCAGCCTCCAAGCAGGCAACATTTCTCTACACACTCCCAGGAGCAGGAAGCTGTGGGCAAAGCAAAGGTCCAGAGAAAGGGATGGCAGAAATGTAATTTTTGAGAGCTCTCTGACACAGGAGGTAAAGGCATGATAAATTTACATTTCTGCAGAGGAAAAAAAATTGCTTGAATCTTTCTGTAACCTTCAGGGTCTATCCCTTCCCTGGATGAATGATGCCTACTTTCCTACTTTCAGAGCAAATGGGCAACAAGTTTGTTGTTTTGTTTTTCATGCCTTTATCACAAGATACAGTCATGACTCAGATAGCACAAATGCTAAATACCTCTCCAGTCCCTACCACACTCCTCTGTATTTTCCTGCAATACTCAGGCTTTGAATTTCTTTTCCAAGGGTGTAATTCTGACAACACTTAGGGTCCAGTGAAGTGTTTGATTTTAGCTCACTCAGTTTTAAGGGTCAGATCCCTCATTAAATTCCAGCCCAAGGAACACAAAAGAAACTCCACTGCTGCTCAGATTAATCCTTTTTTTCCTGTTTTGACCACTATTTGCTGTCCATCAGATGGAAAGACGTGAAGTTCAGCTGAAACAAGTGCATCTTGTGATTAATTTGTAGTATGAAGAAGAAAGGCAGTCCAGAGAGCAAGGAAGGGAGCACTGAGTGGGCACAGAACACTTGCCTTGCATCCACAATAATTCCATCCCTTCCTCTGACAATGTCATTGGATCTCATCTTGTCCCAGGCAGTAAAACAGACCACACACCACCCTGAGACTTTCAGGCAGAAGCTGTGAGCCTGCAAACACCATCCAGCAATGCCCCTTTCCAGCATCTGTACCCAGCATTGGCATATCAAAGATCACAGCCTGAAACTGCATCCCACTGGATGCACAGTCCCCTCCAAGCTGGAAAAGGCACCTGAGTGCTTCCCTCTGAGGCGAAAAACAGGCAGAAATCAGCACAAAGTTCTGCTCCTCTACTTGGAATGGCTCACACAGACACATTCCACTGAGCAGGGGAAAGCTCCCTGTGGCAGAGCCATTCATTTCTCCTTAATGAGGACACAAGAAGTCAAGTTAATTTCTAAATTACTTCAATTTTCGCTCCAAATTCTGAAATGCAAAAAAGAGCAGTTATTTCTACTTTAATTTGATTGTTCTGTTAGTCCTTATATTGACCTGAACTGGAAAGGATGACCTGCTGACAGGGCTCTTCAGACACTGCCCCATGTGAAGCCCCTCAGAGCATCTTCTCTTGGGGAAGATTTGAGACCTTGAGGCCTGCAGACCCCAAACTCCAATCCTAGACACTGAATTCCTGTCCTTAATACTGTTTTACACTCTTTGTCAGGCAATAGAACCTTGGTGTTAAACCATGTCTAAGGCTGTTAATCCTCAGCCATGTTTTTGGGTCTCAAATTATTATTACCAAAAAATTGGTGGTGTTAAAACTGGATCCAAATTATGCAAAGTATGCAAAGCTTTGCTCTCCTGGGTTGACCTTAGAGTCAGCAAGAAGCCACTTCAGAATGCTGTTCACTTGGTGAGAGAAGAGTGGCATGATGAAGACATCATTATTTAATAAAAAATTAATAGGAATTGTAAATATCTAGTTTGATGATTATATGAAAAGATACAATAACCAGAACTGAACTTCTTCTGATTCCTGGGATCAGGTTTTTTTCTGATTCCAGTTATCTAATATCAGGGACATGGTATTCTGGGAACAACATGCTGTTCTTTCATTGACTTGCCTAAGTCTGAAATTTTATTTTTTTTTTAATCCTGTCACCTCTTTCTTGTCTTTCCCCAGACTTTGTTTTTTTCTCAATCTCTTTTGCTTTCTAATTTTTCTCTTTTGCTGTCATTTTTAATGAGTACACTTGGCTAGATGACAGGATTTCTGCAGAAATATGTCAACATTTGTCTTCTTTCCAATACACACTGGCAAAATACATTCAAAGACTTTGAGTTTCAGAGTACCATGTTTCTCTCTAACTTTCATATTGATATGTGCATTCCACAAAACATACACAACCATTACTGGCATATTTCAGTGGAAAAAGAATTATACACTATACAAATAATCTTTAAAAAATAAATTGGACAGCTACTATTAAATATTTCAATTATCACTAAATTTCATATCTCTGAGGAGAGCTGGATATAAAAAGATCTCAATTCTGACATTATGACACGAAATAATGTAATCTAAGAAATATGCAAGAAATAAATTCAAAAAAATTCCCAGCCCCCATGTTGACATTCACTGCCAATCTCTGGGCATGAGTCCTGCAGGAATATGAGGAATCACTGACACTTCATAGGGAAATGGGTTTGTGAGCATTTAAACTCTGAAGCTTTTTAGCTCCATAGCTTGAGAGACTGCTAATGGTTTTGTGCTTTCCCCATACCACTTCTCCACTTCTTTGGCACCAAAAAAGTTATAAAAAGTTGTTGGTTCAATGGAAAATACTTGATTGCAAGAGTAGAAATATCCCACCATTTTCTCCCCAGTTCACTCCAGCAAGAATTACACTGCCCTGTACTGATCAAGCACTTAGCTGTTCACTCATACATAGAAGAAAGGGGGAAAAAAAAAAAAAAAAAGTGGAGCTAAATGACCATGTAGAAGAAAGGTAAACAAAGAAATTCAGGTATTTCTTGCATATTTGAAAAATAAGAACAACCTTAGCTCTGGAGGCAATTGAATTAATTTATACCTCAATGTTCCTTTTGCATCTTTGTTTTCATTTATTTCCTGCTTGGTACCAGCAACACTGAAAGGTAGTGCATGACCACACAACCAGATGAGATATTTGTTGCAATGGCTAATTTGTACTCAGTAAATCACCCTTACAAATGCTGTGAATTCTCCTTCCTGCTTTCCTGATGCTTTTTATTCCTTTGAGAGTACAGTGAGTCCTACAGCCAAAGAAAATTCCCAGGATGCTGGAGGAGGATTTTGGGCTATATGACTCCCAAATATAAAAGGTGATAAACTTGTTTTCAGGTTGCTTTAACAGACACATGACCAGAAAGTGTTATATTCACATAATTGGCCTTTGCACAGGCACAAATAGGGAGATAATAAGACACAGGTTTGTGCCACAGGGGATGGCCTGGTGTGTGGCAGGTTTTGGGGCAGGGAACCTGAACTCAGGAAGGCTGAGCAAGGAACTCCAGGTGAAACAAATCCCACATGACTGCTCTGATTTGGAGCCTAACTCAGAAACAGCATGAATCTTCCCTTTGAAAGGTCTTTGAAATCACTTGAAAGAAGGCAACAAAAGGCACACTCCTGAAAAAATAAGCTATGTGATTTTCTACACCTCATAGTTCTTTCAGTGTGGGTTTAACTATGAGTTTAATTACTTCTGATTCCATTTTTTTTTTCTCATTTTTATGTTGGTTGCACTGGAAATTCATGCAGATGATGAATGCTTCCCTCAGTGAACTACCTGAATAAAGACTCAAGTAATAATACCTCAAAGCTGTGAAGATGTCACTGCTAACCTCAGCACAAAGCACAGGCTGCACTCCAACAACTTAGATTGCTATTGACTCAAACCCAGAATCCTTTGGCTTTCAGCTGTACTTTTGTCAAAGAAATGCAGAGAGAAAGAAGAATAAAGTCAAGGAGTGAGTTCAGGAATGACCCCCTGTGTAAATTCACACAGTTTCATGTCCAACAAACCCAGCTTGACAGTGACAAGGGTTAATGAAGATCTAATTAAGACTGACTGAGACCCCATCCTTGCCCAGAGGAGTGAAGGTGACTCCTGACAGCCCAGTCCATGCAGGGGGAGGATGCACAGCCCAAGGCTTTGCCCACTCACCTACAGTGATTCCAGGCAGATCCATGAAGGGAATTCTTTGAAATGCTCTAGGGAATGCAAAGAAATGCCTGTTCCCTTGCACTTCATATCTTACTTACCCCTTTCTTTGGATGAAAATGTTGAAGAAAACTTCTTTACAGTAAAACAGAAGGGACTGGTTCTTCTTTTTTTTTTTCTTTGCAATTTTGTTAGTTTTTTTTAAACTTTGTTTACTCAGTTGTAACACTACCACAGATTTCTGGGTGGGTAAAGAGACTATTCTGCATTATAGCAATTACTTCAAAGAAAAGGTCTGTGCTCAGTCTAGTCACTGTTGGAGATTAAGACAAAGTTCTAAGGGAGCAGGTGATATATTTTGCCTTGTATCCTTAAATTTACCTCCCCCTGCAGCTGTCCCTGGGGTGCTATGACAGCAAAGAACTCAGCCCAGCTGGTCCCATGCAAAAGGAGCACCCTTGTATGGACAAGGAGAGCACCTGGAGATGTTCTCTGAAAACACTGACATACATGACCATTGCTGGCATTTTTCATTGGAAAAAAAATTATACACCATATAAACCATCTTTAAAAAAGAAATTGGGCAGCTACTATTAAATATTTCAATTATCACTAAATTTCAATTCTCTGAGGAGAGCTGGATATAAAAAGATCTCAATTCTGAAATTATGACATGAAATAATGTAAAAGTATCTAAGAAACATGCAAGGAATAAATTCAAGAAAATCTCAAGCCCAGCCCTCATATTGACATTCACTGCCAATCTCTGGGCATGGGTCCTGCAGGAATATGAGGAATCACTGACACTTCATAGGGAAATGGGTTTGTGAGCACTTAAACTGACAGTTGGGGAATCCAGGAGATGTGTAGGGAAAGGTTTTCTTCATAGAGAAGCAGTCATCACTGAGTTGGAGGAGAGGGTAGGAAGGCGACAGAGTTAAGGGACCAGCAGGCTGGAAGATGCCAGCTCTAGGACGGACTGGGAATTCTTATTCCTGAATCAACCATGCTGTCAGATGGACAGAAAAAAGTTTGGGGAGATATTTTGCCCATTTCTATGCAAATATCCATCCTAACTAAAACCACAGAGAAGCTGTCACTCAGTTTTTTGTTGTTAGTCACAAGTGAGCTCTAAGAAAGGCAAACACTTTAAACCAACCTGCTCTTTGCTGCCAACAAAAGCAGAGAACTCCCAGAGGCACAGGACCAAGGCAGGGTGTTCCTGGTTCCACCAGGATCCAGAGTTCATGGATTATTACCCACTTGTTCCTCCTTGTGGAGAACTCTGGCTTCTGACTCTTCCTTGGTGTCTCATTCCAACATCCACAGTTTTTGCTCTCCGATTTCCATTTCAAGGGCATCACTGCTTCTCATCAAGTTTTTGCCAGTGGATATTCCAAAGATTCCTATATGAGATGAAATGACTTGTAGTTAAAAACACAGCAAAAATACCATAATTCATTAACACAAGGTAGAAATGCAGCATACATCACCAATAAAAAAAAAAAAATTTGATTTGCTAGCCCCTTTTAGCCCTTTAAGATACACCATAGCCCACAGGATTATTTCATGCATTGCACACATCTGCTGTGGACAATGAAACAAGAACTGAAGGCCTCTTTTCATGGAAGATGAACTGAGAGGCATTTTGCTGCAGACATGTATTACTTGAACCATCCTGTTCTCCAACCAGAGTCATCTCCAGTGGGCAAGCCAAGAAAGCTTTGGGGGCTATTATATAATAAGATTTTTTGTCGTCTGTGCATCTTTAAATCCAAAGAAATGTCCTGGAGTATGTGGATAGCAACTATAGCACAGCTGCACAATGCTCAGGCAGCCCCTCAATAAATGGTTTTGGATGTAGTAATACATGTTAAATAGATGCTTTAATAAATGTTTAATCCATATTTTAGACCAGAAGATTGCTAAACCCCTCTTATTCTCAGATCTGTTGAATAGAGGGTAAGAAAGAATAGTGCACTAGAAATACTGATTTTCAGTGACAAATTTCAGAGTACCAAATTCAGCACAGTCAGTGTCTCCCCACCCCATTTATGCTGTCTTTGGAAGCTCAAAGGAACACTGAAATCCTGATCCAATATCTGCATGCTGGTCCTAGTGGTCCTGAGGGTGTCATCCTTGTTTTATATATCAAGGGGAGAGCATTAGTTTTGGGCCTATTTATGGTGTTATTTTACTTTGGCTAAATACTTCCTTCTCAATTCTGTGGCCAGTTTTATCCATTAATCCCCACAGGAGGTTTACAGGACATCACAAAACAAATTTATTCCCTCTCTGATATTTGGCTTTTATTTTTACCCTGTTCACACTGAACTGAAGTTTCCTGATAAAGACATGGGTATCTTCAGGCCATGCAAACTCAAACCTGAGGCAGGATCCTTAGTCAGAAAACGCACTGCAAGGTTTGTATCATTTTCCTGTGGCTATATGGGAAATTCCAGGCTGACTGGCAGGAAATGCAGCAATGAACCCACACACAATTCAGTGTGGCAAGCACAGAACAGCAGAAAGTTGCAAAAAAGGACTTGTACTGAGTATACAGCATGTGATGTATATATTTGAACATCTCACAAATCTCTTTCACATGTTAAAATCACATGTCAACGTTGCATCTTCCACCTCAGCATTTTTATAAATTTTTACATCTTAACTTTTTTGCTTCATACTCCTGCCACTCTTGTGCAGGATATTCCTCCTGTCCAGCCTGCTGATGTGGTAGGAATGCCTTCAGGAGGAAGCTGCGCCAGCAGAGGCTCAGCACATGCCAATTCACTTCATGGGAGAGCTCAGTATAACCACCCCTCTTGTGCTTTCAAATTTAATTCTAGTTTGCAACAAATGATCATCCTTTGTGCTGGAGCTTCCCTTTTCCTGATCCCTGCTAATGCACTTAATCCCTTTCTCGTTGCTGGTATCTGGAGGTCTTAATGTCTTTAATGCATTTATTTTTTAAGCACTCCACAAAGGTGGGAGTTACATAATGCCCAGATCACTGCTGCCTGCATATCTCTCACCGTCTGGGTCCACATGATGTGCCCCAGGTCAAAGAGGAGGTTTGTGCTTGTGGGAAGAATATTATCTGCTCACCCAAGTCAGGCTGTAATACCCAAATCACTAATGGCCTGCTATCTTCTTAGCCCAGGCTTTCTAGTCTTAGTCTTTGAACTCCTCGTGGCAGAGATTTCTCTTACACCAGGAAAGCATTTCAGCTTCTCCCACAACAAACCCTGTGCTTGTAAAAGAGCTGTACTGATAGAGCTCAGAGAATCAGACAGAGAAGTTCTGCACAAGGCTGAGTTTGGCAAAGAACAGAGGTCTGAAGGGGAAGAGGATATAGGGTGAAAAATATGAAGGACATGAAAAATTTGGGAGAAAATTGCCCTAGTTCCTGGGAAATTGCCTATTATTTGGGTATTTAGAAATAAAGTAGCTTGTAAGCACATGCTACATGAGTCAAATAACATTAGTTCTCATTTTTCCTGCCAGTGGGTTCAACATATTTTATTAGCAGGACTCCTCAGTTTTCAGTGCAGAAATTCAAAGTGGCCAGCAGGGATCTCTCTCCCACTCTGCCAGTTCCCTTTAAAATTAACAGAACGTGGCCATCTGAGCTTGCCTTTGAGGCAGCACTTTACAGAGTCCCAGACAGAGGATTTCCCAGTGTAATGGAGAGTTTCTGCAGCAGCTCTGGTCGCAGGACTAAGAGGCAACACCTTCTCCAGCAGAGAAGAACAGCTCTGGTAGGAGGTGGCACAAGAGGGAACTCCAGCCCCAGTGAGGACATTTGCAGGAGCTCATGGAGGAGCTGGATGAGGTTTTGTCACAGCTTGGCCAGGAGTATGGGCTGAACTGCTGAATTGTGTGGGCTAAGGACAGACCGAGAGCCAAAGGGTTTCCTCAAATACCTTCTCTAATGAGGAGGCTTGCTTTGAGAATTGAAATAGTTTCAGCATCATGGAATAGGTAAACAAAAAAAACAAAAGGACAGAGACATATTATTCAAAACTATATTATAGATAGAAACTAAATACAGATATTACATTTAAATAAGCAAAGGATTATATAAATCCTGCTAATTGTCATGGGAACTTCCAGCATTTCACCAGACACCTTTTGCCAGCAGAACATCTTTAATGTGCATTCACACAGGGAATAAAAGTGATCTTTCCCTTGACTGTCTGCCATTTGCAGTCTGTCAGTAGCTCCAGCTGGACCAGCACCTGTGCCAGAATATTTTTATTCCAGCATCAAACATTTTGACTGAAGCTCCCCATCAAACCAAGCTGCAACATGGGGGCAACCTGCATCACACTATGCAGAGCAAGAATGTCAGAGTCTCAGAATCTCAGAATCTCCTGCCTTTAACCCCAGGATTTTTGTCAGGCAGCCTGAGACTGCCCATCACACTGTGGGGACTGACCAAAAAGGCTTTTTGTGCCAACTGCACTTGCTGATGTCAAGAACAAAACAAGAACATTGGTCTGATTGGACTCTCTACCTGGAACGAGGGGGCAATGACAATCTTAAACCAAGCATGTTTATATTGCTATATTGTCTATATCTGCCCATGGGTTTTTTTTATTACAAACATCTGGCTGAGCACTTTGTACCCATAGAGAGGCCTGTAAGCCAAAGCAATGTCCTTCCTAATTCTCTGGTGGGAACTCTGTCTAGGCTGAGCTCAACTTTTTTTTTAAACCCTGAAAAAAGATTTGAACACATAAATCTGTAGGAAGTGTAAGAACCATTATAAACCAGCATGGAATTGAATGAGATTGATTTGGGGCAGCCTGTGCACTTATCTTGAGTGCTGCCCATAGTGTTCAATTCCAAGTTGCAGTTAACCCTGTTGTGTTGGAGCTGTTTTAATTGATAATTTAATAATTGATAATTCAATTTTTTAATTGATAATTTTATAGAGTTGATGAGCTGTGGCCGCAGCTCTCTCCACAGAGAACAGCAGGCACAATTTTCCCAAGGATTTTTCCTGGGAAGGCAGTGAGAACCTCAGAGAAGAAGAGAAAACAATTCTTATCTCTATTCAGTGCTCCTGTTGTTTGGCACATGTGGAATGTGTTCTGGAGATTGTTTACCCAAAGTGAGTTCTTAATTGGATACCAGCGAAGGCTGTTTTGATTCCTTGGCCAATTGGGTCAAAGCTGTGTCCTGGCTGTCTGCAGACAGTCATGGGTTTTTCTTTAGTATCCTTTTAGTATAGTATCTCTTTAGTATGTAATGTAGTATAGTATTAGTGTAATATAATACAGCTTAATTAAGCAATTGTTCAGCCTTCTGAATCACGGAGTCAGAGCACATTATTCCCTGGCTGGGAGAATCACCTGTTGCTACTATAACCAACTCTATAAAATCTGGCATTTCAAGGGAGTACATGGTGTAAGTTAAACACATTGTAAGTAGTTTGTAGTCCCAAGCCTGCAGTCCCTTGTTTGCAGTTGAGGAGAGGTACTTATATGTAGTAACAGTGAAAGTGAAGGTTTTCAACTTCCAGGGAGTTACACCAGAGGTAGGAACAAGTTATTTCAGAGGATGCCACGCACTGCCTCTGCCCCACCTGCCAGCTCCTGGCAGAGCCCACCCTCTGCTCAGTCTGAATCCAGACCTGCAATTTCCATCAGGAACAGAACCAAGTCCTGTGCAGCACAGCTCCTGTGCCTGGGAGGAATGCCAGGGGTGGCATTAAGCATCAGCACTAGATCAGGGTATTTTGCTGAAAAAGAAAGGGCCAGGACTGCTTAATTGTGACCTGGCTCCACACACGTGTTTAGGCTCTTCCAGAGTGTTTTGTAGGCAGATGTTAGCATGTGATCTGCACAATTCAGCAATGACCTGTGTCCACAGAGCTGTACAACTGCAGGGAAGTATGGAGGGGGATTTTTTATTTGGGCAAAACATGCTTACCCAGTAGAGAAGGCAGAGTTATCTCCAGAAAGCTGGCACAGACCTGTGAGTGGCGGGCTAATTGATAAGAAAAATCTCACCGCACACCAGAAGCTGCAGAGCTTATTGCTTCTGCCCCATCAAGCCTGTGCTGTCCTTGATAAGGCTTCTAACACAAAATCCTTGCTTCTGACATCTGCTACTATCACCCAACAGATCAGATGATAGAGGAATGAAGAATACTAACTATCACTAGATAAAGCAATCAAGAAAATCCACATATGTCTGTATATGCAGACAATGGAAGTGCAAACAGGACTCGAAACAGTGTCTCTTACTTCTTGGCAGAGCAGTGCACACACTGTGCTTGATACCAGAAAGAAAAGTTACCATACTCTGTAAAGGCCTCTTCCTCAGCTGCATGCTTTCCATGGACAGTGATTTTTTTTCCTCCAGACTTCTCAATCTGCTATATTGCAACAGACAGAGCAAATTGGGACTCTTATTTCCTGCAGGTGCAGCTCATCCTACATAGAGAGTGCAGAAGGCCCTGGGCCATGACACAGAACAATGTGTGGTCCTTAGAGATTATTCCTCACCTATTCTTTATTTGCTTAATAACTGAATCTTTTACACTGCCTAAAGACTTCCTTAATTGAATATTTTCAAAAATGTTGTGCTGAAGCAGTACCATTATGGCTAAATGACATAGGGATCTTTAAGGAAAAAAAAAAAAAATGGTAAAAGCAGAAGGAGCCTGTGGGCTTTCATGAATGGTATTTAATCTGTTAAACAGCTTAAACACCACCTACATTTTACCTACAGTATACTAGATCCAATCAGCATTTTTCTTTTCCTTTTATCACTTAGAGAGAGATGGGAACTTTTCACTTCAGATTTCCAGCAAAATGGTGTTTAAGAGATGCATTTATGAATGTTTTATTTGTAACTCAAATATTTATAACTGTCATTATATTTGTTGCTTACCTCTTTAGAGATGCCAGATTTTTAGTAACATTTCTGCATGTATCCTTAGTAAGAGACTTGAAACAGATAACTGGATGGGGGTGACAGCATTTATTGAGTGGAAAGCTGTATTAATTTTCAATCCACAGGAGAGAGAACTGACATGTGCAGTCCTGAAGGGGTGTTACTGTGCACAACAACCACAAGAGCTACAAACTGCACTCATCAGCAGTTACTGAGTCTGGAGAATCAGAGACAAATCAGAGCACCAGTAACACCACTGACATTTGGGATTGCTTAAAATGGCCAAAACATAACTGAGAATTTGACTACTTTGCTTTTTCAGATGTTCTGAGACCCTCACTCCAGAAGCTTTTAAAACAGTAGAGCTGAGAGGACAGAGGGAGGGCAGTTTTGTCAGTTCAGTCCCTTGATGACACCACTCAGAAAGCAGGGTTACAACAAAACTCCTTAGCAGAATCATAGACCTAAACACCCTAAAATACCTCCAAGTTCACTTTTAGTTCCTATCTGAGTTTATAAGCCAGGCCTCACCCCAATTTAAGCCAGTCTCTGGGTTATTATCATTTCTCTCTCTCTTGTAGCTCCTAGGGGATGTAACTCCTAAAACAGGAGAGCCTCCATGAAGACATGAAGGTGTTACATGACTAAATCCACTCACAACTTCAACCACATGCAAGGAAAGATTTCTCTGAAGAAAATCCAGCCACACCAGTTCTTGGTTCACCTGGGGATAACTTCATTTTTAAAACAAACTACAACCAGAACAGAAAGTGCACCTGCTGCTCACAGAGGTCCCTCTCACTCAAAGTCTCAAACCAGATTTTCCCAAGAGTCAAACCTTGCTCATATACTCAAAAAACCCAATTTAGAAACAAAACATAAACATCAGTTTGTGATGCACACCCAGACACATCAATCCTCCTGTGCAGCACAGTACAAATATTTGGAAGCTGCTCAACATTTTGGCTTTCTGCTTGTAGAATTGATTTTTTTCTTCCCAAAAAGTAATTTTGAGTACAAGAGGATGGTCTAAGTGAGTGAGAGTGGAGAGATGTTGCTGCAGGGCTAGACAAGTCTCCTCAAGGGAAGGGCTGTTTGGGGTTAGAGAACAGAACCCAGGTACCTCCCACCCTGTGTGTTCAGCCCACCATGCTCATATCTCACCAAACTCTCTCATTCTCAATTACTGACTGTCAGACTTTTACCCATTTTTACACTTGCCTGTAGCATTCTCTAAAAGACACAGAATTTTTTTTTTCAAGTAATTACTCACACCTAAGATGGATGAAGCATCACTCAGGTCCTGCAGCCTGCAGCACAAAAAATGACTTTGCACTGCAGTCCCACTGATGACTTTGCACAAAGTTCCCTTTCCAGCATTCCCCCAGTTCCAGCCCCAGAGAACTGCAGCCCTGATAGGTACCTTTGGTGTGCCCCAGCCCACTTGACATCACATTCTCTCAATTTTTGTGCTTGCAATATCTGAGCCAGCAGCTCCTGAAGCTCACCTTAGCTCCAAGCATTTTAAATCCATGGAATTGAGAGAAAACTATTTGGCTCTTTAATGAGCTGATCTCAGGGGTAAATCACAAAATAGAGCCAAAAGCTTTCAGGGACAGAGCATAGATGAACCGCAACACCATTTAGGATGTCCATGAATTGCCACAGAACCCTCAGGTTTTATATCTATTCCCAACATTATGGGTCCTGCTACTGCAGAAAGTCCCAAAAACTCCTATCACCTAATGAATTTTGAGTCTCCAGTCCATACAAGAAAAAAAAAAATCTAATTTCTAATTCCTGATTTTAAAGGTCTGAGAGAATCTGTACATCACTTACAAAGGGCCAGGAGCATTCAGAGTTTTCACTGGCCAAGGCCCTGTATAAAACTAGCTATAAATGCATCCTTGTTGCTGTTGCTCTCTGCTGCTTGTTTCAGCTAAGGCTCCAAACTACAATCCTTACCACTCCAAATCAAATTAATACAGCAGGGAGGGAAAGTGCAGAGAGCAAAGTCATTCCCTCATCAGGCATCCTTGCAGAGCCCTACAGGATCAAACCCTGGCCTTCAAACATTTCTTTTTATCAATATACACTGCTGCTGCCCCAGCCCATGGAAGTGAGCAGGTCTGTGCAGTGCTGGGGGCTGTGACAGCACAGTCCCCCTCCCTTGGACAGGCAGAATGTGATAAACTCTACTCTAAAGCTTCAAACAGCTCCTTTTTCCCCTTTCCCACTTCTTTTGACAGCTTTATTTTGCAAAAAGCAAAAGCTTTAAACAAGGAGGTGAATGGAACTCTAGTTTGATCACATTGAGACAGAATGTCTCAGAGAGAGGTTTCTGGGAAAGAAGAGTGTGATGCTTCAGTTCCTGCCCCACCTGCTATCAGTGACAATAAATAGGATATTGGTTTTATGAACGTGATGCAAAATGTTGGCTTTTCCCCCACCTCAAACATCAAAGAAAGAACACTTAGAGTACTCCAGGATTCATTCTGGCAGATCTACAAACTTGTCTTCAGAGGTATTTACATAATTTTCATTCTGTTTACCAGTGAAGACACATAATTTCTTGTTTGTCTTTGCTATGGTCACTTGAGTTTAAAAAAAATCAAACATTTCTTTTTCCCTTAGTTCACACATCTGCCCTAGCAAGAAAAAACACTGGGAAGCAATGAATTCTCCTTGCTGGCAAATGTCCATTGAAGTTCTCTGTGTGAATACAAGCAACAAGTGGAAACATATTAATGCCCAAGAATTTCTGATTTTCATTTTCTTTAACCAGAAAAGGATGGGAGGAAGGCACCCATGTAAAGGATGTAAAATGACAAGATCCTGGAGGAGAACAAAAAGTGGCCCTCCAGTTTTGGCAGCTGCAGCTGCCAGAACAAACTGGCAACGTTCAAGGTGAGGGGTGAGATTCTCTTTTGCACAGAGCAATGGATCAATTTTTAAAACTGTGCTTCTTGCTGATGCCATATTTTAGGAGTTTATCTGCAATGTCTACATCCCAAAATGAATTTAAATTACCTTTACCAGTCATTTGTATTGTTGTCACCAAAAGTCATGTCTAGTCCTTACCAGGGGGAGCTAAACAGCTTTAGTGTAGGGAAAGTATATGCCCAGATCTCACTTTGGGATCCAAACTGACTCCAAATAAAGGTCTGGAAAATAATTTCTCCTCAAGCTCCCACACTGCATGCCATCCATGCCCCTGGGTCACACACTCATGGAGTGTGACTGCATTGTGGGTTATTATATTTGCCATCCTACACTGCCTTGAAGCATCCTCCACAGCTGTTGTAAAAGATGATCCCAGGATGATGCCCACTCTTTCTTCAGCTGTTTTTCCTGCAATTTGATGCCAACACCGTGAGCACCAATTTAGCTACCCCTTGGACCAGAGACTAGCTATGGAGCAGCCAACTACAGAGGAGAAAAAACACATATGATAAGAGAAGAAGGACAAGCAACTAACTTTGAATCCATGGGATCTTGATGGACCCACTTTTGTTTTCCCTGAGACACAAAACGTCCCATGTCCCAGGGATGGATTATATTTGCTATTGTCATGCTGTGACTTTAAGTCTTCCTGAAAATACAGAGGGTAGGGAGGGGTAGATAAGGAAGAAGCAGCACATAAGATATAAATGAACTTTACCACAAAACTCCAACAAAATTAGAGCAAGTTTGGGTTTTTGGGAAGCAGTGGGAATAGAAGAGAATGTCCTACTTGCAAGGGCCACAGGAGAGAGAAGGGGGAGCAGAGGGTGATTCACTGGAGTGGCACTGCAGGATTCCTCACTGCTGAGGAGGAAGGCAGCAAAGAGGCCTTGAAAAGGACATCTGAGAAGTTCCTTGGTACAAGCAGTGACACGAAAATCCTTCAAAAGTGATTGAAAGAAAAGCCTCAGTTCTGAAGGACACAGAAACAGCTAGAAAAGGATGGTCTTATTAAGACGCATAAAATATCCATATTCAACAACAACAAAAAAATCAATACAGAGGTTACTCCATTTACCACAACATCAAGGCTGTAGTTACTTAAGCATACAGAACTTACAAAGATTATTTCATTGATACAGTGCTTGGTCAGTAATTCAATTACTATGCACATGCCTACATCAAACAGCTACACATTTAGAAGATCTCTTTGGCATATTTCCCAAAAGTGAGCCTTCATGCATCTTTCATATGGCCAGTGTAATCAAATTTACGTGTACACCTAGCAGAACAAGCACTTTAAGTAATAGGACATAATCCTTACAGCAGTTTTTCTTTTTAAAAAAAATAAGAGACAAAAACACCCCCCCCCTCCATGATAAAAAAAAAAGCATGGAACGAGAGAAGAAAATACAGGAGTGAGAATACACACTGCCCTGATAGTAGTGAGGGCTGGTGCAAAGCCTGCAATGAAGTGTGGGTATCCTTACACTGCTCTGGGATAAGTTTTTTAGCCACCCAGAAGACTGTGAGGACCAAGTGTCCTGTGTCCCCCTGTGACAGTCCCAAGTCCTGGCAGATCTGTAAAACAGCTTTGCCCTGCAGCCCAGCTCAGTGTGGCTTCACCCTCCCCTGCTCCCAGGCAAGTTCCAGCCATGCACATGCTTTGGACATGGCTCCTCAGGAAAACAGGCAAATCATGGAAAAAGGATCACAGAAGTGTAAATTCAAGGTTCCAGTTACCAATTCCATACTCAAAATGTCAGAGCAACATATTTCAACAGCACTATATCTCACATTCTTAACTAAGTTAAATTCTGCTAAGAAAACCATTTGATTTCCCGTCTAGCTGTAGTCAATGGTGATTTATTTCACACATATTTTATTTTAGAATGCTGCATTTAGGCAGTTAAAATTTAATGGGAATATCCTCCTTCAAATTCTTCCCATCTGGATTATATAATCTTTACTACCAAGCTGTAGTCTGCCAATCTGCAGTCCTGAAAGTTATTTCACTATTTTCATCCAATGAACTAAATCTTCTCTTTCCCTTTTATTTAATGTTCATTTTCTATCTTTTCCCCCCGCATAAGGCAAAGGGTGAGCAGAGAGTTAACAATAATGAAAATCTGCATTTAATACTAATAACAACCCTTGATTTTAAAGGCCACACTGGATAAAATTTATAAGGGCTAAAGTGCTCATAAATTTTACAGCCTACTACACACTCACAGATTTATGCACATAGAAAGGAGCCAGTCATCCACAGAGCTGTAGCAGTTTCAGATGTACAGTCCCTGTTAAGCAGATGACTTGTTCAACAGTGCCTGTTGCTGCAGTAAGGTAGAAAAATTATAAAGAAAGGCCTTATAAAATCAGGCCTGCTCTGTTAAAATCAGTGGCTGGCCTTGTCATGCTAGCCCTTTACAAGTTCTCATGTGAAAGCAATCCTGGTGTGAGCAGTTCATTAACATAACAATCTATTCCTGGCTGAAAAACAACTAAGACCTATATAAACTGTTTTTGCACCTTTAGATGGAAAAATGAAAACTATCTCTCACAAATAACCTTTCCTGCATGTACACACTGAGGGTTTGAGTTACCAATAAATACAGGCTAAAAACTTGTTACCAATAAAGTAACTGGTAAGATAGCTCTAACCAATAGGAGTCACACACAAGGTATGTAAAACTGTATAAAAAGGAATTCTGTGAATAAAGAGGGGCTTTTTCCACCACGAAGAAAATGGAGTCTGTATGATTTACTTCAATAGCCTGTGACTATGGGAGATGTCTATGATCACATTTATTTCCAGGTAATGACATGCTAGGAGGGCCATGGACCTGAAGCACTAAGAGCCCCTTTCCCTCTGTCCTGCTTGCATGAGTTTTTTTCATTTAGGACAATGAAAGAAAAAGGACTGGGCTGTGGATAAGGATTGTGGTGATCTTCCATGCTGAGAGGCAACAGTCCCTTTGCTGGGATGCCATGGCTGCTCCTGTTTGAATACAGCTTCAGATTATTCTGAAGGGAATAATCAACAGCTACACTGGAACTTTTAAACTGCCCATCTAGCTCCAGCATCCTGGTTGTCCAAACCAGCTGCTACTCAAGTACTCTGCATTTTTCAGGGACAGACTAGATGCACTACTTTTTCTGGTTTTATTTTGCAGAGGTCTTTGACCATGTTAAATTTGGGGGTCACATTTCAGTGTATGCCATAGACTGCTCTCCTCCAGGCAAGTCTCTCCTGGGCTGAAAGGACAACTACACAAGGCTTTGACTGGGAGCACAACTGAGACTACTCCAGCTTCTCCAGAGCAGAGCAAAAGAAATGCTGCAGAGAAAGATTCCTCAAGGAAGTTTTCTTCCTTACTAAAGAACTCTCTTCCTTTGCCAAATTGTTCTGTTGTCTAAACTATGAATGCTGTCCCTCTAATATCCCCCTAGGTCCTCCCATTTTCTCTACTAAGCATTTTCTTACTCATACAAAAAATTTTAAAAAGCTGATTATTCTTCTTATCTTGCTACGCACTTGGTAGCCAAGGTATCTGATGGCCTGAGTTCTGCCAGTTAACATTGAGATGGTATATAATATTTACACATCAAAAATAAATTGCAGAAGAATTACTGCATAATTTATATTCCACCACCCCTGTTAAAACCCTGCTTTAAAGGGATTTTTGCTTCCTGAGAAGAAAGTGAGTTCAGGAAGCACGAATCAGTGGCAAATCAGACATTTGAGCCCATATGTCCACAAGCATGGAGGGATAACAGCACAGGCTGACATCAGTAATTATAAGAGCATAAGAAGATCCAGTACATGCTCTGACCAAAGATTTCTTCCCAGGCCCCTTTCTTCAGCAGAGGCCACAGACTCTCAAGCAGAGAAAAAATAAATAACCCTGTTATCACACTCTCCATCCTCCATCAAATATTTTCTTCAGGAAGGCTCCCCCTTCATAGATGGTGCTGACCATGAGGGCTGCAGGAGCCTGTGCTCTCCATCCTCACCTCTAGAATGTCATGCAACAAGACTGCCCCAAAGTGCTTATAAAAAAGCAGGGAAGAAATATCCCTCCAAAAGGAAACAAAGAGCCAAGGAAAAGTAGGGTGTGTTATTTGCATTTTACTGCAGCCTTTGTGCTTTTGCACCCCAGCTTGGTCTGCAGTGTGGTGTCACACAAGCTTGTGACAGCAAACCTGAGCTCTCTGTGGCAAAGGTGATAGACAGAGACAGAGAATTCCAGCAGTAATTCTCCAGGTTAATATAATCCCTGTACATTTTGAATTATGCAATTAAAGCTCTCTTTCTATTTCAGCAAATAAAATCAGCGGCATGGTAGGAGGAGCCTGAAAACTGCAGGATAAATGAGAGGACACACAGTCTATGGCAGTGATAACTACGCCTGCCAAATTCACACCACAACAAAATATTGCCTCTGCTTCTGAAAGCTGCTGGAAACACAAATGGTGTCACCTGATAAGAAATCCCAGACATGGGAGCTGATAGCTCACCTCCTGCCAATGTTACCTCCTGTCCCTCAGAAAGGTAGCATACCTTTCAAGGAAATCACCACAACTATTGTAAAAAGAAAGGAAATCTTCTCTCCTGGTGTATTTTAAGGATGTACTGTAATGTGACTCAGATTTAATCCAAAATGTCTAGCTGATACTTAATTTCAGGCTTTCTCTGTGAGCTCCTTACCTCCCTCACTGTGGCAGCTGCTGCATGTGGATTTGCAGCACAGTGTTAAGCTTTTCCTTGCACTCCAGCTTACACTTGCATGGAAACGGTTACATGGCATGAAAACTTTGCTCAGCAGGTCCAACACTGCAGGACATGCTCCCAAGATGACAGCACAAGCCTCCTCACATGAATGAGGCATTGTTGATCCTTTTACATCTCCCAGACCAGGACCTAAGGAAGTGCCACTTCTACACAAACAACAAATAACCCCTCAGTCTCTCCCTGTTAATGAGGCAAACCCAAAACTCCACAAACCTACAGTTTCCTTCTCCTGCCAGACCCTGTATCTCTGCATGCTGTGTCACACTGGGACTCAGGACCCCTCCTGTATCCTGAAACAAAAAGAAAAAAGGAAAAGTGAAGGGATCACTGGAGGGGATGTGCTGGAATCAGCCTGTGAGAACAGGCTGCAGAGAGACAGCCATGGCAGCCACCCAGCTGCAGTGCTTGCTGACCTTTCCAGGTAAAGCAGGCACTGCAATTCGCACCAGTGGCTGTGCAGCCTTCAGCACACACTTCCCCCGTGACACTGAGCCCCACTGTGCTCTGTAATCACTCCATTTGCAGGAGGGCAAACCTCAGCTAGCTATCAGTTTGCACATTATGCTCAGAGTTGGTGCTGTGACAGCACCTGTCTCTAGGACTGTTAAGTGAGTGGCCAGATTCCCAGAGAGGAGAATATGCTCCTGCAAAGCCTTACAGTAAGGAGAGGCTGCTCCATAGGATGCTCAGCAAAGCATGCTGCCTTATATTAATATCCTTCCCAGCTACCACCCCCTTAAGCTGTTTTTCCTTTGCTGAAAGAGCAGAAGGAGTGAGTCACCTTATTTCCTCAAGGCACACACGGGTGTGAGGCTGCTCAGCACCACAGCCACACCTGGAGGACAAGCATAGGGCCAGCAGCTTCATAAACTCAATTTTTGCCAAGCAGAAAATGCTTCTACAAGAAGAAAGGAGCTGGTAAAGATGGGGAAACAATGCAGAGAGAGTGCCACGAGCCAGGCTGGCAGGTAGCATGATCACACTGGTGTTGTGGGTACCACCAGAGGCAATTTCTTTTTATTCAGGAATAAATCCTGAAGACTAGTTTAGGGATGAGCAGGAATTTAAATAGTTGTTTTCCTTGGAATTGGGTTTAACACCACATTGTTTTTTGCAGGTATCTAAACTAATGATGCTTGAAAAACCAACTTCCTGGGGCATCCCATTGCAATGCAGAGCAGTGGCTGGGAAGGCACCCTGCCCACCACAGCTCTGAGCCCACCACTAAATTAGCAGTCCTGTGAGCACCCAGATTTGCATAAAAGAAGCAGTTATCAGCAATTAGTCTTGCCAAGGCAAAAAATTCTTCGAGGCCGCTTCACAACTAGTGACAGATGCAGCATTCCCAAGTTTAAGCTATAATTTACTCTTAGACTGGGCAGGAATATATGGAAAACATGTTGTGCATTTTGCAAAGCCTCTCATTTAGGCATCTGAGAAATAATAGAAAAAAGGGAAGGAAGGAAGATGAATAGTGACTGAAAGATAGAATAAACTGCAGGCACAGGGCCAGAATTTATTGCTAAACAATTGTAAGAAATATCTAGACTATTTTGCTGCTGAATAAATCCATTTACCTGTTGTTCAGATCAGAAAATTTCATATTTCCCAGCTGTCCTGCTCCTTCAGGGTTTAATCAAAGGTATCAGCAACAGTGTGCAGGCGTTAGCCCAGCTGAATTACAAATATCAGACCTGAGAGGAGCAGGAAGAAGGGATTGTACTGAAGAGCAAACCCGCTTCCACCTATGACAGTAACAGTGGTGTCCTCCCATGGTTCCCCAAAATTTGCACTAGAAGGAAGCCCAGGCTGAAGAATGACCACAGTTTGCAGGAAAATGCTCTGCCAGGACATCCAGGACCTGGTGTAAGTCCCTTCCTTATGCCTTGCCTGAAATTCCAGCTGTCCTCAGTACGATTCCATCTCTGTATGCAAAACCTGTGGCAGAAAAGGTGAGTGAACTGTGCCAGGAATTTCTGAAGCAGCTGGTGCATGTAGTAATCATGGGATAATTAAGTCTGGAAGGGACCTGAGGAGGTCTTGAGTGCAAGTACTGCACAAGCAGGTCAGCAACAACTTCTGATGAGCTTGCTCAGCTCAGTTCAGCTCATCCATGCTGCATGTTCTCCAGGAACTAATTAACTCTCTCTTTCCTCACAAGATGAAACAAAGCTGGGATGTGTTTTGTCTCATCATCTCTGGAGAAATGGGGACCCTTGGTGGCTCCCATCTAGCCACAATGTGGGATCAAAAATCCTCTGGGGCAAAGTCTTCCTCTTGGTCTACAGAGCTGGGGGAAACAAAGCGTCAATCTTAAATCTTGGTGTCAAAGAAAGGAGAGGAGCTATGAGAGGGGCAAGTACCTCTCCTCAGAGGGCAGCAGGCAGTGATCCTCCTCCTCTCTCCACAGCAACTTCTCAAATATGATTTGCATATTCCTGCTTTAAGGAGGGTTTCCAGATTCAGAAATGGTGAGGCCACTGCTCAATTCAACCAGCTGATGGGGAACAACCAGACATCACTGGGTGCATGCAGCAGGGAGTCCCAAACTCATCCCAGTGCAGGCATGTGGCACTTGGGACGCAACACAGGCATGACAGAAAGGTCAGACAGTGTTAACAAGCAAATAAATAACAAATGGAAGCAAGAAGACAGAGAATCTGGCCACCTTTCTGATGTCTTTTAAAGCAAGCAATATGTGTTCCTTTTCTGGGGAAGAAAGCCATTCTGATCTGACGGTACACAAAGGTAACAGAGATTGGTTCATTCATTTCTGCAGGACTTGGACATCTATAATTCAAAATACACTGCATATTTCAAACTGTTTTCTTGTTGATACAAAGGAATCCTTCTACAAGTGAAAGGTTTTGCTGAAGCAGTGGTAGACAGTCCTTTTCCTATCACCAGTTGCTTTAAAAAGGAACCTCAGCACCATTGATGAAGTTCTCAATCCAGCATAAATCTGTGCACAAGCTCTAAATCTTGATAAATGTCATTATTAGTACTATAACATCCCATTCACAGAACACCAGAAGTAAACTTGATTTTTATGACCCTCCCATCCAGTCTGCATTTGAACAGGACATGCCTCCTGCTGGCCCTGTGCAAACAGGAGGATGCACAAATAAATGCAAACTCACACGGTGATAAAAGTGTGAGCAGAAAGCTTGCACCCATCAGTCACTGTTAGAGGATGGCACATGCTCCAGGACTTTCAACTTACTGGAGGTTTTTCCACCATAAAACCAAGAGTTCATCATGTATAAACCTTTTTCCTCAAACACCTCATCCACATTAGTCTAACTTGGCAGAGCAGAAATCCATATGTTGAATGCAACAGCCACTACTGCTCAAACACTTGAGGAAAGTTTTTCAGAGTTTTTAGTACCTACAGATCAAAGCAGCATTCTCCATTCCTTGTTTTCAAAAACAGGTGAACAGGCTTGGCTAAAATAGTAGCAATTTTACAATGTCAGCCTTACAGCTGTGTTTGTACAGAAGATGAACCCAAGCAATTAAAGACTGAAAAAATTATCAGCAATTAAATACAGCCTCACAATTTCCAGGAAACTGAGGTAAAGAAAACACTATCTGACACATCTATTGTAATCCACACACAGCTGTTCACAGTGTTCTTCATATCCTGGATAAATACCAAAGCTGTTTTTGCTCACAGGTTTTGTTACCTAGCTGTGGCTGTCTCATTTTGCAATGAAAACAAGAAAACAGCTCCCTTACACATCAGATCTCCTGGAGCTTAATTGCGTAGCTTGTAAATGCAATTTTTCCTGACACAAGGACAGTTGTGCAGGTTTACAATGGGAAATCACCAAGATTTTAGTCCTTAAATCTTGGTGTCAAAGAAAGGAGAAGAGCTATGAAAGGGGCAGTACCTCTCTGCACAGGGCAGCAGGCAGTGCTGCTCCTCCTTGCTCCATAGCTACTTCCCAATATATTCCCTGGCACCCACAGCTTCCCGGGCTACACTGCTGCCTAAGCAACAGCCTTATCTTTCCTCTCCCTCATTGCAAGGCTTTTTCTTACTGCCTTTATCTGTACCCTTCAGAAAAAGCAGGAGCAAGTCCCTAATGAGTTTACAGCATCCCTGATCCTCTCTTGCAGTGTCAGGCCCTGCCCAGGATCAAAGCTGTTTTACTTGTCTCTGCAAGCAGAAGGCAGGAGCCTTGGGAATCAGCTGTGGGACTGAGGTCACTTCATGTGGGGAGATTTTCTCAAGGGGAATGGCTCTGCACCCTCCTCTCAGGGTGCAATCTGATCCCATTTCAGAAAATAAAGAAAGTAAATTTACTTTTTCCCTTATTTCTGTTTTTCTCCTCATATTTCCAGCTGATGAGCTGATAACTCACACTTGTGACTGAAACTGGCACATCTAACAAAGCCTTCAGAGCCACCTCTCATTCTCTTGCACTTCTCCCACTAAGCTTGTCGGTTCAAATTTCACCTCCCTTTCCTTCTGGCCTTATTAGGGCTCATTTATGCTAACACAGTAAATACATCATTATATAGAGGCATAGCTGCTTAATAGGAAGGAAAACGTGGTTCAAAAATATTTTGTTACTTACATAAATAAATTCATTCATGGCTTTTTACACCCAACACATGAATTGTGTGTAGATGGTAGATTCATGCCTTGCAACAGGGTGAAAGCACTGAGAGCTCTTGTAAGCAATGAAAGGTAAGGACTGCCCTTGAAGTCCTGCTTACAGGAGTATGACCAATGCAGGCCATGGAACATGAAACATTTCTCTGCCTAAAAGACCCACAAGGATATGTGTGGCTCTGATTTCCAGCGTCATACAATCTCAAAAAGTATTTCGGAGTATTTTCTTCAGAGAGGACCATCAAAGGACTATGAATTATAATGGAAAACTGCAAACAAAAGAAGCAGCAAAAGATGATGTGCTTTCAGTGTGAATTTAGAGAGAGGAATAATGGCTGAGACACAACAACCATGGTCCAGCAGAGGATGAGCCAGTAAAACCAGGGGAACAGGGAGGTACAGAGTCACTGAGGCTGAGGCAAGCCATTCAGAAGAGCTGTGCTTTTAGTAACCATTTGCAACCATCCCCATCCTGATGTTCTTGTTTTGTACATGATGAGTGACACATTGCAGTATCATTTTCTGCTTAATTACATTCACTGGGCCAGTAAGGAGGAGGCAGCTGACTTCAAACCTACCACAAAACCAGGAAAAATTCGGTCACCATTTCAGTTAGAAAATTGGTTCGAACTAATGATTTGGGAGGATATTTTGGGGTAACAGCTAATCCCTCCTCCTGCAGTGATCAAGTATTTATTTGGGACACTGAAATGAGATTTCATTCCCAAACCACTAGTTACTCATCTCTGAAACTCCTAAGCAGTATTCTTTTTTCTCTGAATCCTTGAAGACTTCAGCCCACTCTCAACCTGTGTAGCTTATTCCTTGCTATTCTCTCTGTGTCTATGCCTTGTAAAGTGACAATAGAGTGCTCCTCAGTGAAGATGATACTGATGTTTCTGACTTCTAAGCTCTTCAACCACACTCACACACAGAAAAAGTCCCATAGTCGAGCATCTGCCAGAATAAGGGTCTCCAGTCAGGAAGGAGGAAGGAGGGCAAGAAGGTTCCATTATCTGTTTAATCCTTCCAACAAAGTTGTTCATTAAAACCTCTGATGCTGCCAGCTATGCATCTGTCCCTTAAAAAGGGATGAATTTGTATGGATTTTCAACAAAGTCCCTAAAATAAAGAACAACTTTCTCCACTTTAGCAAATTCTAATGCTGAAAGTTGGACTGGAATTGAGTCAGGGAAAATAGAGGAAAAACATCAGGAAAGCCATTGTGCAACTCACATCTCCCAGATCTATTGCAGTGCCTCTCAAAAGGAGCAGGAAAAGCCCTGCTTTTTGTCTTAAACAGCACAACAAAACATATTTGTCTGCAATGGCCAGGAACCATGCTGAGATAACACCCTCACTGTTAGCCAGTGTCACCAGAACAAAACAGTTTGCTTTTCCTCCATTGTAGATGCCAAATTACATGATCAGGCACAATAAAATTACTCCTTTCCTGAACAAAAAATTGTGGATTCACTCTGATTTGGTCTTTTTTTAACTTCTGCCAAGATTCTGGATCTGCTGCCAAGCTTCTGTTGCACTGCTAATACAGACTTTTCTTATTGATCTTGGCACAAGAAGGAATGATTCTGTAACCCCACACCCCAACCACCAAGCTGCCGGAGCGCTGCACTTTTTAACATGGGGATCTAATATTAGTCACATGTTCCAAACCACAGTTATCATGAAAAGCTTTTCACCTTCTAACACATGCAGAAGCAATTCATTGTGTTGTTGTGAGGTCCCCAGGACGAGGTGAGAGATGAGAATTTGACTCCATGTTCTCAGAAGGCTGATTTATTATTTTATATTATATTAAAAGGAATTATACATTAAAACTATACTAAACTATAGAGAAAGGAAACATCAGAAAGTTAAAAAAGAAAGAAGAATAAAAACCCCTGACTGACCAGAGTCCTGACACAGCTGGACTGGGATTGGTCATTAAATTAAAACAATTCACATGCTGGGTAAACAATTCTCCAAATCACATCCAAAGCAACAAAACATGGAGAAGCTGAAGTTTCCCAGCTTGCCAAGAGAAGGAATCCTGGCAAAGGTTTTTTCATAAAATATCACAGTGACAATTCATCTACTGCTAAAGGTGGCAAATATAGGTGAGAATACTGAGCTGTGTGGTGCTGACAAATTCCCAGCCTCAGCCCAGGTTCCTGCATATGATATGTAGTTATTGGAAAAGCCTGGTACTGGACTTGCACTTGGCCAAAAAGGTTAATTTACCTCACAAAGGTTTTTAGAAGACATCTTGTTATTTACAGTACTCTCTGTAGCTGTTATGTGCCCCCCTGACCAAAAACACTGTTGAGTGATTCCCTACTAAAACTGGGAGAAAGGCTGCCTGTGATAAAGGGGAGTGACAAACCATATCTTCAAAGCAAGCTATGAATTTGGAAAGATTTACACAAACCTGTGTTCTCATTTCCTCCAGGAGGCAAACCCTGCCCAAAACAAGCTCACTGTGAGAATGCATGCCTGACAGTACCAATAGTCTTTGATGTCACACATTAACGTTCCTGTGCAAGTTATGAGGCAATTTCCAAAATTCACGCTTAATCCTGGTGTGTGCTGCTGTTGAACATTTCAGCCTTCTGTCAGCAGCTGTCTGTGCTCAGTCACTGAATGGCTCCTCTAGCTGGCACAGAAAAGTCATTATTTATAGCCCAGCACGTTTTTGGGACAGCTTCTTCACATTCCTTTTGATAAACAATTGCAAGCAGAGCACAGAGAGGTGATCAGAGCCTGAACACACACCCACAGTGTGCTTAGAACCACTTCCAGCAGGGTGGGCCTCTTCAGGGTGCAAGTTTCCCAACAGAACCTTCCAAGCCCTGATTTTGGTGGTGCAGGAAAAGGCTGAATGCCTCTCCCCCATCCAACAGGAGCATATCATCTGGGAAAAAACAATCACTAGGAATGCAGTCCAACAGAGCAGCTTAGCTAGGCTAGCATTTTCCCTTCCACCCCACTCAACCAAAGTGAGAAGGCTGAGAAGGGTCTCTTCTCTTTCTGGCAACTGTGAAGCTGCTGGGATTTCTCAGAAGGTGTCTCCACGTGTACAATCACATGTAGCACAAAATGCACAACAAAATAATCAGTTTTAGATAAAAAGTATGCCAAAGGTGTTCTTCAGTTTTTTTCAAGTACTTCAGTAACTGGAGCACAGCAGACAGTTCAAGGGCAGTAAGGACCTGGATGCATATAAAGAAAAGCAACAGTTTTTCCTATTTACAACTAAATAAAGGAGACCAGAAGTTGCTAAGAGGGGCTGTCCCTCTGAAATAGGTGGTTTCTGTGACCCAGTTGTGGTGCTACCCTCTTTTATGGTGAGCTGTTCTTTATATTCTCCCAGTTGCAAACTAATGTGACAAAATGCTACTACACAGTAGTAGTGGGAAATAATACTGGTGGGTGCAATCCCAAGACTTTTCTTCATTTTAAGGAAAAAGTAACTTTGGTTGCAATCCAAAAGAACAGCAGATGTAGGGGAAGCTCCTTGATAGCTTCTAGCCCCATTCAAGCAGGTTCATTCATGATCCCACCACCCTGCATTTCCTTGCTAGCACATGGAAAAGCAGAGCTGCAAAAAACTTCTCTGGCAGGGAAACCAGTGAAGCTTCCCTGACCAGGAACAAGGTACTGCCCAGCAGTGACCCCAAACCTTGCTCCAGGGGGAGGGTGAGATTTTTCCTATGCCCAGCTGACTGTGAGGACACTTTTGGCAGAGGGAAGGCAGGTGACATCTCCTCTAATTGAACAGGACTGCTGATGGATCACGTGGGCTGTACCAGTGAAAGCACACATCTCAGGGACACTTGGTGTTTAATTGTGCTGCTTGAAGGGGACAGGTCATTAATCCTTAGCTTTTCTGTCCCTTGCACAGGTATTTTTGCATGAGGCTTTTCTAGTATTTCAAAGCAAAATGGCTTCAATCAGTGCAAGATTCTGGGATGACACTGGGGATCACCACAGGCCAACCCACTTTGCCAGGTTCCCTCTTAGAAAAGGTGATTTTCAATTTCTTAGAAAGGTACAGCCTACTGTACCAGCTGGTGGCCACAGCCTTCCAGGTTAAAACAAATCACGTGGAAACCATGGTAAATGCTGGATTTCCTCAGAGACCAGAAATGTTTTAGAAAGACCACTGAATCTCATAAGTAACATATACAATGGCAATGCACATCTCAACACAAAGAGCAAGCATTCTTCTTCCAGGTACGAAAAACAACCCCCCAAGCCCAAGTCTCAGTGCATCTATGTACACTTCAAGTCTCTAGAATAATCTCACATTTTATGAGTCATGTACAGTCAGTCCTTATGAGTCAACCCTATTATTTGTAAGCATCATTCTTATGCTTTTTCATCTGGCTATTAAAAGAGAAGAAAGATAACACTGCTGGCTCTCTAGATGACATGAGCTTTCCTTTCCGAAAAAAGCTGAGGTTTGTCTTTGGTCACTATGAGTGAAATCTGTTCCCCAAATATGTACTCTGGAGCCTCAAATGGGCTAAAGACGAGCTTGTAAAGCAATTTGTTTTAATAAGAATTTACTGTGATGCATCTTTGATACCTCTGTTGCCAGATCTGTACACCTGCTCCTTTCAGAGGCAGGAGCAGGTGGTGGGACTTGTGCTGAGTAGATCAGAGAGGACTCATCTGCTCGATGGGTGCCATGAATGTTTAACACCAGCCATGGAACTCCAGTCAAGGGGGAGACTAAAGTACAAAGAGACCAGGAGATAACTGAGAGGCAGCAAAAGGAACAAGCACAGCCCAGAATCCTGGATGTGCAGGAGGATGCCAAGCATGTTGATGAGGATTTGGCTCCGGGGCCATGGGAGAAGGACAACTCTGAATCCCAGTCTGTCCCTAAGACCTGGGATTGTCCATCCACAAGATCTCTCAAGCTGGCTGCCCTCCCTCTAAGTTGCAGTTTAGCTACAAATCCTATACATCTGTTCAGTCACCTGCACAGGCTATAAAGAAAACATACATTTTATTTTCATTTGAATTACAGGAGCCCCAATGCCCTCTGAATGATTTCCTGCATGTGACTAATGAAAAAGCTCCAAACAAGTGCTTCTCTGAGCCATGTATCTTCCCTCCTTTATATGCTAGCTACCTGTCAGATTACAATGACAGCTCCATTAGTTTGGGATTTTTTGGATGAAAGAGGAAAGAATGCCTTGAACAGCAGAAACCTCCAGTGGTCTGCATGCAGTGAGGGTGATCCTTTATTGCAGTCTACTTCACACAAAGCTGTAAACCACATACATCTTTTGATATAGGTGGAGCAAACTACAGCCACTTATGGCCAAAATATCACATAGCCTTCCCAAAAACCAATTTTGCAGTTTACAGTAAAAATGATCCCATGTGACCTTTGCAGACCTACTTTACTAAGAATCTCTAGTCATTCATGCACTCAGTTATTAGGGCTTTAAATGAGGCTGATCATAATTTACATACTGAGACTGTCTCTTACCTCACCTCAACCTACTAAAATGACACATTTTCCCCTAGGAAGGGGAATGTTACGTTGGCTAAGTCATTTAGGAGATGATCATGCTACAGCCAGCATCAGAAATTACATTAGCAAAGAAAATGCACACAGAAGAGCAGAATTTGGCTTTTCTAATGGCTCAAATTTTGGTTTCATTATAAGATATGACATTTTAAGTTTATTGGCAAGTACACCCTTCTCTCCTTCTTCCAGCACATAATACAGACCTTTTATTATTTCCAAGTGTCCTGCCTTTGCCTGCATTAAAAACTCTCTCTCCTCTCCCTGGCCTTGAATAGTTATTAGGCTGCAAAATCAGTTTTATGAATAGGTGTGACTTTGAATGCCTACACTGCAGATGTGACCTCAGGGTAAAATGGAAATGCAATGTCATCTGCTGGGAAGTAGGCAAAGAGGAGAGCTGGTGAGCAGGGAAGAGGTATCTGAAACACAGACGTGACTGAAGCCTTTTCTGCTCAGTTTGTTTCACCAGGCTGTTTGAAAACGCAATCTCCTGCCTTTACATTCAGAGCACACTGGCCAGATTTACAGACACCTCTCACTACAGGTACCAATTCCATATGACACTCTTGGATTTTGAGAGGTCCCTCAGCACTGACACTGCAGGTTTTTATTGCCTGGACAATTTATGCACACAGCCTCTAGTGAGTGCCTTATGAACCCATGTTAATACACCACCTGAAATTTGCGACTTTTTTATTTCCAGGTTGGGATTTCTGCAAGATACTTACATCATTAATGGATTACACATTACCATGCAGTTGTAGCCTAATTGTCCCTAGGTTTCTCAGCACAGTTCCTCTGGAACTAAGGGCACAGGGATGCCAGCATTGACAGGACTTGCCTGCTGGAGCAGTAACAGATGTCCTGAACACCCCATGGCCTGGGAAGCAGCACAACACATGCTGCAGTCATTAGTGACTCTTGAGCAACAAGGGAGTTTGACATGTCAGATTTGCTTTACATTTGGCAGCAACAGCAGTCCTGGCTCTTCCAAAGACACCAAGCAACATGCTCAACCAAAACACCTGGAATAAATGGCATAATTAAAGTGCAAAACCCCACTGTTGCTCCTTGTCAGCCATGCGTTGTTCAGAGCAGAAAGCAAAAGGCAAGAACCAGCAGGGAAACATCTTGGAGGCACTGTAAAAGAATGTCCAAAATAAAGAGCAATGCACTTGTGACCCCTGCCAGGGTTGGCACATCCTGAGGTGAGGCCAGCTGCAACCTGTGTCCAGTGTCAGCTGCAAGGCCCTGCTATCAGCCAAGCTCCTTTCAGCTCTATAGGGATTTCTGAAGGAGTTTTCAATGAGTTAAAGGTGGGACCTCTGAGTTTTTTAGATGATGGGACTTATTTTTCTTATCTATCTTCTACATAGATAGGAAGGGTGAGTTCATCTCACATCTTTACTGCATTGCTCAGAAGGTCACAAGATCCCTAATTAAAACACCTTCTAAGGATTTATTGACTAACAAAACACTGCCAACAAGGATATTTATGTTTCTGACCTAGTCCTTAAATATTTTGTCTTATGGACTCACGCTACAGTGTAAGCTTTCTTAGCCAATCATGTTATGACACACAAACCTACAGTACTGCATTCTAAACTCCGTGTAATTACTTTTATTTTTTCTATATCCTTAACTCTAAAACTCTAAGTTTTCCTCCACTTAGCTTAACCTTTCTCTGTTTTAAAGTATAAATCCACATTTTCACTTCCAGCACCTAAGTTTGGGAGCCTTTTCCAAGGTCTCAGATCAAATCCTGTGTTTAATTCTAAGCTTTGGCTTACAGACCCAAAGTTCTGAGAATTCCCTGCATTTCAGATTCCAACAGGCTCTGCTGCAACATGTGCTGTGTCTGACACTGTGTCTCAGGTATGGGGCTGCATTATCCCAAGGGTCACAGTGTGCAAAAAACCTGAAAACAGGGGTGTCCCATTGCACTCCCTCATAAATGTTCCTTGCAGAAAACAGAGAAGATTATGCCCCTGTAAATAACAAATAGCATTAGGGGAAACTGCTTCTGTTCCTTTAACCTCCTCTCTCCATACTCAGTGTACCTCTCCTTAATTTCAACTCTCTGGCTGTGACACCAACACACTGGTTTAGAGACAACAAAGCTGAAAATGGGTGGCTTTTCTCTTCTTTTGGCTTTGCTGACAATTAGCAGAACTGAAAACTAGAATATTTTGAGCAGTATAAATGAACTTGGGGATTTGATGGTTGTTTAATGAACACAAGAACATATCAGAGGGCTGAACTTTTGTTTTGCAATGCAACACTATCCTATTTCTTCATAGCTTTATTTCATATTTTTCCTGTCCCTGATTGACTTTAATGCTCTTAGAAGTGCAAAAGAGGAGAGAGAAAAGGGAAAAAAAATATTTTGTGCAACTTTACGACAAATTAAATGAGAATATTTCTTTTTTCTTCTTCCTTTCCATATATTTAATGTTAAGCAGAGACTGCTCCAAAAGTGCAGTATTTTCAGAATAAAACTCACAGCGTTTTTTGTATTATGATCAGACTTGACACCCCAGATGCTCTCTTCTAGACTAAGCCCCTTAATACTTACAATCACAGTGTACTTACAAAAATATGGGGGGACAAAAAGAAAATTACAATAGAAAATGAAGGTATCAGTGGGCTTTGGACGGTTAAAAATTGTTAAAATGAAGGACTAAGTGAAGTATCCATTTTGCACAGGCAGAGAACTCATGTTGCACCAATTTAACAAGCAACTCTCCAGAAGGAGAGTGGGCTTTACATGGTCAAGAAAACCCAGATGAATTCCTGGTCTGCAAGAGGTGTTTCCCATTGGGCTTGAAACAAATGCATTTGCTTTGTCAAGCCTCAGCTTCCAGCTATCATCATCTGCATCACAGCACATCCTCCCCCTGCTCCTGCTCTGCCATGACTATTTGTGACAATTCTTCAGGGCCAGAAAACCCCTGCATCCCACACGTGCTTGTCCTGTACCAAGCAGAAGTGTGATCAGCCCTCACAGTGGGAGGGCTTGAATCCCTGCTAGGAACAACACTGACAGCTTTCACACACAGCCCCCGTGTTTTGCATTTCTACACGAGCTAATTCCTTGTGATGCTCTCAACATGAATAAGATATCCCAGCCATGTCTCATCCCACCTTGGATCAGACACTGTCCCCTGCCAGGCACTTGGACTCTGGCAACAAAGCAAGGTACACAGCTCTGTGTGGTTTTTTACACACACACATACACCCATCCTCTCCTACATTTTTATCAGTGTTCAACAGAGAATCATTTGGCTTTGCACTCTTTATGGACAAACAATTAACACCTAAGTTCATTTTGTAGACAAAAAGATTTTGTATTCATTTTGTTGACAAACTGTCTTGAAATCATGGAGGAGACTCTGTTTGACAGTCCTGGCACATACTTGATTCAGTGGAGAAAATGCATTCAGCTAACTGTCCAATGAGTTATGCAGACAAAATGAATTTCATCATAATTCTGTCAACAAAATGCTAACTTGCTTAAATTATTCTCTCAACAAAATAAATTAACTTAAAATCCTTTTGTCCACAAAACAGATTTAAGTGTTTAGTGAAGCCTTGTAAATACCATAGTCTGTTTGCTTAGCATGTGCAACTCAAACATTTGGCTCAGCAGAGTCACCAGGCCTTGTCTTATCAGGCAGGGCTGGTCTTGACTCTTTCAGCTCGTCCATTCTCTGTGAGGCCAGTCCAATAAGACCACCAATCACCTGGGCTGTAACACATGGAGTGTGCCAGAACCCCAGGAGGGGCTCTTTTCCTTTTTTTAAAATTTAATCACTAGCAACTTTGCAGTTAAGTATAGCAAGGCTAAACAAATCAGTCTGTTCCTCAAAAGAGAGGCTTTATCCTTAGAGCTGAAGTTGACGTGGAGTTTCCATGACAAACCTCCTGATAAAATAGCAACTTAATGAGGGACTGCAGCTGAGATACCTCAGTAGATTTCATATTGTGACCATGAAACTGTAATTACTGTGCTTTAGATATCATGTGTCTAAAGTCTATTACGCCTACAGAAAATTCCCTTCTGCCTTTTCTGTGATGCTTCAAATTCAAGTTTAAGTTCACATATTCACATTCTGCTCAGCACCTAACTCACAGAATGGAAAGCAATCAAAGCACAGGCATTGCTGCAGGGGGCCAAGTGCACCAAGTTCTGCCCAAGACAGTGTAAAGGCAAAAGGAGCTGCCCCAGAACCAAAGGCAAAACCATCTGCCCTTGAGCTCATGGCACCATCAGTAAGGATATTTATGCTGTGTCTTCATGGCACCAGCCACTGCAGGGGACTCTGTGTTGTCATCTCCCATCTCACGTTCCCCCAGACAAATACACATCCCAGCCTGTAGAAATGTCAGGGGTGGCACCTTGCAGCTCAAGTAAAAAGTATCACTGTCCTATAGATTCACCTCTGGAGAATGTAACCCCCTAAGAGAAGTCTTTTATCTGTTTTTAATAAGTTTCTTCTCTGTCTTTAATAAGTTTCTTCTTCACCAACCACCGCATCCCCTATTGTTCAGCTGCATTTTAACAACAAAGAAACATAGAGAGAATAATGCCTATGTTTTTAGTGATGTCAGTCAAGGAATTTTTCTGGCTGGTGAAAAAATGAAAACTCTTCCATATTCCGTCACTACTATAAACAGGGATTTTTGTCCTTTGTTGGGGGTTCTTTTGGTTACAATGGAGTTAAATTCCAGGAGTCTGGAAAGTGTACAGTAACACAAGGAAAATACCATATATTAATATAAAACTTTTTATGAGCATGAAAAGAATAAAATGCATTCAAATGCAAATACAGCCTGCAAGAATGGACAAAGCACTATGTTTTTCCATGAACATCTTCATTTTGCTAGAGACCAACTTAGTCTTAAGCAAGATGAGTGCCTCTGTGTGTTCAGATCCAGACCCTGAAAATCCTGCCTGTGGCTGAAGTCTTACTCAGTATTTGAGCCACTTCTGCATTACCACCTTGTTTCAGCCCTCTCTGAAGGACAGTGTGTTTATTAATCCCTTCAGAACCACATGGTGTGGCCCCAGAGGGGTGAAACCTGCTGCAGTGTCTATCCTGATTTATGGGAATTTAACAGATTATCTAAAACTGGGGGATTCTTCCCTACAGCTCTTATGGGCAACTTGGGTTTTTTTTCTGTGACATGATCTGAATAGCCCAAGCATGGCAAAAGGTGTAACAGGGGATTTTCAATGAAATGTCTATGTGCTAGACAACCAGTTCCTCCTGAATTTCAGTAGATCTCAGTTTCTAGCTGCCACAAAGCTCTTTTGACATTTCCAGCCTGAAAGAATGCATTCCACCCACTACATTTCAAGAAAAAAATAACAGTAACCAACTGGGGAAGCTTGTAAATAAATTCCTGCAAAAAAGCCTAGAAAATAAGCACAAGCCTCAGCCTAGAGGATTCCCTGGCAAGCAGTATGAGAGATTTTTTTAGCGAGCATGTGGCAGGGGAATCAGCTGTTCTTTCACTGGTGTCACTTCTGACTGTCATGCAATTGCTCCTGACCTACCCCATCTGATAGAGCACAGCACAGACCAAGGCCACACCACTGAACAAAGCTCAAGCACTTCTCAAGTTGAGACCAATTTCTTCCTTTGTAATGGCTCTACATCATGTGTGTCACTGCCTTGTCTCCCAAATGGGTCCAGAAGGAGCAATGCATTAGAGTGAAAGAAATAACCCTGCAGGCAAAGCAAGGCATCATGACTGCCAAGTTTGCTTTTGCAGACAGAATCAGAGACTATTCTGAGTTGGAAGGGACCCACAAGAATCATTAAACCCAGCTCTTAAGTGAATGGCCCCTTCAACACCTGAGAGCAGCACGTACACAGGAGTTAATCCAATACAAAATTCAATAAAAACAAAACCTAGAATATGGAGTGGAGAAAGACTTTAGGACACACAACACTGCTGTCCTGGGGGTCACCTCTAAGCTGCTCTCACCAGGACAACCTGCAGGGAATGGAGCACTTCTAACCCTGTACTAGTCCTCCTTGAACCATGCACTGTGAGCAAAGGGGTCAAGGACCTTGGCTTGCCTTGGCCTGTGCTCAGACTTGGGCAAATCTCCTCATCCAGACCTTCAGTACATTGATATCCAAACCATAAATACAACTGCAGGGGAGTCACAAGTGGGAAATGGATTTGTAGAGAATTTTAAAGCTAGATAGAAGGTTTACATAGTATGTATTTGTATGTCAATACTTCACTATACGCAGAAAACAACAATCAAGACCATCAAAAAAGTTCTTTCTGTTCAAGAGAGGGGGAAATGTGGGAAATGGGTTTGTAGAAAATTCTCAAAACCTAACAGAAAGCTCACATATTGTGCATCTGTATGCAAACTTTGAGATAAGGAATGCTGACTTAAAAATGCCATGAAATAGCATGGAAGAGACATTGTTGAGAGAGAAAGGGAACAAGAAACAAGTTTCAAATGGCAGCCTTACCAATAAGACTGGATACTTTGGAGAAATAGAACTATGAAAGATGCATTGTAGTAAGACTCACAAGGGGTAATTTTAGATTATTAGCTTTAAGACATTTACAGCATGGCGTGGCAAAAGCTGATAGACCAAGAAACGTTTATAAAGAAATATTTGGCTTCTAATTATGATGATGTGAATTATAACATCTGTATTGTCTCACCCTTCACATGAGACTGAAAATAGAACAAAAGTTGTTCTTGAAACACCTCTCAGTTGCCCCATCTCTGGGTCAGAAAAGGGCTTAATCCAAGAGTCACAGACAGAGATGGCTCTCACAAGGAGACCCAACATGGGGAGGGCAAGGAAATGTGGGAGTGGAGAGGTGAAAGGCACATGGCTCTGTTTGTTTGTTCCTTAACTCAGGTATCTCAAACTCTCCAACACCTTAACCTGGAATTCTTTGTGAAGGAGAACTTCGGAGGACAGATATGGAAATTTATATTTAAAATATACATGAGGAAGGGAGGGGAGGGAAAGGAGTGATTCATTATTATGGCTTACATATCATTACACATTCAAAAATTCCAAGGTAATATATTTTTCTTCTTTGCTTGGATAATAAATCATCATTCGATTACAAAAGGGGAGTTCCTGGATGGAACAGCAGCATTTCTGGAAAATACTCCTGGCAGATGAATGACAGGAAAATTTATGGAGAATTCAGTTGCCTGACTGTCCTGCCTCCAGGAGAGAAGTCTGTGCCAATATCTAAACCTTTCCTGACAATGCACACAGCAGACATTGTACTTGATGGAGCGAGGTTTTTAGACCTCCCTTGGCTTGATTTTTGTTGTTCCTCCCTTGGCAGCCTGCAGAATCTGTCATGGCAATGGAAAAGGGTTAGGAAAAAGCTATCAAAGATGCTACTGAGCCTGTACTAGCAGGACAGTCTCTAGGACATGTCCATATGAAAAATATACTGCTGTGTTCCCCACTTAGCCAGAGTTGTCCAATCAATCAGAGATCTTTCAAGGGTCACTGGTATTTGTAAGAGTTTTCAACCACAAAAAATGACCATCCAGTCTACCATCAGTTTGCTGTTTTCTAGTTTATCTTCATTTCATCTCCCAGGTTTTTTTTCAAGCCAACTCTTAATATTTTTCTCCTGTATAAGCAGAGTTATTTCCCTCTTCAGCAGGGCCTTTAAGTCATTCTTCATTTTTTTCTCCCATTAGACTCATAGCTAGGTGTAAGTCTGAAAATCTGGCAAAAGGTTGCAGGAGAGGGGTGAGGCAGCTGAAGAAAAAGGTGTGACAGAAGGCACACACACCAGCTGCAGAGGCAATCCTGCCTGCAATAAGGGCAGACAGGCAGGAGTCAAACCCCATCTTTTCTACTGGTGCTCACTTCTGAAAGGAAATTGCTGTTCTCTTTTATGAGCAGCCAAAAGGAACCCACATCTCGCCAAACCTGGGCTCCAGCCTTAGAAAAATGTAATTCACCCCTTGCAGAGTCCACTGCTTCTGGTGGAAGGGCATCAACAAGCACTTCTTCCAATAGGAGCATGTCCTGGAAACACAGAGGTTTTCATCTGGGAATTGTCTGTTCTAAGTTGGAGGACGAATTACACCTCTGCACCAGGTTTTGCATTTTTGCGCTGCTCAGCTGCCAAAACCCACAGAGTTTGGCTCAGAAAAAGTCTTTCTTTAGGAGGGCTAACTAAGACAATCAGGGGAAGCAGCTGAACATATAGGCTGGGTTCTCAGTCAGTGAAAATGAGACACCAACTTCTGAAGCAGACATGGAAAGCCTCTCTTTGCAGGTGGCAGAGGGAAGCAGTGCATCTCACCTCCTCCTCGTGCCAGCATGTGAAACAGCTCACATGAATCATGCTCTAGGAATGCCTCTTCCTTAGCAGTGATTATAAGGAGAGCCTGGATGAGTAGCTCATCTGCTGCCATCTGAAGTAGAAGGAAGTGGATTCATTGCTTTGAAAGCAGAAATAGAAGGCTTTATTTCCTGCTGGTTTCCTGTTTCTGGTGGCAGTACAGAAAGAACAAAGCCAGTAAAGCCAGCATGGTCTCTGAATTTTTCTCTGGGAGATGTTTTATCTCCTACACCAGTGCCCAGATTTCAAGGGTTACACAAGACGCAGTGCTGTGAAAAATCAAACTCAACCTTCCTTCCCAACTGCATTCCTATTGGGCACTAGTCAGTACTATACATCCAAAACATTAAAGACCCCCAAAGGCTCCTTGCACAAAGGAATGTGAAGTGTTTTCCAAAGGGATCATCCAAGAATACCAACAGTTATAAACCAGTTTGTCTTTTTTAAAAAAGTGAAGCTGTTTGGGCAATAAATGCAGTAGAGTAACTTTCAGCAATGACATGAGCACAACACTCTGATGGATCACATTATTCTTGGAAAAATCTCAGTCTTCCAGACATGTTCTCCAGGCCTACTTTCCTCACTAACTCTTGCAGTACCTCCCTAAAAATTTAATAGCCATAAGTACACTGGGACATGAAAGGATTTTGCCAGTTTGAACATCTCTTATCAAGCCCCTCACCACTGAGAGACATCAGGTGTTCTTGAATTTTCTGGACTATTTTCATCAGTGAGACCAGCAGAACTGGGAAGAAATCATGATCTTAGCTTTTAACACTCTGTACTGTGTTTGGACCCCAAAATCTACATTTTCTGGGTGCCAAACAAGATATTTACAGCCACTTTGGCCTTATTGCAATTGCTTGTAGCTTAAGAAAATATACTTCCCTTATACATGCCCTCATCCCCAGCTGAAATATCTTCTGTGGAATAAACAAGCATTCTACACATCTCTCCATTAACCGTGTCCTTTGGCAGGATTAGGATGTGAGGGTGTTGCACACCTGATGCAGAAAAGTAGCTGCTTTGAGTTTTCAGCCAGGCATGATCTGTCAGTGGATAGAAATCTCATCTCTGAAGCCCTGGGGCCTCAGCCTGAGCAAGGTAATGTAACAAATTTTATTAGCACTTTCAGAAAGGTAATCTAACACTAGATTAGCATTAAATGGTCCAGCAAAGTAGACACATGAAGGCATCTGTAAACATCATCCCATTCCCTTGATTGCAGGAATATCTGTTTTTTAGGCAAAGAGGCAGTATTTTATTTATATATATATATATATATATTTTTAGATGCTTTTATTTAGATGCTTTGAAGGACCGATTTGCTCTGTATACAAACTACTGCGTGCTTAATGTCTTGGTAAGCTCTTTCCCTCATCAAAGCAAAAATGACTTGATATATCATATGACTTGCTAATAGATGACTAGATAAAGCTAAATTGTAAAATGATCACTGCTGTCTCAAGGCTTTCCTAATATGAGAAATGTGATCAGAAAATAATCTGCTACTGAGAAGGCAATCCGAATCCCCTTCGGGGAACAGGCTGCAAGAATACAGCACTGAGGATGATAAATTAGCATTTCAATAAGAGCCTGGAATCAGTACAGAGGCTGCCACAGAGGAATTGCTAAAATTTCTTTATCTTTATCTGCTAATATTTCTGGGAAAATTGTAATATTGGAAAATTGCAGAAAAACCAAACTCCTTCCTTAAATTGAATTGAACCTGCAACTGTGCATGACCTGTTCAAAGCCTACAGTATATGATTTTCCCAAATTAAAAGCAGAAATTTCAGCCCTGGATAAGGTTCCTTTGTCAGTGCTACTTCTAAATTTTAGAGTAAAGATTAATACTGTGGTCAGTATTTTCAGAAGCAGGAATTATGCCTGAATGACCCATTAGAGACACCTTAGAGTGGTTTGATTTACTACAGATGGGGCTTCCATCACTAATCCACCATATCTTGGAGAGATTCAATGGCTTCAGAAGCTTTGTCAAAAGATGCCACAAGGGTTTTGGTTTGGTGTTTCTGTTGTTTTTTTAAATGTGCAATATTTATCCCTCATGTAATATCTCAAAAGTTTCTTCCATGAAAACTGAGCAAGCAATTACAGGGTTGTGCACCTATTTTTCATAATAATAAGGCATTGTAGGGATTTTATATATAGAATGAAATACTGCATAGTAGAGAATTTTAAGATAGTAAACAAAGGAGCTTAGGCAACTTTCTAACGAGCTTGAATGATTTATAGCTTCTTAGGCTCTAGAGACATACTTGAAACTCCAATGACTTTCTGCCGTGGGCACAGTTAATAAAACTTGAATTTCTAATCTTGCATTTTCCCCAAATGAAAGTTTTAGCTAATCAAAACATCCAGCTGATGTACCAAAGCAAGTACCATTGAGTGTTCCAAGTACCCAGGAAATAACAGACAGCTCAGGTTACACAGAGCCTTCTGAAAAACACATCAAAAGCATGTACCAAACTGTTCCCATTTCCCTCCTGAGTTCCAGTCATCCGGCATATGAGCAACTCTCTTGGATGCTGTACAATAATGAAAATTATCAAATACACACATAGTGCCTTTTAAAGGGAAACAAGCATTAAGAAAAATTATTTTGGGGAGGAAAAACTGAAAGTTTGTCAATACTTTTTAAAGGTATTGGCTGTGTTTTCTACCCTGGTGCTGCATTACGCTAAACCACTGAGCGAGCTTTGGCACTTGCATATGGTGAGATGTAGTCCATCATTGTCCAACTTGCCAAAGCCCTCCTATACAGGATGGCTCAAACCCCTCCCAACATCTTACCTTACTGCATATGCAGTGGCTCTCCCCCTCTCTCTCAAAGGCACATACCTCTTTCTACAGAAAAAAAAAAAAAGATTTATTACTTTAGCAATGGAAAGCTACCATAACAGGCCAATGAAAATAGCTAAAGTTGTAGCCACTTTGCCTAGCAATTACACATGTGACAAATTCATTTATCTGCTAGTCCAACAGCTTAATTTACATCCCCACTTAACTGTTAATTCTGGAAGTGCACTTCACTGCAACAGAAGCAGGGACAGCAAAGGCTGGACCCTCTTGAAAGAAAACCCCCTTTAATAAATACTTCTGCAATTAATTATGCAACAAAACCAGCCAGCAGCAAGCAACAAGAGAGAAGACAACACAGTATTTACATGTGGAAATAAAACATCAATGTAGTAAGAGGCAGATGATGTAGCAGAGTGAGACAAAGAAAGCTAATATTCACAGGAATTCAGGTGAAGGAGATTTAAAACATCACTTACTAGGAGAACACTGATGAAAATTAATTGGAGGAGATGGAAGCACTGTTTCTGCATCAGGAGAGCAGAATTTTTCAATGTCTGTAATAAAATGATGATTTATAACTCTTCAGTGAAGAAAATTTACACACTGACTAAGACTGGTAAGGTTTAGATCAGGTCAGGGATTTCCTGATCATATATTGCTTTTGTCAGAAAGTGTTGACTCATCAAAACCACATCTGTTATTTACCACTAAAAGTTCAAATGGTGTTTATTTTTGTCTGGATTCCTCAGGTCCTGAATGAAACCTCTGGTCAAAAACAAGAGGGGTGGTGCAGAGTAGAACCAACAGCTAAAGCACTTGCCTGCTGTGTAAGGGACAAGGATGCTGAGCCCAAGCTGACCCAGGCCAGAAGGAAAGTTGAATTTCATGCAGACAAAGGCATGGTCACAGTACCACAGTGGCATCTTGCTCAGGGTCAGTGAAAAGGCACAGTGTCCCACTTGCTCTCTGCATGCACAATTAGAGGGTTTCCTAAATCCTAGTAAGTCACAAAGAATAGAAAACCAGTCCCTTGGTGCTGTTCTTATGCAGAAATGGACCAAAACCCAAAAGCAACAGCAGATTTACTTGTCCAGTAATTTTAGCAAGTCAAAGCAGTGGGTCTCCACTTTATTTCTTTTTAAATTAAGGCCATTATTCCCATTTTGGGAGGGCATTCAGCAACAACCACCAGCTTTTTTGTAGTTTGACTCTGTTGTGGCTCATAATTCACTGGGCACGGTGCTCAGATGTCCTTCAAACAAGCCAAGGGCAATAGCCAGCAGATTTTCATAGCAAAGGCATTTTTTTGGCATATGGATGAACCAACATGAGTTCAAAATAAGCACTGAAAATTATTGCCCTACTATTTTACCAACCCCTGAATCCTACATGACAAAAAATAATGTGGTTCTGCACAGGGTGGCTGTGACTCCCCTCAATCAATTGAGATATAAGTACATGGCATCACATGATACTGCACAGATATAAAATCTCATCCCATCAGAGACTGATGCAAAAATGATCAGACCTGTTGTTTCTACCAAATTTTTAAAGTTTGGGGAGTGGGCTGAAGGAATCCACACAAATCTCAACAATGAAGTAGGCAACTTGCCTAAACTATTGAATGAATATGAAATTTCCTGATGCAATCTAGACAGTTTATCACTTCTAGAGCTAATCACACTTTACCTATTACTGAGAGACAGTTTTAAAGAGAGACACAGTAAAAAGGTCTTAAGAAGTAGCCTGATATGACTAAGCCCAACAGCTGCCTCTGAAAAACAGAAATATTTGGCCATGATGCTGGGGACAGGACAGTGCAGTTACCCCTCTGGAAGCTTCAGCACAAAATCAAAGCCTTTTTGGGAACAGGAACAACAGAAGCACAAAGTTTCTGTATTTCATGATCCAGAACATGTGGTCTCTCAGCACTGCCCTTGTTATTCTGACTTTGTACTGCCTAAGGATAACTTTTACCAGACAGCATAAATCCTTTCCTGAATGACTCACAATCTCTCAAAGTATAATTACTGTAACTGAAAAAAAAATAATAATTTTCCATCTTACAAGAAAAATGTTCAAGCTGAGATAAACATATAGAGAAAAAGTTGAAATCACAAGGCCCAAATCCTCCCATGCAGCCAGGTTTGACAGACATCATGTGAGATAAGATCATTGAAAAGGGAATTATCAGAGGAATTTTGTCAACCAACTGGAAATTAATTCTATCTGAATTCATTCTAATTGGCTGTTTAATGGTAAAGCAATAAACATTTTAGAAGGAATTTGGGTTTAAAACAAAAATGATAATTTATTTAGTCTATATAGATTTGCTCAGCTGTAAATCACTGATGCATCAGATAATACTTTGCATTTTGTCTTGAAAAATCACACCAAGTAGAAAATACAATTTCCCTGTGTTATCAGGAGTGGCAGAGGCAGCTGGCTCTCTCCTTGTAATCCTTACTAACATAACTGCATAATCACCTCACTGAGGACTGAACCTCAGCTCTGAGGGCTCTGTCTTCTAGTTGTTAGTTTCCAAAAGCACAGGGAAGATCCTCCCCAAGTGGAATTTGCATCACTAATTATTATGGAATAATTAGGCAGAACAGATGCTGACTTTTGAACTCACTAAGCCTTGTAAAATTCCCAAGGGCCCAGAGTTTTGGTATCACTGAAATTTTGCTTTCTTTCATATGGGAACTGGATTGCTGTCACCAAGAGCCATCTGATGGTACCAGGATTACAGTGACCCACCACATAACCAAGTTACACTGACCCATCTAAATACTCAGAACTAAGGGATCTCTCCCGGTGATTTTTTTTTAGACAGGTTCTACAGCTTAATATTTTAATAGAGAATATCTGTGAGTCAATAATAGGGCTTTCAAAGCATTATAAATGACAGGGTATTCTTCTAAAATACAGTGCAATTTTTAAGAGATGGATTTTGTATTTTTCCAGTGTAGACAGACCCAAATGAAAGGTTTTAAAAGAACACAATCCTTTTGTAAGTTAAGACTCGCCTACAGTGAGTTTTGCTGTACTTAGAAATAGTCTATTACATTAAGTATGTCTTGCAAGCAGACATACTTAATGTAATAAACCTCTACAAGACCTCTACAAGCCACCTGTCTATGACACCAGCAGAGTTTCATGTTGTCCTCAGACATGGAATTCTAGAATCATGGAATGGTTTGGGCTGGAAGGGAGCTTAAAGCCCATCCAGTCCCACCCCTGCCATGGCAGGGACACCTTCCACTAGCCCAGGGTGCTCCAAGCCCTGCCCAGCCTGGCCTTGGACACTTCCAGGGATCCAGGGGCAGCCACAGCTTCTCTGGGCACCCTGTGCCAGGGCCTCACCACCCTCACAAGGAACAATTCATTCCTCATATCTAATTTAGACCTACTCTCTCTCATTTTGATGTCATTACCCTAATTCCCTGTCACTACATGCCCTTGTAAAAAGTTCCTTTCCACCTCTCTTTCTCTCCTTTCAGCTGCTCAGTTTAAGCTGGGAACTGTGCTCAATTATAACTGTGCTCAATTATTTGCTCAAGTTTTCCTTTCCTGGAAAAGAAGAGGGGGAAGTTTTGTTGAACTCACAACTACACATCCAGTGACACCTTCTGGAGGTCTCTGCCAACTGATCACTTGTGTTTCATGAAGAAAAGAAGGGACTAAAGTAAGGATAAATCACAGTTTCTGCACAGCTTTGGGATCAACACTGACAAGCAGCTCCAGAAAGTCCAAATCAGTGGTTGGGATCAGCAGAGGTCACCGGTAGCTATGTGAAGGAAGGGTCAGGACAATTATAACCTAATTCCCTTTGGGAAAGATGTGAACTTCTCCCTGGCACAAAACAATTAACAAAAGTACGAAAACTGAGTACCCTGACCTGACACCAGGTGTGTCTCTATTCTTCAATGCTAAAAGTGCTGATGAAAAGAATTTCAACCAAAAGCAGGAGAAGGTGGTTCTGGGAAGAGCTCTCTTGGCCTGATGATGCTTTCCTTTAGGCTATTTTCCCTTCCAGGTGGCAGAAATTAGCTTCGTTCTGAAAATTACTCACAGACCCAAATTCCTTTCTGGAGGATCCTCTCTGGACAGCTTACACTAACAGTGTGAAGAGAAGAGCTTCTAAGCCACTCATGAAGTGGCTGTAAAAGGTGGCAAAACAAATATCTGTGCACTTGTAATGGAGCCACAGACGCTCTGAAATCAATTTGTCATTGATTAATAGAGAACCTGTGCCTCTGGAAACTCTGGATCAGTAAGCCTTGACTCCCACTGCTCCAAGGTTGCTGCAAGGCTGCATCATTTACTTCTTCAAGTTACCAGGATTTTATGAATTAATAGCACGTAATAATATTAATGATATTGTAATAATTGCAGAACAATTACAAACTAACCGCAAAATCTCTACAAGGCCAATCTTGATCCTGCTTGGGAAGCTCATCCTAGCAGCCCCACCCTAACCTGAGAAACTCCAAACATTTCCAACTCTATCCCTTTTCCAGGACCCCACACTGCTCCCAGCCTTAGTTTTACCCTTACCTGCCTCAACAGCCTCACCCTCTACCCAGCCAGGGGTCCTCTACTGAGCCTACACATCCAGCAAATCCCATCTTAATCTCTGGGCTCCATTTGTTGCAGAAACAGAAATAAAAGTGTCTTTTGCAGAAATGTCTCGTTTCATTGCCTAACAACTTTTTACTGGGTGGTTTAAGCCATGCATGGGATCACAATCAAGGCAGATAATTGAAATTAGTTCCGCACACCAAATTATCAGGACCAAATGTCGTAATTGCCATTTTAAAAATACAACTTCTGCCTTATTTTTATATGCAATGAATCTGTGAACAAGTTGCAATATTCCAAACACTCATATTTCTATCACTCTCTTTAAGGCAGTATTTAGACTTTTGCATACCTCCCAAGTTTCCAGAGACACCTCTAACTCAGAATTTTGGATTACATGGTTCTAGGTGTATCTGTATTTTTCCTCTGCACAGGGACTGTGGGAACAATGGGTTTTCTGGTTCAGTTGCTGAAGCACAAAAATACAGAGTGAAAATAAAAATGACAAAGAGTGCTGGATCAAACATTTTTTCTCTGCAGGAAAAAAAAAAAAATTCCCCCACCAAATCATTTCACTTGACATTCCATTTGCTCTGTAATGAAATGCTTTGTTCCGCATGCCTGTGTGCAAAGGAAAGGAAATACTGACTCTAATAAAGGAGCAGAGCAGGGAAACCTGCCTTTCAGCCAGGAGGTCAGTGCTGACCTCTGTGAGGGTGACAGCACTCTTTAGGAGGGAGCTGGGGAGGGCCTTCAGTACCTACAGCCACCACATTCCTCTGTGCAGTTGGAAGAGTACAGGAAGGAATGAGAAAGACCCTGCACTGCAAACAGGGCACTTCTAGAGAAGTGAATGCCCACTGACCTGGTGGAGAAACAGAGCCAGGGGGACAGACTGGGGACACCTTGCCTGAGATCAACTCCACAGAATCACAGCACAAGCTGACATAAAAGGGACCCACAAAGATCACTGAGGACAAGCTCTGTCCCTGTACAGACACCCCAACAATCTCACCCTGTGCCTGAGAGTGTTGTCCAAATGCTCCTGGAGCTCTGGCAACCTTGGGATTCCCTGGGGAACCTGTTCCAATGCCCAAGCATCCTCCTGGGGAAGAACTTTTCCCTATGGTCCAACCCAAACCGCCCCTGACACAGCTTAAGGCCATTCTCTTTGGTCCTCTTGATGCCTTGTGAAGGCTGACCTAGAACAGAGACTAAAGAATTAAAGAGTTAAAAAATAAAGTAGGGATTTATTAAAAGGCCTCAACAGATGTACCTTGGCAGCACAGGAGCCCAGCCAGGGCTACACCCAAGGTGAACCCAAAATGGTCACAAAATGGACAATCAGGGTCTCACTTTTATAAGTTTTGGTCTATTAGCATATTGGAGTTAATTGTCCACTTTTAGCTTATTGCAGATGATCAAGTCCCACCCCTCTTGTTTTTCTCTCTTCAGCCCATGTTGTTTATGCTCTTAGGCCTGAAATTTGGATCATTTGTCTTTGGTCCCCAGCTAGAGAAGGAATTGTTTTGTCTCCCTACTCTGTGAAGAGAGCTCACCAGCCCCTAATATGAAGCTCAGAAGCACACACTAAAGCAGCACAGAATCTGAAAAATATAAAAAAATCCTGAGGTATCACTCTGCTATTGACCACAAACAAAACATTTAAGCCAAGCAAGAATCCAGCCTGAGACTTGCTAAGCTGAGTCAATACACTTCTAAACCTCACAGCAGGGTATTCACTGTAGGAGTTTGTGTGTCTCTGTCAAAGAAAATCAAACTCAACTTTGGAGTGGCTGAAATTGCACTTAACATTTTCCCAGACCATGGTTGTCAACCTGTTTTATGCAGTCACTTAATCCTGCTGAAAATCCATAGTAAAAAAATCCATGTGAAATGCAATATCTAGAGAATACAGGAAGACAGGCACATGCAGCCTCAACCCTGTAAAAGGAAGTGTTGTCAGGAGACCAGAACATTCAGGCAAGCCACTGACAGCTCCCTGGGAAGCTCATATTTCCCAGGACATTTTAGTCACAGCTCTGTCACTGCTGACCTCAGTCCTCAGCTGGAGCCCCAACTGGGACAGGATGGTCTTCCTCAGTGGAAGAAAAAAAATAATAAAACCCAACATCAGGATTTGCCATTATGCCAAACATCAGTTAATGTGTGGACTTTCTTCTAGCCTCTTCTACTGCCTTATTGCCAGACAATTTTTTGCTGCCCAAGATTGACATGTTTCAGTCTGTGGACAGATCTAGTCAGGTATTTCAGACTGTACTGTGCTGCTCCCTTACAGAGCACGTTGTTTTTTACAGGAGCTGAACACACACACAGTGGTCACAGCTAATAATCAAGTGGGCCTGATTGCCACAACTTCAATGACAGCTCTCAAAAGTTGTGAAACTTCAGCTCATAGACTCACAGCATTAGGAAATTACTTTCCTAATTTTCCTTAAAAAGGAAAACCTAGAAAAGTAATTATCTTGTGTCCCAAGAATTCACCAAAAGGCAACGAAAGCAGCTTGATCCCACGAATCACCTCACAGTACTCACAGCAGAGCACATGACCAGCACTCAGAATTTCTCTTGGCAGCCTTGTCTCCTGCTCAGTCAAACCTCTCACACAGGGAAAGCTCTCTGAAATCCCAACATGCACACACAAAGCTCAGAAAAATCAGGAACTCTGAATATTTATTTTTGCTTTCTTCTCCTGCACACACACATATTTCATATCTGCCTGCACTAGCAGCTGAAGATAACCTCTGGATAACCTAAGTGACTTACACACTAATGTCTCATCTATTTCTCATTATATCTCCTCACTGTGTGTTCTTCTGTTCACAGCAATTACTCAGATGATTTTGTCTTGTTTTACCAGCCCTCCCTGTGCATGCAAACAAACCAAAGAAATTAGCAATTCCAAGAGGTGTTCTGAAACTCTTACATCACCCTCCCTCCCAGATTTGCCCACTATTAAGTGTCTTACGATATTATGCAGCATAAATGTGTACAAAAAACTGGGAGCATTGTCTTTATTTTCCATTGTTACTGAGCCTTCAGCAGTAAGAAATTACAGGGCACATCCAGCCAATTCTTTATATGCTCACAATTATACAGTTGTTCATCTGAACCACAAAAGAGCACATTTTGAAGGTGCTTTTGTTTTGTGCAATATTAAGATCACTACATAGTATTTTTTCACAACCATCTTTTCAGGTCACTGAGACTTCAGCAGTAATTTTGTGATGCAGTATTTTTTCAGAAAATAAGTTATCTACAAAAGTTTTTTTTTTTAAAGAAAGAAGTTTCAGAAAAACATTTCTTACAATTCCTCTTTACACAATGCATTTAATTCTTCTCTACACACAGTTTTCAGGTCAACAAGTCAAATCACTCTGGCAACTTGTGAGGCAGTGTTTAAATTCCTATTCCTTGTAAGTGGCACAAGATGAGTAAAAAGTTTTTATTACATATGTACAAACTTAAAATTACATCAATTTATTTAGAGAGAACCTATTCTTTACTAATGTATAAATAACCACTAAACTTTACAAGCAGTGCATGTCATAATGAAAACAAAGTAAAACCCGGGAGAGGAAAAAGGAGAGAGGAAAAAGGAGAGGAAGAGGAGGGGAAAGGGAAAAATTTAAATAAAAAAGTAAAGTTAAAAAAAAAGCAAAGTTAAAAAAAAAGTAAAGTTAAACCCAAACCCATCCCATTAAACCACCGCAGGTTTCACAGAGCTCTGTTTGCCCCGAGGATGGGCTCCTCATGAAGAATTTTAAATCAAACAAACCACTGCTACGAAACCTCAAGAGTGAAAGGGGTACAAATACCAAACTTCTTTCCCTGCATTAAATTCTTGGGTGATTTCCACATCCAAACGAAAAGAGAACAGCTTTTTTTGGGAGATCCTTCATGACACTGCAAGATGGCAGCAGGCTGCGTTCTCACTCGCTGCTCCCAGGAGGATTTTGGAGCCCCAGCTCAGCAGTGAACTTCAGAGGAGCAACAGCTGCACTGAAGGGATGCTGAGCTGTGGCTGAGCCTGCAGGGCTGCAGGACAGGAGGCAAACCTGCTGTCACACCATCCCTGCACGAGAGGGAGGTGCATGCTGCTTCCTACGTGGGCAAGCACCAACCTCATCTCTGCCAGTGAATCACCAGGCTGAGAGCAAAGCAGCAGAAATGCCTTCTTTGGTTCTCATCCACCAAAGCTCCAAGGTATTCTTGAAACATCCTTTTGTTTGGGATTGCCAGTATGATATGAACAAACCTGTCAAATGGAGGGATCTGATATCCCCCTCTGCAGCTCTGTTCCCCAGGAGCCTCCTGCCCTGGCATCAGAGGGGCAAAGGAACACTTTCCTAACCACATTTTTTTGGCAACTTTCCTGTTCTCGGGTCAAATTAAATGCAGAAAACCCATCTGAATAAGCATCATGGCATAGAATGAACTAATACAAATGACTGTTTATTACATTTTTCTCTCTCCTCCCTTTTTGATAGGTTTGTAAAGCTAATAATCAATATCCTCATTAAATAGCTGTGCATCTGAGCCAAATACAATATCAAGTGAAATATATATGCAATAAAATCTAAATTATCACATAGTTCTGAGAGCTTATGAAGACCTAGGCTGACAAAAGCTTCCACCCCATGCATCTAACAGAACCCTACATATTGATATTCATTACCCCTCACAAACATTACCAGATGAGCAGAATGAAAAGTTGTACAACAGAAAACCAGCATATTGCTCAATATTTCCAATTAAAATCTCTGGTAAAAAAATAAAATGTATAACTGTAATGTGAATACACAAACCTGGATATGTTGCTTTATAGAAAATGATAGTTACAGATTAAGAGATAAATATGTCTCCAGATGCAAAACCAGAAAAATTGTTAGCATTATTCCCACAAGATCAATACCAATCATGCACTGTAGCCAACCAGGAACAGCTGATAACAATCAGGAAGTGCTTGATTCAATTCTGCTTTAGTGACAGAGGTGATAAGTCAATAACTTCAAATGACAGTTTTTTAAAAAATCTAATATTTAGAGAGGCATATAATAGGAACTCATTTGTAAGTCAAGATTTTAAGCAGATATAAAAACAGAGCATGGCCCTAGTTACACTTCAAAAGATATTTTTGCAAACGTGGCAGGAGGGCTACAAGGTGCTGCAGTACCAGACTCCTGAGTACTGAGGGGTTTTGTGTGCCCCAAAAAAACCAGAAAGGACAATGAAGATGCAGTGGAAAGCTGAACATCTCCTGATTGCTGTTCCAACACTAAATTTCTACAAATTTCTGTGCCCACACTGAGCATAGATAAGACAAGATCAGGTCCTTGGTCATGTACAAATAAAGATGGAATGAGTGAGATTAATGTGGGGAGAGTGGCAAAGATCAAGGCACCAGGACTCTTACATACATATTTGCACATGCTTGGAATGTCTTTCACTCATTATCCTCTCTCTGTATCTCTGGATTCTAATGCTCAGAAATTCTCAAAAATATGACAAAAAAGTATTTGAAGGGGATTTTTTTAAGAGGGCAAAGCAACTAAAAAGTATTCCAGTTTTTACCACAAATTGTGTAGGCAATATTCACTGATCATTACTGTTACTCAAAATTTTCCCTCCCTATGATGATGCTCAGGTTTGGTTTTTGTTCTGTCAGACTACCCCCACTCAGACTGACATCTTCTGTGAGAGCTGTTGTACACAGCAGCCTTTTTGTCTGGAGGAAGAAAGAGGACTGCAGTTTTATCAGTGTGCTTATTTTCAAAATTAAATGGAGTGGGGGTAGGAGGAAAACTGTTTTCAGGATTAAAAAATAAAAGCAATTAGTGAGGAGATGGTTCTCTTCCCTGCAGAAAATTCTGTCATCACCATACCAAAGAATATGGATTCAACATCCTGCAAGCCACCACTATGGCAGGGACATAAAGCCCACCTAAATTTGTCAAAGATATGTGAAGTTTTGGAAATAAAGCACAGTGATTTCAGAGCAATCTAACTTCTAATTCCTGACCAACTCTAATTAAAAAACCTAACTAGCTACATAAGAGCCCCATGTCCAACAGCAATATTTTAAATCATTTTATGCTACTGGTACTGTAACATGAATGATGGCTGTGCTAATTAATCTCATCTCAAACATTTGATGGAGAGCTTAATTTGCTAAAGCCCAAAGACAGGAGCTCAGAGTGTGTGTGTGTTTCCTCAAGCAGTCCTCACTGTGCTGCAATATGCAGTCACAAGCATGTAAAACCTGCCATCAGGAGAATTACACTCAGACTAAAATATATTTCTGAGTTCACACCTGACTACCTTCTGGACTTTTAACTATTCCATGGCTGTCAGGCTTTTCTTTGTAGCCCAGAGATTTTGTTTCCTTTTGTTCCCAGCCTGAAGTTTGAATGTTGATCACTTGTCTCTGGGAGCTGGGATGCACAAAAATGTCTCTAACAAGACTTTGCACGTATGAATGTACAAAACCACTCTAAAAATATACTTATGCATAAAGAAAACTATTGAAGCATCAGCTTTCCCATACAGCTGCAGATTAAATGTCTCAACATAAAAGCCAGTTTAGCCGAGATTTTTGGCAATAGAGACACAACACTTTGATTTTAAATACTCCAAGAGGTGAGTGCTAACAGATCCCCAGGACATGGTGCATTCTAATCATCCATTCCACCCTGGGCAGCTGGACACAAAATATCTTAGCCCTACCAAGGGTGGCAGAGCCATCATCCTCTGAGAGCCTGTCCAGACCTCCTGGTGCACATGGGATTAGTCACACAGGCAATGATGCAAACCACAATTCAAATGTTTCCATACAGATGAAATATAAGCAGTGAAATCAAGAGATTTAATATGTCTGGGCAGCATTGCTACCCAGTCACTTGGCAATATGAACCATTTCTGAGGCATGAAATACCCAACTGACCTTGAAGGCAAGGAGCTGAGGATTTATGGACAGGAAGCAACCCAGAACACCTCGCCACGGCTGAGTTTTGACTTGGAAAATATGGCAGATCCCTCACATATGATAGCTGCTGCCTCCATTAAATGCTACAACAGCAAACAAATTGTTTGGCCTGCTGTGAAAACCCAGAGAGAACAGCCATAAAAAAAATAGATCTCCATTTAATTGTCAGCGATATGCAATATCATCAGGCTCTGAATGAGTCATTTCTCTGTGTTGTAGCTGGTATAGGACACAAGATGATATAAAAATGACCTGGAAGGCCCAAGATAAGAGTCCCAGAGGGACTGGACAAGCAGCCACTGGTGGTTTCAGGCAGTAGGTTCCCAAGGGCTGTGCAGACACCCCAGAAAACAAACATCTACCATCAGTGCCCCTGCAGACTGGGGAGCTGTGAGCACACGGCCAGCAGCGCTCCACCTTTGCAGAACAAGGAAGGTACATCCCAAACACCTGGCAAACCCTAAGGAAAAGCCTTGGGAATTGAACAATACATGCAAAAACCCCTCCTGCTGCAGTGGGAAAGGGACAACAACAGTGTGAGATGAATCTCCACCACTGTGTCATCGATGCTGCCCTTTCCTTACAAGGAGGGCATGTCTGCCCCAAGAGAACACTGAAAACAAGACAGCTCCCTCCCTCTCTCTCTCTAGGTGTCTTCCTAGGAAATGGCAATTGTCTCTGCAGCCAGTTCAGTACTTAATTGGCATGGGGAGATATCAGAGTGAGAAAAAATGGCTGTACAGTGAAGTTGCTGAAAGCCCTTTGAAGATAAATCTCAAAAAGAACAAAAGTCCAGAAAACAAAACCACCTAAAGAGGAGTAGAGAGAAAGGTTCCGAGCAATTTCCATATTATTTTTCATTGTAAAACCATCCCAGAGCCAGAACTTTTGAACTATTTATAACAGCTGCAAGAAGAGCTGTTCCAGCTGAAGATTGCACAGAGCCCACCACAGGGGCATGCATCGGGCAAGCCCAGGAAGGCAGTGCCATCTGCAGGGCTCAGAAAGCACTCACGACTCCCATTTATTTGAAAAGCAGTAAAACAGCTGCTGCCGTGGAGGAGCGGGAAAAGAACACTCCCCCTATGCATTGCCCAACAAATAAAGCAGGTCACATCTTCTGAAGGAAATTGCTACAGCTGATAAAAGCTCTTTCAGCAGCAAAAGTAAGATAAGAGAGGTGTCCCTACACCAAGCAGAAAGAGACCTTTCAAAGCACTGAAGTGAAAGGAATGAGTTAATTTTCATCTCAGATCATCTGGTAAGTCACATCATCAGCATTTAGGGAAGGTAGGACATGGCACTTGTATGTTAAAAGGTGGAAACATCTCTAGGGTTGAAGCAGCAAGGATCTGGAATGGCCTCTCAGAGAGGGTCAAATCAGAAACCTCCAGGATGAGGGACTGCCAAACACAGGGCTTGTATGAACAAAAAGCTCTGTCTGGAGACCCAAAACATCTTCATGAGTTCTCTATCTATTTACATACAATGTTTGCATCGCAAAACAGATTTGGGAGGAGAAGGCATTCCCTGGGAAGGGGAGATTCACTTACTAGGCCGTATTAGCATTGGAAAACAACTGGCTAGGTGGTTTCCACACCATGAGCACAGATCAGGAGATATTTACTGATATGCTTTTTTTCCTGCACTAACACACACCTTTAAAATATTTGTCTTCCACCAGGCTTTTATTCCAACCTAATTACCAAACAGTTTTCCAGCCTGCAGTGTATTTAGAGCCTAACCCCAAAATAACAGGTCTTCTGTTTCTTTCCCATCTTAATAGAAAAATACATCTGCTGTCATGTTGTTATCAGGAATATAGATATATATATTCATTCTGTATTCTACTGTCCACTGTCCTGTTCAATTTTGCATTTCAGCTTTTCGTTGCTCTTCAGGGAATGCCTGAGATACAGAGATCTTGGAATAGCGAATCAGGGCAGGGAAACATCTCAGTACACAAACTCACCCAGCTGAAAGCAGTGCTGAGATTACAGATAGAGCCAGAGGGCTGGAACAGTCAGTGTTCTCCAACTGCAAGGGCTTGAAAAAGACCTCTCTATTAATTGCAGATAAGTATATTTTGCTTGGCTCCACACTGGGCTGTCCACCAGGCAGGTTACTGAGTAACTGGTAAGATAAATGAACCACAAACCTCCCATCATTCAAAGCCTTGCCCATTCATAAAAGCCAGTCCAACATTTTTTAATATACTTCTGTGCAAAAACAATTTACTCTTAACTGAAAAACAGGGGCTTAGCTAAAAACCAACAATGAAACAGGTCTATTCCTGTGCACCAACATCCCACAGTAACACGAGTTATTAATTCTAGCCTACCAAGCTCTTTGAATTTGCAGAAAACCATTGCCTGAAAATGCTATTATTTTCCTGAAATCAGCATCTGTTGTTTTCAGTGTGAGCTATTCACTGTCAGAAACAGCATCTGAGCATCCCTGCTCTGTTTCCGAGAGAATCACCGCCCCCACCATAACATTTGTTTACTCCCCGTGCCAGAGCAACTGTGGCGGTGCGAGGTCAATGCCCTGCCACAACATCTCATCCCATTACCTTCGAATCATGCGAGGAGGTGCAAATTACAGCTGGCCCCTCACAAGTGCTTGACTAAACACAGCCCTCGGAAAGCAAATTTTGGTGGGCTGGGAGCAGCAAGCTCGACACGCCTTGCTGCAATTGCCTCTTGCTTATCTCCACGGGCAATTAACAGCATCTCCCTTGAGTGACGGGTTCTTGATGGGCTGGGAGGATGTGCTCCTGAACACTGCACATAGCTGAGGTTTAATTACAGGCCAGACTGCTGCTTCCACAGCCCTGGCACAGAGGAAGGGGGTGGCAGGAAGCTGCTTGGGCTCCTGTTGCCCGTTCCCACCATCCCACTGAAACGCTCCCTTCCCATCCTGCAGTCCATCTCTCCTGCAAAACGGGAAAGAAACACGGGCTGTTGATGATTTCAAAAAGGCTTTTAAGCCACTAAAGCACCCATGGAAAGCACTGCTGGAAACCTTTACAGTCGCAATCTTTGGAAATCAGACCTAGGCAGACACACAATTGTCCCCTGAGGAGCACATGAACCACAAATGGCTCCAGCCTTCTGGTGAGAGACAATCGTCCAGGACATCCACAGGTAAAAGCTGTTCATTACAAATTTCAGTGGTGAATTCCCAAACACTCCCACGACAGAGGTCCAAGAACAGTCAGCAAGCGTGACAGACAGAAAGAACAGGACTGGAATTTAATTTTCACGGGGTGAGTAAAGTGGGCATAAATGAAGTTAATGTTTTCTGAAGGATCTTTCTTATAAAATAAAATTTAAAAATAAAAGAAAAAAGAAGTTTTCTTTTTACATTACAGCATAGCATAAAACCATCTCAGCCTAGATTTCAGCCAATCACACATACAGCAAAACATATTGACAAAAATTCTATCCAATCATATGAAACACACGTAATAGTAGTTAAAACAAAGACTGGTTCATAAAAACAAAGAACAGAGATCCATTCATACTAACCTTCTAAAGATATACATTAAATAACTTTGTTGCAATCCATAAGCTAGTTCTACAAAGGTCTATTGCGCTATTTGTCACGTCTGCTCTACTGCTTAAAAAACTTTTTTGCTGTATGTGCAATGCTAACAAAACTTCTGCCTAAAGCCTACTCTTTTTAACCATTTTTTCAAAACCCTCTAACTTTATGAATCCCAGCAACATGGAATGGGAAAACAAAACAAAAAACCCTGGAAAAACAAGAGCTCTGTGCTAACTGCAAATATTTACCACTAACAAGAGACTTTCCCATGGTGATTACACTAGCAATGACCATCATAATAACACAGTAAAAGTCAGAATTATTACTTTATCTAATTATGTTACTATTGCAGATATAGAGGGAAAGGTTAATACTCTACTGTGCAAAAAGAAGATATAGGTTCTATGACGAGATCACACACATTTTGCTGTGTATTGGAAATATCAGAGATTGTAAAAAGAGGGCTGATGGGAGGGAAGGCAAGGAGGAGGAAGATGGAACTAAATTAGAATGAGGTTAAAATATATTAACTAATGTTGGAAAATAATTTTGGAGCTGTAATACCTCCTCATATTAACAGTTTTCAGGGTAGCTATTTTCCCCAGCCTCAGGCAGCACTGATGAAAGGAAAAGTGGCTATTAAAAGAAAAAAGGCAAAGGAACGTCATTTCACACTTGGCCAGAGTGTAGGGAAAATGACAGGAAACATCCTTGGAGTCATGCCCAGCAACAAAGAGCTGAGAGGGAGGCAAGCATGGCCTCACATGAACATCCACCTGCCCAGCTGCTGGGAGTGTTCTCCACAAGCACAACACCAGTGTAGGACGAGCCACTCATCCATCCCACAGTACCATTTTGAGATGCTCTGCACAGTCAGTACCCTCAGTCCCTGGGGTTGTCAAGACAGAAAGGAACAACAAAAACCCAAAAAACTCCCAGAATTTGGCCCTGAACGGCAATATATTAAAAAATAATCAGATTGTTTTGACAGGTGCCCCATAATCCAGCAGTAGATAAAAAGCTTAATTCTGTTTCCAGTTGCACAAAAGTAACGCTTTTGGCATTTGTGGAGTAACAAGAGTCTTAAACTCAGACTCCAACAAAAGATTCAACCCAGAATCTTAATTCAACCCTGAGTTTTAAGCTCACAGACTCAAACAAAGGATTCAACCCAGAAGCCATGGTAGTTTTATCAAAGGAAGAGGAAAGGAGGGGAAAAAACACGACCAAGAAGAAATCGTATTTACACTTTGAAGATGCTATGTGAAAGTAAAAGAAAATTCATGAGGTAAAGACAAACTGTAGACAAGAGGGAGAGAACTGACTGACAATAGCCACTGCATAAAAATGCCCCCTCTGCAGCTAAGAGAATAGTGTGCCTGAAATCCCCTTAGTTTACTGTACTAGGAAGAAAATCACCACAGTGCACAGGGGATGGACCAGGTGCCAGGATCTGAAGCATCCCTCTTTTGATCACTGTGCTCTGCTAGAGCTGTGTCATCTCTGGTCCCTCCATTCCTCACTGCCTCCTTCAGCTGGTGGCTGGACTTTTACCTGAAACACTCAGTAAAAAAGACAGGCAAAACCACAGCAAGGTGCAAAGTCACGTAAAGAACTCAAACATGGATAAAGTCCAAGAACAACATTTGGTCTAAAAAGTTGGGGTTTTTCCCCTCTTGAATGGAGGGCTGGAAATACCCATCACAAGCACTCTTGCTGCCCATAACACCCATCCTTACCAGAGCCCAGTTAAGTTCATGCCATGTATTGTCACTGCAGGATCCAAGTCATATCTCAGCTCTTATCTTCCCGAGAAGCTCAATAATTACTTTAAGTTGTTGGAATTTGAAAAGCAAGGAACTCTCAGAACTTTGGGGCTGTAAGCCAAAGCTTAGAATTAAATACAGGATTTGATCTGAGACCTTGGAAAAGTCTTCCAAACAGGTGCTAGAAGAGAGAATACCGATTTACAGTTTAAAGCAGAGACATGTTACGTGGAAGAAAGTTTAGAGTTTAAGATATAGGAAAAATAATAGTTACAAAGGTAAACAAGGATTTTAAAATGCAGTACTGTAGTTTTCTGTGTCATAACATGATTGGCTAAGAAACTTAGGTTGTAGCTTGAGTCCATAAGATGAAACATTTAAGGATTGGGTCAAAAACATAAATATCTGTGTTGGCAGTGTTTTATTAGTCAATAACTCCTTAAAAGGTCTTGTAACCTTCTGAACCATACAGTGAAGATGTGAGACAAACTCACCCTTCCTGTCTATGTAGAAGATAAGAAAAATAAATCACATCACCAAAAACAATTCAGAGATCCCATCTCAAATGCCTTCCAAAATTCCCCACAAGTGAATTATTACATTAAGTGATTGATTTTTACATGCACTGAGTTCCCAGGCAGTAGATGAGGAAACCTGTGAGCAGCTCAGAGTGGTTTCTCCTGCATGAAGCCACATCATTATTACAAAAATGACTGAACCAGTTGGGTCACATGAAGTGCAGCCTGTTTCTGCTGATTCCTCAGAACAGACCCATGAACCCAACACCAACAGTTGCTTCTTCCTTAAATCTGAGCTTTGCACCTCCTCTCCCTGTTGCCTAAACACAGTGGGCAAGTGACTGCCAAGCTCTTCAACATAGGTTAAGTCAAACCCTTTTCTTCAAAATTTAAGAGGATCTTCACGGATCCTCAGAGCTGAATCCTGAAGAAGAGAACCAGGGACTGGCCATGAACTGGTTTGGCACCATCCCCACCCCTCTGGTCCCAGACACCCAGCCAGTTTTTCAAGCAGCAAACAATGCACCTGTCAAAGCCAGGAGCAGTCACTTTCTCGTGGAGAATTCCACGTGACACAGAGTCAAAGGCTTTAGTAAAAGTCCAAGTAAATAACATCCACAAACTGAGCTGCAGAAGGCAAGCCTCTGCTTTTTTGGCCAACTCTCCCATTCACAGCTTTGTTTAGATTATAGATTGTCCTGTATTTACAGACTAAAGCTGCCATTTCTTTGTAAAAATGAATTAAACACCTGTGTTGATTCAGCACACATGTAACTCCCAATAATACAATGGCCCAGAAAAATCAGAAGTATCTTAGGCACCAGTTAACCCGGGTTTTGCTGTATCTCAGACTTCAGAATCACCTAGGACTTCATCATCCAAGGCTTGGGTTTTTTTAAAAATAAATTACATATGTTAAAATGTTTGTCAAAACCAAACTGAAAAAAGAGAAAAAAATACTGACATGAAAAGCGAAGCAATATGACTCATGACAGACACCAGATGCAGCCTTATCACACTGCTTTAGCACTGGGGTAAACACACTGACAGCTGTAGAGACTCTGATGATCCATATTTATGTCAGCAATATCCAGACAGAATGGAACATATGCAGTTTGTGAGCTGAAATTTTCAGCCAGCTCCTCCCAGCTGCCTTTAACTGGATCCAGAATTAAGTGTTGTCAGACACGGTGCACAGGAAATTCACTCTTCTGAAGGTGTGCTAACTCTAAAGAAAGATTACAAGCTTCTAATTGGCTTAAAGGTGCATTTATGGGCTCTTTCCTATCTATCAAAATACTTGGGAAGGCCTCTCCCCTGCATGGAGGTTCTCACAAACACTACCACACCTAAGCAAATTTAATTTCAGCACTAGCTCTAATAAAGCCAACAGTGCACTCAAATTCCCAGCAGTGCTCTCATTTACAGGATCATAAGCTTCAAGAGCCTTTTAATTTTTTAACAGAGGGGGATGAAAATCAAGAAAAGTTGATTCTCCCTAGAGCTGCTTGCCTTAGCCCTGGAATTGAACATGGAAATAGAGAAAAACCAGTTCAAGACCCAGGGTTAAAAGCTGACTCTCATTGCTTGCTGAAATCACCCAAGCATACCAAGGTTGACTGTTCATGCTGAGAAACAGCCATGTTGGAGGAGAAGACAACTATTTTTGCCACTTTAGTTCTGAAAGAGGGTCACCAAAGAACAGTAAAACATGCAAACTTTACTCTGCAGAAACCCGTCATTAACTCAGCAGTGCTGAGGGTTAACAGTGTCATCACCAGCATTCAGAGCAGAGAAATGTACACCCAACATTTACTTTTTTTTATCTCAACATCAGAGTTTGAGGGCTCTGCATGGGACATATGCACATGCTTTGCTTTGCTGTCAGCCTTTCACTGCTGCACCTGGCAGAGACAGGAAAAAAGGAACACAGATCCACATCACCATTCTCCAGCAAGCTCTTGGCATAAGAGCTACTTGGGCTATTAATCAACTTGCCATCTGGCCAAGCAGCAGCTAAGAAGCTATGCAGAGATGAAGGGGTAGAAGATGTTTTCAAACTCATGTGCAAATTTTAGAAGCTTGCTTCAAAATTTTTGAAGATGCTCTTGTGTGGATATTCAGCTACTTTTCTCAGTTTCTTCACAGCCCTTAGTAAACTGGGCCCTTGCACTTCAACAGAATTCCCAAGGACATCCTTATAAATCCTCCAAGAGATGAGCCCACAGCTGTGCCTTTTCCCTACTCAGTGTGGAGTAACTGGAAAATCTCCTTAACAATTAACATTGTAGGAAATCTGAAAGTCATACCTTTAATAAGCAAAGGCCCCCCACAGATGTTGGAGGCCACCAATCCTGGTCACATAACAGGAGCACTCTCCAGTAATGCACAGACCAGGAAACTTAAACCCTGCTGCTGACAGTGCTGGACTCTGAGGCAGAGGGGACTGACCCAAAAGTCCAGAGGAAACAAAAATTATGCACAGCTCATAGATCACTTAACCTACTTGAAATGCCAGCTTGTCATCCAGCATCACCCAGCTGCCTTTAAAAGCCATGCTGTGTAGGATCTGAAGGTGCTGTCCTGCCATGCCTGCAGGGGGTTGTGCACACACAGCACCCTGACATTGTCTGCACACAGACGATTCAAAGGCTGCTTTTTCACCCTCAGCTGCACAGGCACACGTGTCCTAACAGCTGGCAGACCTGCTTTCTCTCTCTTGCTCTTGGTTTATCTATTTCACCTTCAGAACCTGCAGCTAATGAGCAGTGCCACTCCATCATGGAGACACTCTCCTGGGGGGCATTAAATCACCCAGGGGCAGTCTCTCAACAGCTTCCTGCAGGGCCTGAAACTACACAGATGTCTGAAGACATGAGACTTGATTCCAGATTCATTCACACTAGATTTATTCTATTTAAATTAAGTTTACTAATGTTGATGAGTGTTGCTCTAGATTCACATGGTGCACAAAACAAAGCTTTTTAGGTAGTGAGTCACACTGAGAGAGTCCACTTAGCTATGAAATAATCTATTTTAAATTACTAATTTCCATGACAAATTAAAAGCTGTTCATCATATCACATCCAGGATGAAGAATCATCCATGTTCCTTAGACTGGCATGGCAAGAGACTAGGAGAGAGCCTCACCTGTGAGAGGCTGCCTCCATTATGAGAGGTTTGAAATTAAGGACTTTTCCCTGGAAAGGTTTGAACTCTTTATGACAGACCTTAAGCAATATCCTTCATCTTCTGCAGCTGCAGAATGCCCCCTCAGGATTGAGGGGCTGCCAGGGAATTCAGTAAGCCGGACTACAAAGGTCAGATGCTCAGCTGGCATTAATCAAAGCTCAGCTAACTTTCATGGAAGTACAGGTGAAGATCTTGTTGGAAGAGATGCCTTTAGCTTTGCAAAGAGAGGTGCCCAGGAAGAAAGGGGTCAGCTGGCTAAAACCAAATTTCTTCCACTGAAATCCCTGCCATGTGCCTCAGCAGCTGATGGCAAAGTAGGCAGTGACTGGCACAGACCTGCGTGCTCTGCTTTCAGAAAGGAGTTTTGTTTGAGACCACCTCTTGCTGAATGGCAGCTTGTGATTTACTTCCTCCAGCTTCTGGGATGGAAGAAGAACAGCAGCAGAGCAGTAAACAAACACACATGCAAGTTTATGTGATTCACATGCTTGAGGAGAGAGCAAACAGATCCAAATAAGAGGGGCAAAGCTGTGTTTAGCCGAGCTTGACTCTGATTTCTGCAGGGTCCTTCAGGATCCTTGTCTGTCTCTATGCTGCCACCAACAGCCACTGCCTTCAGCCCTGTCCCTGGGTCACCCTCCCCTCACCTGCACCTGGCAGCAAGGAGGCAGAGCCACAGGAGATGCATTTCAGCTCCCATATTACTTTACAGGCCCAAAGGCAAATTCAAATCCATGGCACTGTTTCCACAAGACACCACTCTTCCTGATAGAGAACCTTGCCTTAAAATGCCACTACAAAATAGTGGTGCTTGGCCAGGAATTCTGTGTAGGCTGCTAGAAAATACTGAGATTTTAATAGTGGGTGTCAGGGGACTTTCTGAAAATCAGCCCTTTTGAACATGTCAAACTGAGCACCCAGAATTTAAAGCACTCAATATTTATCAGCCACTTTAAAATGTTGGCCCTTGATTATGAAGGAGTACAGCTGTACAAGAAGAGACAGAAGCTCCTCATGGGAATGATTTGATCTTCAGATTTAAAAGGCAAGAGCCCAGCAATATTTACTTATTTGGCTTTTAAACAAAGTTAAGGGTGAAAAAAAAAAGACCGTGGCTAGCAGCAGCAAAGAATAAACTTCTCATTAGTGGGTTGTGCCAGATTCTTAATCTAAAAATAGTCTGTTCAGCAGCTTTTGCAAAAAACACCATCATGTTTAATTGAGATGCCACACTATATGCAAAAAGCACAATCAGGAATATTATGCCTCTCTTCTGCAATAGCCATGTTTCATATGCTGCTTGCTGAATCTGATCTAGGAGTAAAACTGCTTTACAATATTAGAACTAATGGGCTAAGTCAAGCACAGAATTAAGGGGTTTCTGCCACCCCCTTCTTTTCTGGGTATGTCTCAATAAAAAGTAGAATTGGCACCAGTTAATATTAATTTACACAATTAAAGAAGGAATAAGGTAAAAGACATAGAAGATGACAAAACAACCTTAAAAGAGCACATGGCAGTGATTTAGCAGATAAAACTTTGTACCTATAAAACACAAACAAAGAAACCTCCCATTTTCTTTCCTGGAGCTACTCCAGTGGAAAGTAACACAGACTTCTCCAGCTCTTAGAGGTAAAAATTGCTGCAGGAGCTGGTTGTTTCTGTGTTAAAGTTATTTGTAAATGATGACTTCATTTGTGGGAACAGAGGTTGATGCTGTAAAATAAATAAAAATGCTCTTTAACTGCAATTTTCTGAGGACATCAATAGTTTGCATCACCAATGTCTCATCCATTCAAGAAAAACTGCAGGTCATGTTTCAGCTGAGCTGTCTTTTGCTGACATTTCCCAGCTGAAGGCTCTAATAGACCAACTGGAGGGAATTTTCATATACTTGTTACCAGAGTGAGCTTTTGTATAGAGGATTTTGGGATGTCACATAAATATTGCAGGTTCTTATTGATTTGTAGCACAGGAGCAATTCATGCAGAGAGCAAAGCAAGTCCCTTTACACCAATAAAGCCTGGCATTGTTTCTTAGCTGGATTAAAGTGGAGTTGCTCAAAAGAGGAAAAGCTATTTCATTCTTTCCTGATAAAAACAGCTTAAGGAAATTATCTGTTTTATCGTGCATCCACAGCAGCCTGAATCTCTAGCAACTCTGTCAACATGCACTCAGGATCATCCTGCACACCCCAGCTAGTGGTGTGTCTGACAGGGACACACTGTGGCTCTCAGGAGAGGCACTGCCTAATGCACCCTCTCAGAATTAGGACACCCTCCATGGTCATTTATGGTACAGTGACAATTTCCCAGCCTTTGTTCGCCCAGCAGTCCTGTGACTTCCTAACTCAGAGTATTCTGTCAGGCTAATGAACCAGGGACATTATTAGTTTGTGGACCAGCAGCTTTACTGGAGGAACTTCCTGAAAGAATCTCCTGTATCCCTTGCCCATGAGGTTTCCTATAGGAAATGGCAGTATGGCCCATTACAAACATATATCAGCCATTTCTCACCTAATCAAATTAATCTCTTCTCAGAGCAACTAAAACAGCTTCACAAGAGTATTTACATTCTCAGGAAAACCCGAGCAGCTTCAGATGTCTGGAGCTTATGTGATTTTATAGGCATTCCTCAGGTGACTTGCATCATCAGGCTTTATCATGAAAAGGGAAAAAAATCGATTTTCTTTTGTAAATTTCACCAACGAGGGTGACCTGGGACAAGTAACAGTTGAAAAGAGATGGAGCAAAAGGATATAAGAGAATACTTGATAAACATCCCAAATACATTTGTGCAAATTCCTGAGCTTCAGGAATGCCTTCTATGTTCTCTGTGCTTCTGTAACACTCCTGAGGAAATCAGATTTACCCTTTTGGCAGCAATACAGCAGTGCTAAAGCTGTCCTGCCATACACCCAGCCAGGTGAAGCACTATCCACAGGAGGGAAGATAGGGATGTACCAAAGGCAAGGACAGGTAACACCCCACAGCAACAAAGCATTTCAAAAACATTTGCAGACATGCTTTTTCATGTGGAAAAGAATGACCAGAAAGGGGTTTAAAGTGCCAGGCTGATTTCTGGCACTGCCCCAAGCTGGCACCTCTCCCAGTCCTGTTCAATCTGGATGTTTATTAGGCCATAGATGTACTGTAATTAGTGATTATACAAGATACTATCTGCTTAAATCCCCCAGCCCCTGTTTTCTGCGTTTGCCACATTCTTGATGTTTCTTCTGCCCAAATGCGCATCTTTTTTGGTAGCCACCCAAACAAGGCTGACACCCAGCTTGTTGCTTGGTGACCTGGGATCAAGTCTCTGCACCATCCCTGATCTGCCTGTACTCAAGCCCTCTCACTCCACTGCACAAGAGATGTTCACAGCACTGTAACATCTGCCTCAGCTTGGGTGGGGAAGATAAGTTTACTAAAGCACAGTTAAACATTGAAATTCTTTACCAAATTAGCTGCAAAAGTGGGGAAAAAAGACCCCAAATTTTTTCTCCTTACTTATACGAAGATATGACTACAGAGCAATATTTTACTGTGGAAATACTGATTGAAATTTGAAGAGCCCTTGAAACAATCACTCACATAGCTAGGGGTATTGAAGGCTAAAATTAATTATTCCCTAATTGTCACACACTTTTTGAAAACTGTCCAGGACTGAAGGTACTGAAACCAAAATACTTATGAGAACAAGGAGACTTGCATATCAGAGGCTGAACCATTCCCCACCATGTAATTAACACACACCATCAGAGTCACCAGGCACAGGGAGGCCACCACACCATGTTGCTGACCCTCTCTAGCTGCTCTTACCCAAAACAGCTACTGGGACAGATTCTGCACTGGTTTTCCTTGCAGAAAAGAAATGCTAAAGCTGTTCTAGCCTGAGCTTGAACATGCATGAAAATAAATTCAGTAAAAAAAAATAAATAAAAAACCACCAAGAATTAAGCTGCCAAACAAATGCTCACCTTACTGGGGAAGTTGTACATCAAATATATTTTAGGATGCCAGCACAATTTCAGAGTCAAAGTTTCAGGATGATGGTGGAGCCAAAACCACCACCAAAGAAGACTTCAAGCATCTGCTCCTCTTTGTTCTTCAGCCCAGCCTTTTATCCCCTGCTGTTGCTGCCCTGCACCTGTGTGCCCTCTGTTCCCTTTGGTGGTTGGTCAGTGCCCCTGGGCACTCCATGGCTCGTTCCCTTCAACAGCATTCACCTGCCCTGCACACCTGTAGCCCATTAAGGATGAGGCTGGGCCCAGCCCCACTCCCAACCACCACAAACTCTGTGCCTACAAACAATGGGACATCCCACTCAATGCCTTTGGTTCAAAGCCACCCCTTCTTCCCCACAAACTTGCATGGTCTGCATGTCCAACATTATGGTCAGGGAAATGTGCCCTGTGCAGCCACTTGAACCCCAGTGACTGCAAAGTTCACAGAAGCTTCTGTTTTCTGGCTGCTGGTTCTTTGCCTTTGGTTGAGCTTCAGAAGGAACCTCATGTTCCTTCAGACCTGGGATATGATGCTCTGCATCATCTTTCCTTATGCTGGTATGTCAGAGCTGAGACAGCCACAATATACAGAGCATCACCACACAATTTCAGAAAGTTTCCACCCATACAGAATAACATCTCACCTCTTCAGAAGGCTTCAGGCACTGCCCACACACAGTAACACCAGGGCACCTCAGCAGGCTGCAAGCATCTGCCCTTCTTGTCCTTCAGCCCAGCCTTTTATCCCCTGCTGTTGATGCCCTGCCCCTGTGTGCCCTCTGTTCCCTTTGGTGGTTGGTCAGTGCCCCTGGGCACTCCATGGCTCGTTCCCTTCAACAGCATTCACCTGTCCTGCACACCTGCAGCCCATTAAGGATGAGGCTGGGCCCAGCCCCACTCCCAATCACTACAAACTGTGTGCCCACAACATCAAAGTGTATCTTTTTTGCAATTTAGTTAGATATGCTTCAGCAACCATTAAAGCAGAGAGGCAGACATACACTTTCTTAAAGTCAGGCACTTTGGAAGACAAGTATTTATTAAAAACACGCCCCATTATAAATTCTCCTTGCTACAACTTTCTGTGTGTGCTGGTAAGAGGAAGAATAAGCAATAACAGACAATGGGCAAAGAATTTTGGATAAGTGCCAATCAGAGGCTTTACACCTGGTATCTTTTCAGTGTTTTAATACAACTGATGTGTAATGACCTTCAGAGATAGCACTCCAAGAACATGCTCTCATTCCTCTCATATACCACATTTAAATACAAAAATGCTGAAAGAATTATAATTACACCATTGCACAACAGTGTTCTCAGAAATAACCAGATTTACTATTCTGTTCTGAGGACATGTGTAGAGAAATGAGCTAACTATATACCCACCCATCTGAATGCTGACTGTGGAGTTTATGCATCCTGGCTGCAAAAATCATAAATAGAACAGGAAGGTGAATCAGAGGGTACAGTTTTATGGCTCTAATTTTGCTTCCTTCTTCAGATCAGATGGCTGAGGTAGAAGAATTAAAGCCCATCAGACATCATACCATATGTCTGCTCAAAATGTTCATTAGGGAGAATACCCAATATGTGGTGAACCAAATATTTAAAGAAAGATTTCATTAGGTTACTCTTTCTTATGCATACAATTATGTTAAGGAGCTGATTTGAAGAACAAATCCTAGTTTAAAGAATTCCTGATTTAAACACTTAACAATACAGCTTAAAAATTTTATCTTCTTGAGTTGTGTTCAACTGGTTTCACTTAACTTCACAGCTCATGTTAGCTTTCATCTGAATTTCAGAAAAAAATAATGTTAAGAGCATAAGAAAGAATCACCAGTTTTGCTCTCTCTGTGATTCACTCAGGAGAAAGCACACAGCAAAATCAGATTCACCAGCAGGCTGAGATTGCCGGTTACTTGACAGGCGGGTTTATTACCAGACATGGCAATTTACAGACACAACCTGACATTTTGAAATGCCTGTTCTCATACTGCTGTAAATTTCTTACTGCAACTTACATTACATTTAGGAAACAATTCAGTAAGGTCTAAAAACCAGCTGACTCCAGCTGCTTCAATATCCCTTAAATCAAGACTATTTCATGTTAAGCAAAGCACCAATGAATCCGAAGAGTTGGTATTTTGAGAAGGAGCAGTTTCTCTCACACCTGAGGGAGGGAAGCAGGTTGCAGACTTTCCTCCCAGCTCTCAGTTCCTTCAGGTCTCTGTACAGAAACCATTGCAGATCTCAGTCACCCTGCAAGTACCAGGGGTGAAATCTCAGCATCAGCAGTGACAGTCTCACTAACTGCAGCAGAGCAAAACTCCACACCAAGGAATGTAAGAGAGGAAAGGGGATGATAGCTAGATGTTTCTTGGTGGAATAAGTTAAGTGTGCCATTACTTGAGGGTAAAAAAGGGCTGGGGATTCATGAATGAGTCTTTACCTTCTATTGCAAGATTTGTTTATGATATGAGCTATTATTTGCATAATATTCATAGTTTACTGTCATACTAACACCATCCTTCTGCAGTAATTTCCAACGTCTGGCAAGTGCCTACAAAATACTACCAGGAATTGGTGCAAGAGGTGGCAAGCTAAGACTTTTTCATTTCATAGTTTTGGATCACTGCACACATTGCCTTGTCCTCTCCTCAGGAAGAAGGTGCTCAGAAAGCATCTTCAGCTGGGGCAGTGGTAAGAGTCAGCTTTTCATTTGCACAGCACCCAGTGAAACAAGGCCTTGGTGCTTCGGAGGGTTTATGAGGCACAAAGACCACAATTACTACCCATATGTATTTTATTAGGAGCTTTATGGGAGCCAGCATTGCTCACCTCACTTGGCATAAGCAAACACATTATTGAACACAAGGAGTATCTGCTCTACCCATCACCTGCCTTAGCTCACTGCTAGGCACCTCCTGGCTGTCTCTGAGACGGGGAGGCAGAGGAGCTCTCCAGGCTTGAGGAGAGGCTGAAGGACTCCTCTGAACCTTGGGCAGTCTTTAACCTGCAGCATTAATTCTACTACAGGTTCCCATCAAGATCTAAATCAGTTCACATCCCTTTTTCCCCCTTCTATAAACCCACAAGAGCATTTCCCTCCTCCCATGCACTTTCTACCTCGCCTACTTTACAAGCCTGATTCCTCAGAAAAGGGGAACCCCTCTATGTGGCAATCCAAGCTGTGACTGGTTCGCTAGGTGATACTTTAAAACAAATACCAACACAAATATTTCCTAACAATTGGCTGAACATCCCTCCCCCTCTTCCCAGCCGGGTACCAGGAATATGCTGCAGATATTCCTCAGTGCTCCCTAGACTTCCCCAGCAAGGTCAGAGAAGATGAAATACTCTAAGCAGAAAGCAACAATTTTTATTTCAAGGTAAAAGCCAAGATGCCAAAATTTGCCTTCCTGCCAAATGAAGAAGAGACACATTTGCACATTTTTTCTGAAAGAACATATATGAAGATCTGCAATGTTCAAAGTCACAAGGACTGCAAATTCTGAGGCATTTTCTTCTTTTCTTGCTTTCTCTTATCTGAAAAAAAGGATTTTAACATGAGTCCTTTGCAGCAGAGGTCAGTGTGTAAAACGCTGCTTTCTGCCGCAGACCCAAGAGTCCCCAGCAAGAAGATCCCAGAAATAAATATGCCTCTGCAAAACCCTCCAGCTTTGATAAAATAACATTTTGACTGAATAGCTATTTTACCTACAGTGTTCTCTCTAACTTCATTCCAACTACAATTAAGTTAAGAAGTACTGCATCTCCAATCCTTTCTCCTCTTCTGTAACCATCCTAAAGGATTTAAAACAGAAAGACACAGCTTTTTGTTCTTTCATAGAACACTATTAAATCTGCATTCTTACTTTACAATACAGTTAGAAGCAATTTTATTTAGCTATTTATGATTGTGGAGGGCATAATCTGAAAATGATCCATGTCTCCTTTTTCTACTGATTCATAATATGAGAACAGGAGTTTGAGCAATGACATTACCAGCATGCCAGTGTCAAATAAATGAAAGGTGCCACTTCACACAGCACGTGGGCATCTTATGGAATTTCCTATTGCAAAAAGCCTTAATGTCAGGCAGGACTAAATGGAAATGCAATTGCACAGCACAGTTATGAATGGTAAGAGTGCTGCACATGGAGATGCCATTCCTGCTCTGAGATACTCATGTTTTTTCCTGGCTGTAAGGGTAGAAGATGAACGTGCAGCCCCCACCCATTCCTACAGCAGAATGGCCATCATGGCAATCCTTAGAAAACAGTCCAAGCCTAAGGTGACATTGCATGAATCAATGTGCCATTTTCCTCCTCATCATTTCCAAGGTGTAAAATTGGACTTGTGTGGCCTGATTCCAGAACTCCTCTCTTGGAGTGCTTATTATACTGGGTATTACTGATAGCACCACCGTTCAGCAAGCAGCATGCCAGTAGGTAATGAGCAATGAATGTGCAATCAAATCTGGACAAGAGGGAGTTTTGCAAGCCTTTAAACCTCAATATATTTAACAAACAGAAGCAAATTCACAATTAGAATTGCAAGACAATCTAAAATCTCTAATTTCACATAAAAGTAGATGCTCTTGTTCCCTGGGTCCTCGGACAGGGACAATGAGGCCAGGCTGGTATGTGAACAACAGAGTTTTGAAGTGATTTCATGTCCACTGTGTTACAGTGCAGGTCACAGGCACAAGCTGGACACACAGCATGACATATTCTATCGACAACACATCAGACAGCCAGCATGAAATCAGTGCTTCTAACTCTTTTTAAAATTCTTGAAGTACTTTGCTTTCCCTGAAATGCAGAAAGGAGAAATGATCTAGTTGATTTCCTCTTGTACATTTGATTACAAAGGATGTAATTTACTTCCTTCAGAAATAGCTTTGAGGAGTGCTAAAGAGCCTCCAAACTTCAGGACAGAAGCCACAGCACCATCTGGGCTGTGAATTTAGGGACAACAGCCCCCCTGGATGGCAGCTGCAGTGAAATGAAGAATCATTATGGTTGTTACACAGCTCTGTACAATTTCTTCTCTACTGCTGATTGCTCAGAAACCCACTGAAGACAAGGTGGCAAGCTGAAGTGCTCACCATGCCCTCCAAAACAGAGGAGGGAAGGGAGCTTTATGGTCTATGCTGACAAAACTCAGGACAAAAAGATATTAGAAAACAGGTGCATCTCTAAAAGCAGGAATCCCTCCATTTTGCTCCAGCTTATTGGTATTTGATAGAAACCAATAAATGCAAAAACAAATGCAACTAGCTCAGGTGAAAACCACTACACAAAGCTTTCTTCATTTCTTTAACAAATAAGATATGTTCACCTTCCATACCATATCAGGTATTTTAGGAATTTGCACTCTGGAGAAAAAATAGAATGAGTCCCTGTAGTATCCAAGCTGAAAGGCTTACATTTCACAGGAAAAAACATCCCAACAAAACAAAACACAACAAATGACAAACCTGATATCACTATGTTCACGTGACAATACTTTGATTTTTATGTTTTTTGCTTTCATTCCCTTTTTTTTTTGTTAACATGTACTCATGCACACTAAAGATTACATGAAAGTCATTTGGCAAAGATAACACACAGTAGGATTTGGGAATGGAAAATCAAATAATCCCATCAGCTTTTTATTTAGTACCCAGCTAGAAAAAGGGACAAGATCTACCACATCCTTTCTTGTTTACCTAGTGTAATTGCTTTTGAGCTTTCTTGCAAGTGGATTTGCCAAGCAACATTGTTTTCCCTCCAGTAAGGCTGGCTTTCACCCCAATCCACAAAGTTCTGTGATTACAGACAATAAGAAGGATAGACTAAGATAACCTTAAAGGCCAGTGTCTCTCTTCTATTTCTTTCCCTGTACAAAATAAAACCTGAGTCTCTGACCGTGTTCATAAAACACATGAGCAGCATTTTGATGAATAAATGCAAAACTGTGACCCTACAGCACGGTGCTGATGCCCTACAGTTAGGCCTCAGGAGAGCAGGGGGACAGGAGAAGAAAGGAAAAATAAAACAAGGAAGGATCAATATCTCAAGAACCAACTGACAAAGAGAAGCAGAGAAAAAGGAGGCAGAAACAGATACTGAAGTCAATTCTATGTTAAATCACTCTGTCAAGAGTACCAAATCTGGCAGCAATTTTGAGGTTATCATGGTCATAGAAACCAGGAGCTTCTGACCATTTCTGATGCCTGGCACAGAGACTGTTCTCCTTTTTTATCTTTGGCAAGATCCAGCTTCTGCCAATGAATTGTACCTGTGCTCAGCAGCACAAGTGATTCCTCCTCCAGCCAGTTGCAAGGATGCCTCCACAAATGACATCCCACCCCTACCAGATTCTGGGACTAGCTTAGGCAAAGGTACTCTCTGTGGACATTGTTAAAGCAAGTGAGTAGGTCCCAGATAGCAGCAGTTGAAAACATGCTAAATGCATTTCAGGGCTCCTCCATCTGGAAAACAGCCAACTGAAAACAAACCACATGGGTATTTTATAATAAAGCCACATCAGAAAGCTACATAAAAGCTATATCTGGCTATATTTTCCCAGACAAGTAAACTGCATTTATTCCTCAGGCTATTGCCCCTCAGGATTTTTTCCAAGGTTTTCAAATTACACAAGTAACTACATTCTTCTAAATCTTTGCATCCTTTTCCTGAATAAAACAGCTCTCAGAATTATCAAAGCAGGTATATTAGTGTACAGGGCCAGCTACCTTTCATTCCTAACAGTTCTCTACATATACAGAAAGAAAGACGAAAATAAAAAAACAAAAAAACCCAAACTTTAAAAGGACAGAGAGATAGGCTCCATCCTTTATAGCATAAATCAAATCTGCTTTAGCAGGTCTTTTCTGAGCTCCTTCATCCTTATTGGCCATCACACTATTATACAAAGCTGTCACTGCATGTGAGATACTTTGCTTCAGGGAGGAAATGATCAAGATGAAAGAATTACTTACTCCACTTCCACCAACCTTGTGAATCATTCATGTTCCTTACCTGAATCACAGCCAGCTGCAGCATCTGTCACAGCCTGGACCTAAGCCACTTACAATGTAACATTTACCAATGATCATTCAAAATATTTTAATAAACCTCTTTTAAATACACACATTGTGTGTTGGCACACACCACAGGAAAACACAGTTTATTGTACTATTCAGCATCTTGCTAAAGCACTATGATTTTAGCTGAAAGCTAAACAGCTTTCTCTATAAGGCAAGGAGGCACTTTATTTATTATTTTTCAAAAGCTCCATCTAAGACTAAGGCACATTTCCCCCTGGGCTGCAGTAACAGCAGGTTTTAGATTCTCAAATGAAAACTGAAGTAGGTGAAATCCCATAGTAAGAAAGCCTGTACCTATGATCAGGCTAGGTCTTACCAAGGATGCCTCTGTACAAACAAGCACTTGACACCTGTGCAAAATCTCGTCTAAAGCTCCCAGATATTGCTGGGAATGCTCCAAGTTCACCTTGCAGGCTATTTTAACTCAGTTTTCAGCAGAATCTGGATGAAGTTTTATGTTCTGTAACAGGAAAATCGGTACTGTAGTATGCCACACACACCTCAGTGTCTCCCTGTAAAAACTAGGTGTCTAGCCTCAGACCCATAATATTCTCTCTGCAAACAGACACTCCTTTGTGGCTAATTAAGATGTTTCATTGTTGCGTTAGACCTCTTGTTAGGGGTAGAAATGAGCCAAGACACAGACTCTCATCTAACAACATGAAAAGGGTCTCAGTTTAAATTCCTTTACAGCTTAGCCATCCTGACTCTGACAACAGCAAACTCCTGCTGTTGGCTTCTCTGACAGACCCTGACTGCTGCCCATTCCTGCTGGAATGTGACTGCAAGTGTTCCCCTGCTGCCTCTGACCACAGGCTTTAACCTGGCTCAACTGCAGCCTCCAACTCCATCACACCCAGGTTGACCTCACAGCAGATCTTTTGAAGCAGCAACTCTCTCCCTTGTTTTGTTCTTCCTTGTGTATCTCTGGATCATTCCTTCTTCCTCAAGGTCTTTTTCCCCACATCCTCTTTGTCAAGACCCTCCCTAGCTGCCCAACCCACCCTTTTATCACACTTATCTTTATTAGTCACAGCTGCAACCCATTGAGGGCAAGGCTGCTCTTCTCTGGTAATTAGTACAGCTGTGACTTACCAGGGGTGAGTTCACTTGTGATCCCTTCTTCTTCACCTACATTCTATAATCGAGTGCTGTCACATTTCCATGCCCCAGCAGGTCAATTCTGCCCTGAACCTTTTGTGTTGCTCGTGGTAGCCCAGGTCTCACCAAGGCAGAGTAAAGGCAGCACATATTGAGCTACCCAAACATCTCCTGCAGTAATGGGATTACAGCGAGGATTGCTTTAAAGCCTTCATTTAAAGCCATTAAAAATAGTCACTTTGCTGTCAGATTATTAATCGCCTGTCATAATATTCTTAGAGGTGATTATAAAAAGTATATTTCTGTGTAGTCAGAACGCCCTCCTGTCAGACAGCACAGCACAGGGAATGAAGAGGCAGCAGCAGGAAGAGTGCTGTGGCACAGGAACACTGCCACCTCCTGATCTCCTGCCAGGCACACACTCAGCTGTGTGGAACCAGAATGTCAGAGAGGTTTTCTGACCTGCCTTGGACTCACCTTTTGGGTACAGGCACACGCTGTTCAGCTAACACAGGGTAATTCATTAAGCTGCACTAACCCACCTTTGAGCCTGAGCTCTGCTGAGCCAGATCTTTCTCTCAGGCACACGGTTTGGGTGTTTCATTGCTGTAGCACCAGGCACATCAGCAGCTGCTCCTGCCACCAAGCATAAAAACAAAGCACATTTAGTTCAGGGAGACCACAGAGAGATGCAGGGTGACATGTTCCAGAGCCTAACATGTTTCCTTCATGCAGAACTTGTTGCTAAATTTCACACAAAAACACAGGGCAAAGCAGCACATCCTGAAACAGTTCTGGGGCCTGGAGCTGCTGAGGACCAAGCCACCATGCCCAGCCCTGCCTGTCAAAAAGTTTTCATAGGCAGGTAGAAGTTGGGCAGCTGCAACCATGGTGACTGTGGACAGCATAAAAGAGTTTTGTTGTGAAAACTCAAGCATCTCACTCCCTGGAAATGAGTAATTTCTTTCATAGTCTTTGTGACTCAGTTAATAGCTTCTTTTCCTTCTGGTTAATACCAATATGATCATGGTAAGGGCAAGAGTACATTTTCTGCTTGGGCTGGTTAATTTTCATGATTATTTTGCAAGGCATCAGGGTCTCCTACTGAGGCATCTATGTATTCATTACACTTCAGCAGCACAGAATGAAATTGTAAATGCGTACTGCAAATTTGGGCATTCTGGTTCAGTGGGAATAAGAAATTGTGTCAATGGAACAAGTGATCTGTTCCAAATTTCTGGTTGTGATATATGGGAGAAAATGTAAAATAAAGTAAGGAGTATTACAGACAACAGCTATCTTAAAATAATATCTCCTTGAAATAGAGAATAAAACAAAAAAATTCTCTCACTTTAGGTTAGATTTCCACTCTATCAAATAAAGACTATGTTAAACTTCCAAAAGTAGATTTAAATCAACACCACAGGTTCAGCTTCTGGAAGTCCATGTATTTTTGATGTGCCTTGTCATATCCCATTTGCACTGAAGCTGCTCTTAAATTGCCCCTAACACCTCATCATGGGCCATAAATTTACCAAGAGTCTGATTCCCAAATATTCCCAAGCATGCAGATCTGGCTCTTGGGAAAAATGGCTGGGTTAAAATGGAATTTTCTGGGAGAGGACACCCCCCCTCCACTTGCAAGAAGACTGATTCAAACATAGCTTAGAAGAAAAATAAAGTTTGCTGGACCCAACATCCACTTTGCTGCTTCAGGTAGGAAACCACTTCAAAGTGAGAGAGTTCCACCTTCTCCAGTGGACACATCCTGGCTGGGAAGGAGCTGCTGGAAGGGCTGAGGGCTGGGCAGGAGGGGAGCACACCTGAGACCACCTTGGCAAAACAACCAATGGCAAAGACTGCACCTGCTGCTCCTCACACCCCTGCACGCGCACCCAGAAATCCTGCCTCTGTTCAGAGAAATCCAAAAATAGCCATCCCCAAGGTACATGACTAGGGAACATCAGGGACCCCTGTGTGCCATGGGAAGCCTCTGCCAAGGATGGAATCACTCCCCAGCTGCCTGTCCCCTAAAGCAGTCCTGGCTGTCCCCCAAAGGAGTCCTGGCTGTCCCCTGAAGCAGCCCACTCCATGTTTCTGGAGCAGTTAGTGAGCATGGCTGGCAAAGCAGCTCCCTCACTCAGAGGAAACATGAGGGCTTGAATTATGTGCATTTATTATTCTTGTCTCTGGTGTTTCTCTGCAGTCACATTTTACTTCAGGAAGCACACTATTTTTTGTTACCCTAGACTACAATTAGCTACAAAAAAATGACATTTTTCAATCTCATCTTTTCTGTCATGTCTTAACCTCCTTAATACTCATGTAATTCTTATCTCCCTCCTGCACTTTGATTAACTTGTCTGGCACTGCAGCAGCCACAGAGAATCCCCAGCCTTTTCCCTGTCCTGCAAACAGCACCTGGAGCTCTGACACTGGGGCTGCCCTGTGAGCCCAGCAAGCCACCCTGAGATGGGGGCCCTCCACAAAGGGACAGATTTCAGTGCCATCACAAAGTGGTGCTGATCCTCTCTACCTCAGAGAAAAGACAAGCACATGCTGATGAGCAGAAGCAGTGCTGCTACACCAGGCTCCTGTTATTAGTCAATCTAGCAATCAAAAAGCTCATGGAGCTCTGCTTGCCCTCTCCCTGAACAAACCAGAGTTCCAGCTCTGTGATTTGAGGGATCACATCATGATCTTGCAGGTTCAGGCTGATGGAGGTCAAACCACTTTTTTCACAGAAAAAGAATGTTAAGATCTGTAACCTTAGAGGGTTTGGGTTCTTAAAAAAACTTTGGTGGAATGTGGCATAATGACTTCCAGTGATCCTGGTCTTGAAATCAAATTCAATATAAAAATAATTTGCATGTCTGGTTGTGTTTTTTTTCTAATACCAATGTAGTCAACAATGAGAGAAATGATCCAGGCAAGCAATAGGTTAATTTGAGACTAAAAGAAGCATTTTATGGATTTCTGTAGGTGAGGCTGCACACAGGGTGAAATTCAGTAACTGCAGGTGCAGAGGGAGACAGTAAATGGTGTGTACTGCTGGCTGCAGGAGCCATGCCCTCACATCACAGCAGCCCTAAAAGGTTTGGGTTGGAGGGAACCATTAAAGGTCATCTAGTCCAGCCCCCCTGCCACGGGCAGGGACAAATGCACATGTACCCAAAAACACTTTCAGAGTGGAAATGAATTAGAACTGGGTGAATTAGTCTCTGTGAATAATTTAGCAGCTACATCTTACATTAATTGTTGAATAATTTATTCACAAATACATTTTCTCAATTATATGACCTCTGCTGCAAAGTAATGAATGTTATTTGGCACATAATTTACTGTAGAATATTTATATGAACACATTAATTCTGAATAAATTTCACTATTACCTCATTACTTCCAAATTCACTGTTTAAGTGATCTCAGCATAGACAGCAGCCATCTTTTGCAAGTAACTTCTATTGCCTGGTCTGGTTCATCCTAATTTGAATGTCTCAGCACATACTCCAAAATATTTCAGCTTGTTCTGGACACATTCCTTCTGGATAAAGTCTGGAGAGCTCCTGGAATAATACAATGGTGTGCAGGCAGGTGCAGATACAGGTGGACAGACCAGGGGGGAGCAGCAAACCTGGGAATTATTCAAACAGAGGTTTTGGGGGGTTTTTGACATGTATCTGCAAGTACTCAAAGTCTCACTGAAATTTGCAAGGACTAAACACATAATTCCAAGGCTCTTAAGAAAACCACAGCCTTTGCTGAAATACGTTTTCTCTCTGTAGTACAATGATTTAAACTACTCCTTATTTAAGCACCAGGGCAGCCGACTGGGAACAGCTGGAGTCAGAGTCCAAAAAATGGAAAATACCCAGGCTGCTTTACAGACATCATGTACCTTGGGCCTTTAGATGGGAAACTGGCCTGAAATATATGTAATCAACACAGCCTCAGGAGCCCTTCTGAAAACAATGTTTGCTCTCTCTTCTTGTGTCACAGACATATTTTCTGAAAAATACTTTCAGTAGGATTTTTCTCCTGAGAAGCTGAGAGGCCTCAGAAACTAAATGTAACCAATGATTATCTGCTGCTGTGGAATGCAACAGGTGCATCTTTGATTGGTCCATGTGAGCTGCTTCTACTTGATGATCAATCACAAGTCCAGCTGTGTTGGGACTCTGGTCAGTCACAAGATTTTATTATTTATTCCATTCCTTTCCTTTCTTTGCTAGCCTTCTGATGAAATCCTTGCTTCTATTCTTTTAGTATAGTTTTAATATATAATTTTCTTTTAATATAATATATATAATAAAATAATAAATCAGCCTTTCCAAAACATGGAGTCAAGATTGTCATCTCTTCCTTCATCCTGGGACCCTTGTGAACACCACAACATTCTTGGACATGAGTAAAATCCCAACACACTGTCAAAGGGTTGTGCTGGATTTAACCCTTCCTTCAGGCCAGGCACAGTAACAGAGAAGCTGCAAGGTTCTGCTCTGCACCTGCAAGTGCAGTGGAGGAGCATTAAAACACCGGGACAGTACTTGAAAGGATGTTTGGTTCATTGATTTATGGCAAACATATCAAACTTAATTTCTTCTAACCATGCTGTCATGGCTTTTAGTCCAGTAATTCTCCTAGCCAAGTGTGCCAGAAGAACATAGACACACAGACACTCTGGCTGGAGGACTCCAAAAGAGTTTTTTGCTTCAATTTCCAGAAAAAAAACAGTGCAGCAGCTAAGCCAAGTACAAGTTCTGCAGGATTTCATCACCCTTTACTTGCCATTTTTAATGAAAAGCTGACATCTTAGAAAAAAATTACTGCTGAATTTGCTTAACCAAATTGACAGTTAAAAGCAAGAGTCCCCTGCTATTTTCAATCACACTGACAGCTGATTTTTTTTCTAGAAGGGGATAGCATATCTGACATAAATATTTAACAAAAAAAAAATCCCTATAAACATGAAGACTGGTAATTTTGAGCTTCTTCTATTTTTAACCAAACAAACTACCTGTTGGGCTGTCACTGGGGGACTTGTGATTTCCCATGTTCACAAATCAATCACCCATCTGGGACAAAGAATATAAGCAAAGGGATTCACAATCTTCTGAGTCCCTTTTCAGCAGCATTAGGTGTGGATATTATGGAGCTCATGTGTGTGTGAAGCAACCTACTTGATGGGCTGCTGTTCTCTGCTGGGGAAAGAAACACAGGGAAATCTGTGCCTGGATTCTCTGCTGTTCTCTGCTGGGGAAGGAAACACAGGGAAATCTGTGCCTGGATTCTCTGCTGTTCTCTCTTGGGGAAGGAAACACAGGGAAATCCTGTTCCAACACTGCAGGTTGGAACACCTCAGATTGCACCTCAGGTAATGAGGATAAAGAAGAGAAACAGCACTGTGTACATTTGGGATGATTTCATCTCCTTCATCCAGAGAGTAAATGTTGACCGAGACAAGACCTTTATCCAGCAGGGATCATATGTATTCTCTGCCTTTCTTGTAGGTTTTGCAGGCTGTGTCCTGAACACAGAAAACCAATCTTTTCTTCCCTGGATTTTGAGCTTCTCTTGCCTTGAGTTTGAATAGAAACAACAGCCAAGACTGCTTAGGAACTGAAGAGCTTCTCCTGCCTTATTTCAATTTATTATTTTGTTTGTTTGTTTTCCAAATGTAACTGCTTAAAATTATTTTTCACTTTCCTGTGGCAACCTTTTGATGAATCTGGAGAAGGTTTGCTCACACGTCTAGAGCCACGGAAGAGAAAGTGACCCATAACAGCTGTGGACTCTCTGTGCAGTTCAGGCTAAATGATTTCTCTTTTGTGTGAATCCCCTCCTATTCTAATACAATTCACTCAATTGTATTGTTCATACAATTTATTCAAATACATAAGGAAAAGAAAAGATTATCTGTCCCATGTACACTCACAGATGCTCTTGGATGCAAGAGATGATTACCAGGTTTCAGCCAGCTCTGAACACAGACACCAGGCTGAAAACTTGGGGAGTCACCTCCAGTACCATCCCTTATCCATAGCACAGGGTGTGCAATTAGATGACAGATCTTGATCTTCACACAACAGGAGTCAGATGTATTTTTGATTCATTTTCTGTCTCATGCATTGTGTTTCTAGTATTTGTTACTTTGTTTTAATGCCTCATGTCTGTAATTCCTTTCTAAACAGTTTATCCTGTAACTGATCTGCAGCTGGAGGAAACTGAGGAGACTGGGAAATTTGCCACTTTCATTTTACACCTGCTTGGTTACACCTACAGGGTGCTCCCTGTTCATGCTCATTTTCTTCATGTCTCTTTCAATTATAGGCAATCTTCTTCAAAATATCATCTCTAAGTAGCTTCCCAAGGAGAGACTAGCTTCTTTTTCTTCCTTCCATTCACATCTCCAAAAGTTAGCATTAATAGTGTCCCTTGAGATACTTCAGGATTACCTTACCCCACTATTTTCATCTATTTTCTCTAATTCTTACTCCCAGTGTTTGGCTTCTGCGGCATTCCCCAGAAAACATTTTTTTTTTCTGAATTATAATAAAGATGGCTCTGATAGAAAATTTGCACCAGTGCAAAGACCACGAAGGAAGTGGAGCTTTAAATATATGTAGATCTTGAGACACTCCACTAAAAAGGGACACAATTCACTGACAATTCATTTCTTACAGTTGTTTAGTTCCATTTGCTCCCAGTCATGGCTACAAATGATGGTGATCTCAGTTCTGGATCATTTAAAAGAACTCATCACCTTTCCCACAGTGGAACATGACATCTGCTTTTTCACCAAATTCTGGGCTAGGAGCATCATTTAGTATACAGTCAGAATAACTCAGCCCTTATTTTTACTGTCTGGGTCTTTTTTTAGTTTTGGTTTCTGAAGACCCTGAGGACAAATCCAAGCAGCTTCCTGGGAAGGTCAGGACGCCCTTGGTCTCCGCTGGATTGATGCAGGAGGCTTCAAAGCACTCAGCACATATTTTTCCTTCCCATATTTGTCTACATCCTTCCTTGTTCTCCTATAATTCTATCACCTGAGATGGTTTTGACATGCTCAATCTGATTTAGTCTCCTTGTATTTCCCCAGGGACTTGAATTGTTCTTCACACCCCATTTAGTTTTCCTTTAGAGAGAACACCATTTGGTGTAAATGTATTGTTCCCAGCCTCAGGAACAGGAAGAGGAGTATGGAGCAATTCCAAGGCTGCTCAACTTCTTTGGCCCTTTCTCTGCTCCCTTCCATCCAGGCAGGATCCCCCACTAGACTGAGAGAGTTTTGATGGAGCAGCTTTTTGATTTCTCTCATTTCATCCATTCTTTGCATTGTCAGCTTGAAAACATGGCCCAGACACAGCTTTTGCCCCTCATGCACAGCAGTGAGATGTCAGGCATTCTTAACCACACAATCTCACACTGCAAAAAAAAAAAAAAAAAAAAAAAAAAAAAAAAGAAAGGGAAAAAAAGTCTTCAGGCAAGTAAAGAATATAGAGTCCTTAAAAAACACAGGCTCTGTGTCTTAATCACCACCTGCTGCCTGCAAGAGCAGTATTTCCTTTTCCACTTTTAGGAATGACTTGTTATATTTCCCTTTTTTTCCAGCTCAGCTGACAGGACAGCAGTGTTTCCTCATTACCTCCAGGGAGACAGGCAGGCACCACTCAAAGCAGTGAGAGCAAATCCTCTGCCCTTGTCCAAAAGCACTGAGATGAGCAATGCAGGCCCTCAGATTCCCTCTGGATTTTCAGGTACAGCAGCTCACCTTGCTCTGTGGTGTGGCCTTTTCCTCTTCACTCTGCCTGATCTGCTGAGCATTTGCTGTGATGATGCAACAAACAACAGGAGCCCCACACGATATGTGGCATTAAAGAGCTTTATCTACAAATGCTTACACTTTTCCAGAAGAAATTTCCTAATCCAAGATGGAAAATAGGGTGGAGCCTTGTAATAAGCATCAAACCAGTGACTCTGGAGTGCTCCCAGTCCCTCACTCCTCTTCTGGGCTGCTCTGCAAACACCATAAACTGCCAGGGTGAAGGAGTTGGATGGGAGCATCTTGAAGAAGTACATATTTGTCTGCCAGGCAGGCTTTAGAAATGTAAACCCATGTAGGAGGATCTATGCTTCAGGCTGGCTCCTCTAAAGTGAACAACTTCTAATTAATTTTTTTAAAATACTGCTACAGGCAATATTTAAATTAAGGCAAAGTGTCTTCTACTTTCTTTTACAGAAAGGCATTGTAAATTATATTTAATCTGATTAGGTAGGAAAAAATAAACCAGCTGTACTTCTAGGAGCTTTAAATATGTCCTTTTAAGCAGCATTTGAAAAAACACTCTTTATATCAACTCACTTTAATATGAGGTAAAGCACATTTAAACAGTCAGTTTAAAATACCACACAATTATAATATTATTGCAGACCCCTTGTTAGGAGGACACCTTACAGAGGGAAAAATATTTGAGCAAAAACTGCTGTCACCAAATTGTTATTTAAGAACTCTGAAACTGTTAAAACATTAGACCAATATAAATTTAAGATTATGAGCTTTGAAATCTGCACCACAATGTATTTAGTTACAATTTCATTTTGGAGAGAAATTATATTTTTTTAAAAATCACATAAATAGTTTCAAATAAGGAAAGATATACTGGGCAATCAGGAAGGGATTATGTCTCCTGGCCATTTCCTCCATCCAGAGGACTTTATTTTTCAAAGCAGATGAATCACCTTACCTATATGTGCAATGAAAAGTCTATTTATCATTTTAAATCAATGGTCTCAGCTGCCTCAGTTGAGCCTTGGAAAAGGCCCCTGGTGCTGGATGTGGTGGTGAAGGCTGCCCAGGATACAGAGTTTGGGCAGAGCAAGGAGCAGAAGCTCAGCCTAACTCTTTCTCCATTTTATTGTATCACACCTTTGTTTGCTAATAGAAGGTGTGAACATGAGGACTGGTATTTATGAAAGAGGTGAAATTGTAACCCTGCCTTGCAGTTTGTTCCATGTACACAAAACCAAACCGAACATTTAACTCATGGCTGGTATGATATCCTCAAAGAGGTCAGGACCAGAAGCACAAGGAGATGTTAAAAAGAAGGTTCAAACTGACAAACAGCTACAAGTAAACACCAGTGTTTAGCAGAATCCCACTCTGTGACCAAGGTGTGTGTGCCATAGCAGGGCTGAAAACAAAAAAATACATATTGCCATTTGTGCTTAAGTTAACAATAAAGAGCTGGAATAATTTGTTATAGCATTTACAGAGACCCAAGAGAATATGAAACACAAGTATGCCATGTTGAGGAGAATTCTTCCTTTTTGAAAATGGGTGGACAATGGCATTCAGGAGTATTTTGCCAGCTCTATTATTTTATTCTTCCTGGCTTCTTGTCACCTGATATTGAGAAAAACCAAGGCAAGGTTACACTTTGGGGCTGCTTTCATATTGCTCCTTCCTCATTAACTTCTGAGCCTCAAGACCTAAGGCACTTTTTTGGGGTAATGAGTGTCAGCTGGGGAACTCTGAAGAGTTGTTGCTGCTAAATGCAGAAAATCTGGACCCTTTTCTACATTCTCAGTCCCACCCAAGCTCTTAAGAGAGAATTTAGCCCATGGCTCTAAATGGCAGGCACAGCACAGCTGAGAGGGCAGTACTGTGGAGATCAGATCACCTCAGAAAGGAGGGTGCCTGTCATTCACAAGAATTCTGTATTGCTATATACTTTACCCAGGGCAAAATGACCCATCAAACTTCATCATCTGTAATCCAAAACCAGGTAGGAAATGAAGGTAACAAGCAGCAATAACAGAAGTCTCCCTTCCTGGAAAAGTATGGCACTTCTTTCACTCTAACCAGGATTGGTGCACAGAAATCTGCCTGACCCTGCTCATTTGGGCAGATCTTCTGATCAGAGACCCACAAACCAACTGCTACCTCTTAGGGAAGGATATTGATTAACTTGTTACAGAAGCATCCTACCTTCTAAATCCATGAAAATCTTGAACAGCTTAATCCTCCTTACTAATAATTACCAGAGTTTTAACCAGTTCCATTCTGAAATTCAAAACAGACATAACACTTGGGCACCTGTGATTGTCTTTATGGAAGTGAAGATTCCCATTAGAATGGGGCACTTCACATAGATGAGGCAGAAAAATTACAGGATTCAGGGACCAAAACCTGAAAATGCACAGGCTCTAATGCAAAACAGGATTCACATTTGTGGTGATGAAGACAATTAACCACAGGAACTCAGGAAGGTGATAGATTAACCTCCTCTGTAAGTGAAGACTAGATGACTTTCCCAATGGTTTACTGTATCTCACACATAAGACAGTAGAAAAGCAGTAGTTATTAAATGACATTTTCCTCTTTGTGTTTTTCATGATGTCCAAACATTGGCAATGAGTCCTCCTGCCTTTACTGTTAATAAAATTTGAAGTTGTTACCTGTCCACATTTGGATACTTTATCATAGAATAAAATTTAAAAAAGGAAACAATATTGTCAAACCCCAGAGCTCAGCTGAAAACACTAGTACACGGCATGCAGCTAGAATAAAAATTAAGTTATAAAATTGGTATGTAAATATCATACTATCTATCATTCATGATTCAAAAAGCAGCCAGGAGAACAGGAACCAAAATAACAAAAGGTATGAGCTTTAATTGTATCACTAGGCATCCTTTATGCCTCTAATAAAGTACTGGAGCTTGGCTGCTGCTGAGAGGAGGAAAAGCTGATAGTACCCTGGTTGATGTTGCAGTACAAAGGAAGCAGAGAATCCTCATCTGCAGATAAAAGAGACATAAGCACTAATGAAGACATGATTAAAAAAAAAAAGAACTCCCTCCCAGTCTAGTAGCCTGAAGGCATCTTAAGTGAAACGTCTGAGAATGAAAACCAATCTGTTTAATTAATGCTGAACACTAATCGTTAACACCAATTACATAACAAAAACTATCTCAAGACAGGGATTCATGCACTAGGAAACTAGATACAGTAGACAAAACAATAATTTAAGAGCTGAACATGGTTGGTCTCTAACAAGTTCTAGCACATTTACAGGTGTGTAATACAGGATTGTATCCCTCAGCTGTGACAGGGATGAGCCATTGGGGCTGGTGAGCTCTGTGATGTGAGACTTCATTCCAGCCTGACCTGTGATGTTCACTGCCATGGTTTACCTCTACTCTCCTGGTGAAGCTAGAGGCTGCCATTTCCCAAGCTTCTCTCATAACTGCTTTGGTTTAACTGGTCCCTGAGTCAGCATTTTGTGAGCAGAATGAGCCAGAGCATAAACAGCAGCTGTTCACACTCTCTTCTCAAGCTGCAGTGAGGTGGCATCAAATGAAGACAGGAAGTGACAAGCTCAGAATACATGAAGGAAGTTACCTACTTAAAATACTGCAAAAGGTTGCAGATGCTACAAAATACAGCGATTCCAAAAGTGAAGACATACCAGCATTGTGGGTGCAAAAGGAAATAAAACTCTACTGAGTTGGAAATTGGAACTGCAAATGTCAGAACACAGCATAAAATTGGAGGAAATAGGGAATGATTTGCTTGTTCATCCAGTCTTTCCCATTCCTGTTGCCTGAGGCTGGCTGTGGCTGCACATGAGACAGTCCTTTCAAGGCTGTTCTTTTAACTGGAGATTCTGAGATTGCACCTGGCTTTTTTTCTTTTTCCTCTATTAGGAACCTATAGTGACCTCTGCAGTGAATGCTAAGGGGCTTACCATAGGGTTTTCAAACTGAGTGGCATGGTTACTTGGTGAATACATATAGTTATATGTCAAGTGGCAAAATCAAGGCTGGTTGCCTTGTCTATAGTGTGCTTCTATTTTAATTACACCTTGAGCCCTTTGCATTCTGCTGCTGCAAAGCTGAGAGATCCTCTTAAGATGGAAAAGGCAATCCCTGCCTCGACAGCTGCAGCCAACTCTGCTCTCCTCACAGGGCTGGAAGTGCTGCCTGCCCACAGGTAAAACAAGCACAGCTCATCTCTCCACCAGACAGGTTATGCAATTCTGATTGCTGACTCCTGCCAGCTGCACTTCCTGAGGTGCTCTCAGAGGAGCATATCTGTCTCTGGTACAGCAATCTTCACTTCCAAATACCTGCAGGGATCCCTTGCTGTGCCCTTTGCTCCCAGCACCCTCATTCCCAGGTGCTATTCTTCTTCCTTTATATCCAACAGAAAAGGCTGAGATGCCCAAAAGCAAACAACCCAAATAGATCATTTTCTTGTCTGAATCAGATCTTTGCACTGTGCAAAGCTCACACCTCCTGCTGACTGGTGGACCCCAGGCATAAAACCTCAGCAGTGCCTCCAAGAGATGTAATAGTTGGTGTTATCAAGACACTGCTGAGCTGCTGTGTCTGATACACTGCCCATAAAGCAGTCACTTGCACCCAGCCTAACACACCACGCTGGATCAGCTGCTTACTCCCTTTGCAGCTCTGGAAGATGCCCCCTCAGTTTAGGTCATTTGGCCAGAACTGGCTGTCTCAGGGCACTCTGCAAAGCTGAAGCCCTTTCTCTCCCTCCCTCTCTGATTCATTTCCTCTACCTTCCCCCTAAAAGCATCAGAGCAGAATTTTGCTCAGTCTGTCCACTCCCTTCTGTTCCTACTCCCCGTTAGCAGCAAAAAAGCTTTTCTTTGTCAGATGTGTTGGTCTGTGACTGACAAGCAATTACAATAAGTAATTTCATTTCAGTGGAAGATAATAAAACGTGATACCATAACTACCCACAGAGCCCCCAAAGTATTCATGTTCACTTTAATAACCTGGTGAGATGCTGTTAATCTTGACAGAGGCTGCCCAGCAGGTGCTGGGGAGCTGAATCCTCATATTCTTTCCCTGTTTGATGATCCTTCTACAGGGAAAGCTTCAAGCTGTTAAAATGCAACGGCCCTGCTCTATTTTTTAATTACATTTAGTTTATTAGAGATACAAAATCAGATGCATAACAAATCCTGCAGCTTGCCCTACCTTATTGAGAGAGAAAGGGACATCTGACTCATTTAGGCTCTTGCAATCTCAGATGTGTGGAGCCATTTCCCTTTGGGAGACAGAGGCATTGACAGGAAATGCACAGCAGAGGGGGAATTCTGTTGTTTTCAAAAGCACATGATTTTTACTGATATTTCCCTGCCATGCACAGGGACCTCTTTGACAAAACTTGCCTTTTTTATCAGATGTTCCTCCTAAAGCCAAGTTGTGCCAAGGAAATCTGGGTACCTGTTTGCCATTTAAAATTCAGTCTGCCTGTTTCCTCTGGACCAGAGAGTAAATGAGCTGTGTAAGGGTGAGGGGATAGACGCACCTGGTGCCAAAAAACATAGGCCTCTCCCCTTCAGAAAAACTGCCTTTATCAACAGAAACAATAGCTTCCCTTGAAATGACACTCCTGGGTGCACAAGAGGAGGAGTAGGGAGAAAGCAGAATTTGCACCAGAAGCACGTCAGTGTTTCAGCAGTGAAATGGGGATGCTTTGAAAGCATCTTTTGAAAGCCTGGGTGTTTCTCAGCCCATGCATCAGCTCAGTGTACACCTGAGCCATCTGACCCATGCTCCTGCTCCTGAGCAAGCAGAATCCCATCCTGCTATGAGAGCAAAGACAAAACCAACCCCTCAACCTTCTGCCAGCACTCCAGAGGGGATCATCAAACACACAGGAAGTGCTGTGTCCGAGAGGAGCTCAAGGCTGGAGCAATTTGAACTGTGTCCATCACAGAGAGGAGCCTGACACCTGATCTGTGCAGAGAGGGAAACAGGGAGAGAGAGAGCAGGATCCAATCAGACAGGGTTCCACAGCACCAATTGCCCTTTCTGTGACAAACCTAGTTTCAAACCTTCTTTAGCCATAAACACACAATAGTGGAGATGAGAAAGCAGAGACCTGTTTTGGAGAGGGCTAGTTCAGGGGCTGAAATGTGAGGATGCTCCTTTTAAATTAAAGGGAGAAAGCCAAAAGAGCTGCTCCCAGCCTAGGCAAATGAGGCTACTGCTGCTAACTTCCATGTCCACTTGGGAAGCCAGAGTCTAGCTACAAGATAAACTGTAAGGCCAGCATGTTCCTCATCAAAACCCACAAGCTGCTCTCCCATAGCATCTTGTTCATGTTAAATCCACTACTGTGATTAAATTGTTTTCTAAGGTGTTGAGAAGTAACTGAAATGCTTATAAATAATCCAATGAAATTACAACAATAATTGATATGGCTGTCTCCCTCTTGCAAAGGTAATACACAGATTTCCATCCCCCAGCAGGTGGGATAGAAATGGATGGGATGGATCAGGCTTCCTGATATGACCTCTTCAGAAAGGAGGGTCTACGTGGCTCAGATCTCACTCTGTTGCAAACTGAGAGATGGGAAAGTGTCGTGGTTTGACACTGAGCAAACACCAGGTACCCACAAAAGCGTCTTACTCACCCTCCCTGCACAGCTGGGCAGAGGAGAGGGGAAAAAATTAATGAAGGATTTATGAGTTGAAATAAGGAGTGGGAGAGAACACTCCAGGGGCAAAACAGGCTCAGCTTAAAGGTAAAAACTATTACTAACGAAACCAGAGGAAGATAATGAGGAGTAAAATAAACCCTTAAAAACACCTGTTCTTCCCCCAGCCCCTCCCTCCTTCCAACTGACAGGGCAGGGGGGTTTTGGTCGGTTCATCACTGAGATTTTCTTCTGCTGTTCTGGGGAGGAGTCCTTCCCCTGTGAGACCATGGAGTCCCTCCCATGGGACACAGTTCCCTGTGAACTTCCCCAGCCTGGATCCACTCTGATGAGCAGCAGTCCTGCCCAAACTGAGTCCCTCCCACAGGCACACAGTCCTGCCCACACTGCTGTGCCGTGGGTCACTGCCACGGGGTGCAGTGCTCCAAGGACGGGCTGCTCCAGCCTGGGAGCAGGGCCCCCTCTCCACTGGGGCTGCCACTGGAGCACAGCATCTCCAGGCATCACCTGCTCTGCCATGGGAACCACCCCAGGGCTGGGGGTGGATCTCTGCATCCCCATGGATCCCCAGGGCTGGGGGTGGATCTCTGCATCCCTATGGATCCCCAGGGGCTGGGGGTGGATCTCTGCATCCTCCCTGGATCCCCCGGGGCTGGGGGTGGATCTCTGCATCCCTATGGATCCCCCAGGGCTGGGGGTGGATCTCTGCATCCCTATGGATCCCCAGGGCTGGGGGTGGATCTCTGCATCCCCATGGATCCCCAGGGCTGGGGATGGATCTCTGCATCCCCATGGATCCCCAGGGGCTGCAGGGGCACAGCTGCTTCACCCTGGTCTCACCACAGCCTGCAGAGGAATCTCAGCTCTGCCCCCTGGAGCTCCTCCTGCCCCTTGGTGTCTCCAGGTTGTTTCCCTCACACCTTCTCACCTCCTCCTCTTCTCTGGCTAGAAGAAAAACTGTGTCCACTTTGTTTTGATTTTCTTCTTAGCTATGGTTTCACAAAGGTGTTACCAACCTCTCTAATTGGCCCGGTTTTGGCCAGCAGCAGAGTTTCAGAGCCATCAGAGACTGACTCTGCTGGACATGGTGGAAGCTTCCAGCAGCTTCTCACAAAAGCCACCTCTTTGTCCCCCCCCACTACCAAAAACCAGGCTGTGCAAAACCAGCATAGAAAGGCATGAGCATCATTTCAGTCTTCTATTCCACAACCAATATATGTCCAAATCCTGTGGAATTTCAAGGGAACTCATTATTTGTGGTGAACACTGCTCTGAAACACACTGCATACTTGTCTCAGAGAGTTAATTCCCCTGCACTTCTGTCATTTCTTTACAGAAAATGAAGCTTTAGAAGAGCAGAGTAATAGATCTGTTCAAGATAGCTGAGCTGTGTTTTTCTCCAAACATTTCTCAAAGCAAAACTACAAAATGTTCCTGATATTGTCTAGAAATCTACTTATGTTACATCATTAAATATACTTCCCCTTATTCCAGAGGGTCTTCTTGAGTTTGCACAGTGAAAATGAAAACAAAAATAACTTCTGTATTTCCTTCATATTGAAAACCTGAGAAATAGATAACCTTGGGCTTTCTGTCTTCCAAGAAGAGAGGTGATGCAAGAACAAGCTAAGCGCAGCTGACTTACTTCAGTCCAAACCAAAGAGAGAGCCTCTTGCATAAAATAAAAAGGTCAAGAGTATAAAGATGTGATCTCGATGGGGAAGGGAGCCAAGAAAACAGTTCAGTATTTAAATAGCTGATTAAATAAAATATAATTAGGGCTAAGTTGGCCCCTTTCCCAGAGTTCATAAAAGCACACAAGGAATCTCCTCTGGGGGCATGCAGCCTGACACGTGCCTTGGTTAAATCAGGCCATTTAAACAGCTGACCTTTTTTAGTGTCAGCTTCTGTTTGTTCACCTCCCTCAGCCCCCTCTGGAGCTACCCTTTCCTGCTGCTTGCCTCATGTCTCCCCCGCCTTTAGATGTGTCAGGAGACAAATTAAATAAACCAGAACTACAACAGAATGAGAAGTTCCAGAAAGTCTTTGTTGTAATTTATTTCCCAGGTTTGTGGAGCAGCAGCCTGACTCACATGACCTCAGAGGGTTTGGTGAGCCCAGCTCCCCAGAGGTTGGAAATCCCAAATTGTAGAAGACAAAGATGTTTAGAGGGAAGCATTGCACAGAGCTAACCCAGGCAGGTATTTGACCTGTTCTCATCAAGCTCCAAGGGACACCAAAGCCTCATTTTGCATAACTCCAGTTGGCTGATGTGCTCTCTGCTTGACTGGCACCAGTACCCCACTGCTCTGCTATGACTGAGGAACAGATTTTTAGCAGCAAATTAAATCACTTGAGCTCAGCCCACCCCAACCTGTTTCACAACTTCTAGACAGGTGGGGTTTATTGCATTAGTCCATTCCTCAGGCACAGAGTTGGCTTCCTGTGTTGACACTGACCATATGGACATGTGGTCCATATGGTATGGAGCTCAGGGAATCCCACATTTAGAAAGAAAAATTCACACCAGTAAAGAACCTGCAGATGCCTAGAGAAAAAATAGGTGAAGATTGGGATGGAGAGGTTGTAACTGCATTTCTCTCTGCTTAAAAAGAATAAAGTCTGATTGAAAAAAAAAAACTTGAAGTCAATGAGAGTCTTTGCAGTGCCTACAGGAAACTTTGAATCCCACTTTGATTTGGGAAGAAGGGGGAGAATTGCACCTATCAAGACTTTTTTCTCTGAAGTGAAACAATGACTCAGGCTCTAGAGCTAGAGATAATGAAAGGACAAATTATGCTGCTCTACTCAAGGAGGTACACACATTTACCCTGCACAACCTCCCTTCCAGTTTGTTTGGATATTTTAGATTAATTTGATTCCTGTCAAAGTTCATTTGAAGAAGAATAACATAAATTCAGGACATCTGCATATGTGGAAAACGTGTCCATCCAGTAAGCCCAAATTCCAGTCAAATATCACCTCCCAATTATTTACAATGCTACATATATAGATTAAATATATACATTCATACTGATTTTAGTCTTAATTGATGCCCCACATAATTTGCAGATATGTTTTCACACTCACCAGAGGAATACAATCTCAAACACTTTGAGAGGAACAGAGTTAGCAGAGTCCTAAACAAACAGACAAATTCTAACAGTGTCAAATGAGGGTAATGGAGAGGATTTTGTATGTTTTGTATCAGAGATGCTGAGAAATGTCCAGGAGTCTTTATTATCCCCATTACAGCAGCAAAGATGAATCTGTGAGATGGAAGGCCATGAACAAGATGAACATAAATATTGTGGAGCTACCTAAGGTCAGAGAATAACTCACAGGAGCCTTACCAGACTTGCTGGGTTTACTGTGTGATTCTCCCTCCATCCTATATAACATTCCTTTAAATTGTATCTCCTGAATGTCAGCACCAGGCTGCCCTCATGAAAACTGACCCTCCTGGCTGGGAGTTTTGCACCCACTTCGTCTTCCTTTCAGACCATTATGGCCCCAAGCTGGAAAGATCAGAGGGAACAGCTTGGAGATTTCAGCGCATTAGTTTAAAGGTAAGGAGTAAGATGAATGGAAATTCCCTTTCAGAGGCTGACTGGGGGTGCCTCAAGACCTGTGAGCAGGCAGTGTCATTTGCCAGCATTATTTACAACCCTGTCCTTCTGCAATAAAAAGATGGAGTTCATCCTTCAACGCCCAGAGCAGGGAGAACAGCAGGATTGCCTCTCAGCTGTGAGCTTTCAGCTGCCTGCTCTGACTCTCACCTCCCAAAGCTCTCTGCTTCTGCCTGCCCTGAACACATTCCAGGGGATGCTCTCCTCACAAGTCCCACTCACAGCACCCAGGGCTGTGACATGAAGACTCTGTGATTCACAAGGAAACTGCTCAGAAAAAAGTCCTGGTGCCTGAGCAGCTCGGCACACCATGCCATGATATAAATCCTCTCACTCACCAGCACCCCAGATCAGAGACTCTGGACATAAGAACCTGGCAGGCAAGGAATTAAGTAGTGTAAAAGCTAATTGATCAACTATTTAGACAGACTAAACTCTTTTAAAGGATGAAAATGTACCTACTTTCACTGACATTAAGATGCTGAAACTGCATCATGTCTGCAACACTCCAAGTGTGCAAGGGCCCAAATAAATGTTTTGGCTGTCCCAATGACTGGCACAATCACCAGTTTTTGGCAAAATCATGCTGAAGTCTCTGATTTTTTCCATCGTGCTGAGTTAGAGAGCTTATGAGTTTAGAGGAAATCCTGCAGCTGTCTAAGTACAAAAAAGGCCCAGACCACAGCAGTGTGAAAGAAGAAGACACAACCACCCACCTTGCTGCAAGCTTTAGCCCCCAGCCAGCCTGCTGGCCAATGTATGAAGAGATTTTTTTGAATGTCCAGCAGTGCCAGACATGAAAAAATTACTACATGGATATTTTTGTGCTAATCCCCTTACTCATTTAGATTCTTTCTCCTTACCCTTCCTTCCACTTTGGTTATTCTGATGTTTTTCAAATGTGTCACAATTAGGTACATTTTCTCTGTGATTGACCTCTCCTATGCTCCCACCAAGATGATTTTTTTTGCTATCTTCTTTGCCTTGTTATGCTTTGTAAGGGAAGGGTTTCCCTGGAATTATTGTCCAGATCTAATAACCTAGAGACTCAAATGTTCTTATGAACACTTACCTCCTCCAGGGTTGCAGGAGATTCTGATTTCACTGGGGGAGAGGGGCTACCCTGAACATGAACAGCCCAAAATAGTTCACTCACAAAAATCCCAATTGTCCTCAGTTTCCATGGTTCCCTACTCCAGAATATTTCATTTGTCCTGGTACGCTGTGGCATGGAAGGAGGGAAGCTGGTATCAGAAGCATGAAAGATGAGGTGGATATTCTCCATCTCCAGTACAAGCCACACCTTTGCCACTTGCCCCTTTCCAAGAGGATGGCAGGTTACAAACCCACTCAAAACACCTGACAGCAGCCTGACCCAGTTTTCAGTCTCTGACAAGGAAAGAAATGAAGACACACTGCTTTCACCTTCCCTACTTGTGATGGAGGTAACCCTGCCTCTGTCTCTCTCCCCACCAAGAAAACACCACATTTCCAAACCCAGGCAATGACAGACTGCAAAATGTAGATTCAGCACATTTTCAAATATATCTTGACTTACACATCAGCATAATGGCACTCCTCCTCTCAGGAAAAGATTCTGATTGCCCAGATCAATCTATTCACAAAGGTGAAGAGAACTTCCTTTTAGCCCTTTAACAAAATTATCTCGGTCATCACAAGATCAGCAGCAGGCATCGGTTCATTCCTTGCAAATTTGCAGAGTTTGCTCTTTTTTCTTTTTTTGGATGTGTGGTTTGCTTTAAACCTTACTTATATAAGGCTTATTTATCACAGCCATGCTGTCTAATTCATGTATATGTATTTAGTATAAAAGCATTTGAATTAATGTTCCCAGCTTGTTTACTTTGAAGGACTGAATGCCCCCTCAGGAAGACATATTGATCTTAAAGGAGGCCATTCTCTGATGAACACTGATTCCTGCAATATTTATGGCATCTGAAGCCTTTTCTCTCCTCTTGATCTTTTGAAAAGAGATCCCAAAGGAGAGCGACAAAGCTTGGAGAGTGGAGGAGGGAGAAGAAGTACAAGAGGGGTCCCTTTGCTCTGAGTACAACATCAAAATATAAACAGGAAGGTGATCAAGGACTGTGGTCCTTTCTAAATTAAGCATTTAAAATGTATATTAATAAATATGAGAGGAAAAAACCCATTGAGCCAACTTTGTAGAGAATGTTAAAACAGAGGAAAAAAATAAAGATCTGCAGCTTTGCTCAGTTTTGAAGCTCAGTTCTGCTAATTTAGGGCATATCAGCTGTGGTTTTGAGGCCAGCCAGAAGAACAGATGTCAATGGAGGAAACAGCAGAAAGCAACTCCTGTACAGTCTAGCACTTGCCATCTTTTTAATTGCTCCACATGGCCATATTTCTTAGTAAAAATAAAATATTAAATACTTTTCTGACTTCTTCAGAACCGAATTTGCACTCCATATGAGCTGAGAGATAGATGAATGCCCACTTGATATCCACGTGATGTTCTCCCTCCTCCTATATTCTGAAGAGGAATCACAGTTCCTGGTTTGGTTCCTGGTTTCATGGCATAGTAAGGAAGAGAAAAGGCAAAACACAAACTGAAAGATCTAAAGACCAGATCCAGCACTCAAAAAGCTGAGTCAAAATATGTCACTGAGCCACTGCTTTGTCCATTTATTGTCTCAAGAATTCTGTTTCCTCACCATAAACAGAAGGAATATCTTCTCCTTTTTATCCCAAAGTTATAATTCACCAGGAGCAGGTGTGTCCATGTGGCCAAAGAGCAAAGACCAAGGCAGAGAGCAAGTAGTTTTGCTGCTGGAGTGGCCCCACTGCCTGGGGGAGCTGCCTCCACACTTAACTTGTTTTATGATATGCTGGATGCAATCCTAGACCTGAGCCGCCTTGTCCATACATGTTATCTAGGGATACAGAATGTACATGCACGGGGCAAGCTCTGCTGCTCCACCACCAGCCTGGCCTCTCCCATTCCCACATCAGGGCATGGGGACTTGTTACCTGCACTCTCACATTCCCACATGGGATGTGGGAGTGCAGGTAATGAGTAGGAAAACATCACGTTCTCCCATTTCAGGAGGAAGTGCTGTGATATTCCACAAAGCAGGTTACAAGCAGATTCATTTGCACAGCTCTGTTGAATGGATGAAGTATGTGAAGCTGCCAGCTCTGAGCTGTGCCTGCCCCCACCCTTCCCTTAACTGGGGACTTATTTTCCACAAAAGTCCATGCAAACATCAGAAACCAAGGCTGACTCATGGATGGGAAAAGATGAGGCCAAGGGCCTCACTGTAAAATGTGCTATTTTCAATCCAAGGGGTGTGTTGCACCCAACTAAAAAAGAATTTGATGACTAAACCAAATTATTTGTAGGTGCAATGTGATGGAAAAGGCAAATATTCAGGAAAAAATGGGAATTAAAAGCATTAGCTTTGAAACAGGTTAGGGAACTCTGACTTTTCAAAGTGACCTGCATCTGATTCTTCCTTGTAGGAACAGGGGATGCAGATGTGATATACAAAGGGGACAATAAGGGGATAACAAGGTTATGAAAATCTAGTGTAGAATAAAGAAGTTGATGATGGCACATAGGCTCTTCTTTGCCCCTTTTTCAACCAACACCCAGGAGATACACCTGCCTGCTCCAAAGTTTCTCCCAGTGGAATGGATTGCCTGAAGATTTTTTGGAGCCAATGGCAAAAATGTTTTAGGAAGATGTGACAAAACCTATTGACACTTCTGTGGGTGATTGCAGCCTGTGTGCACTCACAGCAACATATATCTTCAGCTACAAACCCTGAGGTGAGTCTTACTAAAGAAATCTCTCTAATTAGGCACCCAGAGGTGTCATTTGTCACATGTCCTGTGCTGACCTGCAGCTCTGCATTTCCAGGGCTGCACCCACCAGCCCCCACAGAGGGGGCTGTAAAATGTGTGCCCAAGTCCTCTGTACATGAAAGCTTCCTCTCAGCTGGGCACAACAACACAGATCTCTGTGGCTGAAGATCAAGGGGGAATGGCAAAAAACAGAAGCTGCAGGAGCAAAGACTGATGCTGTCAAAGTCAGCACAGGCACTCTTCCTGATTTTGGCAGAGCTTGGATTTCTGCATTCATTTTGTTTCAATGTCAACATGAGGGGAAGTGTAGAAATGTGTTGTCAAGAGTTTTACTGGAGGAATTAAAATAGCCAATTTCAGGTTAGCTTTTTGTTTAGTTACTTGTGTCATCCTGTCACCAAAGAGCCTCTCTTGGCTGTATGAAGCATTTCCTTGGCTTAGTCACATGGAACATAGATGTGGCAGCACTTCTCTCCTCAAAATGTTTGTTTTAAGGGGAGACCAGAAAACTGAACCATGGCAGAGGCTCAAGAGGAGAGATGGGAAAAGGAGTGTTTATGAAATAGTTCAGCATTGGAGAGATAAACGGACATTTGAGCTCATTTCACTACATAATGTTATTAGTTATATGAAATTAGACTGTCAAATACAGCTCTATAAAATGCACAGGGAAAGCAAGAGGGCAAAAAGGAGAATGAACACACAGGGGACAAATCACTGTCACTCACAAAGGAGTGCCTGGCAGACTAAGAATTAAGTTCACTCCTCAGGGCAAGCCATCCCCAGCTGTTATATAAATACATTTTAATGCCCCTGTCAAGAGTACACCAAGAAAAAGGCAGCGTTCCCCAACACAGTGTGTCAGGTGTTCTCTGTCACTCACAGAGCTTCAAAGAGCCACGTTTATATTGCAGTTTTGTCACTTCTCCCTGTAGCAGTGCTCAGGCAGCTTCTCTGGGCTGGATGGAGCAGGCAGTGGCTGTGCAGAGCAGCCAGGCACAGGGCGGCAGCAGGAGCTGCTCAGTGGGGCTGGTGCCACGCTGCCCTTGCACTGCTGATGCAAACGGGAATCCCCTGGACTCCCTCAGCCCCTCTGGGCTGTGTTGCCAGACCTGCGTTTGCCAGGCTGCTCGGCTGTCCTGCGCGGCACTGGCGGGCCAGGAGGGGCAGGGGAGAGCTGACAGCCCGCCTGCAGCGGAGCGCGCTCAGCCTCCACCAGGGGCTCTGGCTTCCCAGCAGAGCCATTCCCGAGGGGAGAGGTGAAGTTCAGCCTCATGTCCTGAGCAGACAGAAACGATGGTCCCAATCCCCAGAATATGCAGTTACTTCCATGTTGGAATCCATAAAGTCAGAGGGTTTTTAGGAAATGGTTAAAAAAGAGTATTTAGGCCTCAGGATGTGGCCCGAAGTTCTGTTACAGCAGAAAAGTTTTCCAAGCAAGCAGAAAAGTTTCCCAAGCAGTAGACGTCACAAATAACAATACGACTTTGTAGAGTTGGCTTTAGGATGGCAACAGTTTATTTACTGTATATCTTTAGAAGGTTACTGTGAATAGAGCTCTGTTCTTTGTTTCTTATGAAATAGTCTTTGTTTTAACTACCATTACGTATGTTTTATAAGGTTGGATGGAAAGCTTGTCAGTATGTCTTGTTTTTGTGTGATTGGCTGAAATCTAAACTGAGATGATTTTACGTCATTCCGTTTTACCCCACCTTCTGTGGCATTTCCCGTTAGGCCAGCAAGCTGTTAACATCTAATTCCATTGTAATAATAATAAAAAAAAAAAAGAAAAAGCTGGTCTGGATTTGTCCAGCGTTGTCCATATTTGGACTTTTTGCCACGGCAAGTGGGTTCCTCTCTTAAGACGTGGGTTCCTGACACCATTGGATCTATAGCTACCCTGTTGTCCCAATAACTGGTGCCCCGTGTGAGGACCCACTAGTCCAGGTCCTACTGCCTTCCCTAAGCTGCAGCTTGGTTACAAACAGTTTTGGGGTGACTGTGAGCTAAACTAGAGCTAATTTCTGCTCAAGCTACTACTTTATTTTTCATTTTGAAGAGCCCTGCAGCACTTTCTTCAGAAATAAATGCCAGGAGGGACTTTTCCCCCTTGCCATCACACAGCTGACAGTGCTACAGCTGTCAGTCCTAAACACCTTCTCCAGCAAAATCAGAATCATTACTCCAAAATTGGCTCTATTTGAGATGAGCAGCTCTCAGACACAGTTCCATCAGCTCAAGAGGAGCGCAATCACATCCCACCTTGTAAATGCACTTTTGGGTTTCTGCTGCCTTTCCCTCTGAAATATGAGTTTGGCTCCAGCTAGCCTGTGACTGAGCAGGTGGGAAATACATGGTGTTTACACACAGGAGACCATGGCTGTACCATATGATACAGCCATGAACAAGCAACTCAAATGGGAGACTATAGAAGAGGAGCTCATTTCAAATGCAAGCATTTTCACAGGGGCTAACACAAGGCAACTCACAGCCAGGACCCAGGTTTACCCAGGGAGAGACAGATTTTGCCTTTACCCTTTAGGCACAAATCAATAGTTTGTTCTCTTTTTGGCACCAGGCCACTGGAGGACATGGCATACCATCCCTGTACCCCCAAGCTGTACCAGTACGAGAGTTGGCAAAGCTTCGATTTAGCCAGAACACTGAAACAAAGCAAAATGGTAGTAATTGATAAAAACCTCTAGTAATTAGAGGTTTTTTGCAACCTAAATGGTTCTGTTTCTATGACAGTAAAATCCTACAAAATGTGTTTAAAAAAAGACTGGATGTGGCACTCAGTGCCATGGTTTAGTTGAGGTGTTGGGGCATGGGTTGGACCCCATGATCTTGAAGGTCTCTTCCAACCTAGACATTCTGTGAATTCTGTGAAAATCAGAAAACCACCAAGCCTATGAAAGTCACTGAAACCCTTCTCATAGCACTGACTGGAGAGTGTAGCCTCAACAATTACTCAGGTAACAAGCAGGAGGCAGCAAACATCACTTTTACTGCCAGAGAAAGCCAGCATCAGCACAAGGCACAGACTCAGAGCCACATTCTGCCCATTCCTTGGCAGACAGGTGTTGAAGATGATAATAGTGTGTCTGCTGCCCTTGCATTGTGACTTCTGTTGTTTGCTGATGTGAATATCTGACCTGGTACAAGCTGGCATCACCTGCTACAAAGATGGACAACAATACCAGCTACTGACCCAACCCACAGGGCTGCCAGGGCTGAGGGACAGAGGCATTGTTCTGAATCAGAAAGGTTTTTGTTCTATGATTTGTTTCATTCTCATTTTGTTTCTAAATGGCTCCTGGTTTCCTGCAATCGCTTCAGCAATAGCTCACATACAGTTACATGCCAAGCTCCCACAAAACACGTTGGGAAGAGCAATTTCCCTGGCTCAGCAGCCCCCGAAGGGAAGCAGCTGCTGCTGGGTGCTGTGCTCATCCCCAGTGATGCATGGGCTGTCTGGGCAGGGCTGCGCTTCAGCGCGCCCCCCCTGCGAGAGGCACCTTCCATCAGCGTCCCTGGAGCAGCAGCTCTGTAAAAGACACTGTGGGATCTCATATTTCTGGAAGCACATGCATACGATTTACAGCCTTCCAGCCAGCAGCACCACACCACAGATTACTCCATCCATCATTCCCGGGAGGGGAAGGAGGTTGCTGAAGCACAGGGAAGTTTCAGTTGGGTGAGACTTGGTCCTAAGTCTGCTTCAGGCAACGCACAAAGCCTTGGCCAGAAGCAAAACTGCATCCCCCAAAGCTGAGGCCTCATCCTGTCCCTTCCTTGCCTATCCATAGCTAAAGGCTTCCACAGAAATACCACACCAGTGATTCCACTTCCAAATGCACACAGAGGTACCTAGTGAGTTGGCCTTATCTTCCTGAACTTAGGGACCAAACCCCCATGTTACAAAAGAGATTTCCTCAACCATGTGCCATTTTACTGTCACAGAAACATAGAACATTTAGATTGCAAAAAACCTCTAAGGCCATCAAGCCCAACAGTTCCCCCAGCATTGCCAAGTCCACCACTGAACCAATTCCCACATGTGCCACAGGAAAACAGTTTTTAAACCCCTCCAGAGATGGTTACACCAACACTGTGTCAGAGCTTGATAATCCTCTCAGTGAAGAAATTTTTCCTAATATCCAGTCTAAAATAGCCACCACTGATGACGGCATAACAGCCTAAATGATTTCAAATTGCATCTCCATTTGCTATGAATATTAACAAGCAGCACAATGAGAGGAAGAAAAGTGTTTTCTAGAGATATATTTTTACTTGAGAGACCTGGCCACAAGGCTGTTGAAATATAGGATGGAGGGAAGAAAGGGAGAGAGATCATGATTAGCCTGGCTCTGTCCATATCTTTAAGCATTTCACTGAAGAGCTTAATGGAATCATAATGAACATGTTCCTGGGTACATGTGCTTTTCCAGCAGCTCTTGTATAAGACAGACAGCTCCCTCTCCTGGGATATAGCTCAGTCCCTGGAACATTTGCAGAGACCTTGAAAGGGCTCATCTTTTTATTCTATTTTTTCTGCTTTCCCCTGTGAAAGTATTTGGTGATTGTGTGGGAGTAGGGGGGAGGAGAACATATTTTACATTTTAGATGGCAGCCTTTTGGAAATGTCTGACACAACAGTGCCAACAAGCAGCTTGCAGACTTGGGGTTTAGAAGGACCATAATTCATTGGTTCATTCCAGTGGGCTCTAATTTTTGTCCCTTTGTATTTCCCACTTTTGAGGGCACTCTTAGGCAGCCAAAATCACTATCCTTTCCCTGAAGGAAGTCAGCACCATGCTGAGCTGGTACTTCTGCTCTCAGGGAAGTTCCCCTTTTGGTCTCTGCTCAGACTGGGGGCTCCTGGTGGGGTTTCTCATAGAAAACCAGGAAAAAAAAGAGGGTGGATGCTAAACTGGAAGTTTCTGGAACTTTAGCACTTATGCTGCAACACTTCAAGTCACTTGACTTCTGAATCTGGGAGTTGAAACAAGGCTCACAATAAAAACGCAGGGTTTGGTTATGAATTGTTGGCTGAAACCACAATATTAATCCAAATTCATAGGTCATATAAATGTGAAAGTCAAAATAATTTAGGAATTACAAGTGTTAAAAGCAAAAATTTATGACAAACTATGGGAATGGTCTAAAAATATTTGCTGCAAGTACTTGTAATGAAATAATGGCAAGATGAAACTGCAGCTCTTTTTATTAGACAATATTATTGAGTCCTTATGAGGACAATGTCTAGCAGCTTTAGTTAGGGCAGGACTCAGTCCAGGAGATGCACATTACACAGGGTACATAAATTCCCACTCCAGGCTGTATCTTTAGGGGTATGGCCTGAAGGGCTTTGCCAAGGAAAATCTGTTGATCAGTGCTGCTAAGGATCTGCTGAGAAAGTTTACTCCAGAGCCTGATCCTCTCCAACCACCCCAAGAACTGCCTTTCAGTGTTGAGGGCTGCAGCATGTCAGCCCACGCTGGAGCTAATGGATGAGCAAAAGGCACGATGGTGGAGGACATTAAAAGGCAAATCATAAAAAAAATAAAATCACTCTATAGCTTTACAATAAAAATGGGCACATAAAGGAGGTTCAGAAGAGATTGCTACTTTGTTCTAAACCAAGTCTGAAATTAGGTAGAATTTATCAGGCAGCTTTTGGGCCAGAGATACAATAAATGCTGATGTTGTTGTTATATCAGGTCTCTCATCTATTGTTCAGAATAGAAAACATAAGCTTATCTACACTGTATCTTTCCCCTTGTTTTTTTTTTTTGTTTCCATGCTTTTCTCTTTGCTTTGAACAATTAAATGATGCTACAGATAATGTCCTCTTTATACAGGACATTGGTGTGGTGCTCTGAACTTGGCAAGAATAAGCCATTGCATTATATGCTGCAGAGGGCTTATCAGCATTACTTGTTCTGCCCAGCATGCTGTTCTGGCCAGGATGTGCAACAGAAATAATTTCATTCATACACAGCCCAGGTGTGCAGAGAAAATCATTCCACAACACATGGATTTTACTCGATTTTTCAGATATTTGCCCAGTCAAACCCCACAGAAATTAATTGGTTCAGTGTTCATTGGTCCCAAGTTACACAGTTCTTAGTATTTGGTTTTCTATTGGATTCAGATTTCTTCACCTCTGATGCTAATTAGGTGCTAATTATGTCCTCATTCTTACCTCTTTTCCCAGACCAGGTGTCTCCCACCATGCCAGGGGTGATGTTTGGTGTTGATGGTCTTTATCTTTTGTGTATCTTCTGAGCTACTGCCAGTCTGTTGAGACCTCAAGCTCATCAGGCTTCACCTGGTGGAACAATGCCCTGGAAAGAAATTTCAGATCCCTTTCCCCTATGCAAAGGCAAACATAGATTGGATTTCATGGTCTCAAAGGTCTTTACCAACCTAGTTCATTCTGTGATTACGTGAAAACTGATTAAAGTCACATTAAAAAAAAAATTAAATTCCTTATCATCTTGAATACCAGAATTGAGACTGAGATTTCAGGAAACCCAGGTCTGCTGAGAATCCCAGAAGTCTAACACACAGGGACAGGGCAGGGTTGTGTCTTGGTCCCTGACAGCCCTTGTCTGTCTCATAAGGTGCACTGCTCCAGAGTGAGGTGACACTACACTGACACTGGCCCTTGGCACCTGTGCACCACAATGGCCAGGGAGAGAGAAGGTGGGGAGGGAACAAAACCATCCAGAGTCTACCACCAATCATCTCATTTCCTCAAGTGTGAGGTTTAATAACCCATGCCATTAGTTTGCCCTGCTTCAAAAGTTGTTCTGGGTTTGGTTTTTTTAGTGATTTTTTCACCCATCTGCTACCTGGAGGAAGGACAATGCAGGGGTGGGACAGCATTGCCTGAGAGACAAATGGGACAATTGGGAAAGAGAAGATGTAGCTGGGTGCCACAACCTTCCATTAAAATTCCCCCTGGTTAGGGGCATGAAAAAGATGGGGGAGCTCCCCTGGAGGCTTGGCTGGGTTTTGCTCAGTCCCGTGTCTCGGGACCAGGGAACAGAGGAGCCATTTACCTGCTTCCCTGCTGGTTGGAGCTCAGGACACGCGTGAGGCGCCCAAACGCTGAGATCGGCTCTGCCGGGCCCTGTGCCCGTGAGGCGCCCAAATGCCGGGATTGGCTCTGCCAGGCCCTGTGCCTGTGAGGCGCCCAAATGCCGGGATCGGCTCTGCCAGGCCCTCAGCCCATGAGGCGCTGGAACATTGGGATCGGCTCTGCCAGGCCCTCAGCCCATGAGGTGCCCAAATGCTGGGATCGGCTCTGCCAGGCCCTCAGCCCATGAGGCGCTGGAACATTGGGATCGGCTCTGCCAGGCCCTCAGCCTGTGAGGCGCTCAAACGCCGAGATCGGCTCTGCCGGGCCCTCAGCCCGTGAGGCGCCCAAATGCCGGGATTGGCTCTGCCAGGCCCTCAGCCCATGAGGCGCTGGAACATTGGGATCGGCTCTGCCGGGCCCTCAGCCTGTGAGGCGCTCAAACGCCGAGATCGGCTCTGCCGGGCCCTCAGCCCATGAGGCGCCCAAATGCCGGGATCGCCTCTGCTGGGCCCTCAGCCCATGATGCGCCCAAATGCCGGGATCGGCTCTGCCAGGCCCTCAGCCCATGAGGTGCTGGAACATTGGGATCGGCTCTGCCAGGCCCTCAGCCTGTGAGGCGCTCAAACGCCGAGATCGGCTCTGCCGGGCCCTCAGCCCGTGAGGCGCCCAAATGCTGAGATCGGCTCTGCCGGGCCCTGTGCCTGTGAGGCGCTCAAACACCGAGATCGGCTCTGCCGGGCCCTCAGCCCATGAGGCGCTGGAACATTGGGATCGGCTCTGCCAGGCCCTCAGCCCATGAGGTGCCCAAATGCTGGGATCGGCTCTGCCAGGCCCTCAGCCCATGAGGTGCTGGAACATTGGGATCGGCTCTGCCAGGCCCTCAGCCTATGAGGCGCTCAAACGCCGAGATCGGCTCTGCCGGGCCCTCAGCCCGTGAGGCGTCCAAATGCCGGGATTGGCTCTGCCAGGCCCTCAGCCCATGAGGCGCTGGAACATTGGGATCAGCTCTGCCAGGCCCTCAGCCTGTGAGGCGCTCAAACGCCGAGATCGGCTCTGCCGGGCCCTCAGCCCGTGAGGCGCCCAAATGCCGGGATTGGCTCTGCCAGGCCCTCAGCCCATGAGGCGCTGGAACATTGGGATCGGCTCTGCCAGGCCCTCAGCCTGTGAGGCGCTCAAACACCGAGATCGGCTCTGCCGGGCCCTCAGCCCGTGATGCGCCCAAATGCCGGGATCGGCTCTGCCAGGCCCTCAGCCCTTGAGGCGCCCAAATGCCGGGATCGGCTCTGCCAGGCCCTCAGCCTGTGAGGCGCTCAAACGCCGAGATCGGCTCTGCCGGGCCCTCAGCCCGTGAGGCGCTGGAACATTGGGATCGGCTCTGCCAGGCCCTCAGCCCATGAGGTGCCCAAATGCTGGGATCGGCTCTGCCAGGCCCTCAGCCCATGAGGCGCTGGAACATTGGGATCGGCTCTGCCAGGCCCTCAGCCTGTGAGGCGCTCAAACGCCGAGATCGGCTCTGCCGGGCCCTCAGCCCGTGAGGCGCCCAAATGCCGGGATTGGCTCTGCCAGGCCCTCAGCCCATGAGGCGCTGGAACATTGGGATCGGCTCTGCCAGGCCCTCAGCCTGTGAGGCGCTCAAACGCCGAGATCGGCTCTGCCGGGCCCTCAGCCCGTGAGGCGCCCAAATGCCGGGATCGCCTCTGCCGGGCCCTCAGCCCATGAGGCGCCCAAATGCCGGGATCGGCTCTGCCAGGCCCTCAGCCCATGAGGCGCTGGAACATTGGGATCGGCTCTGCCTCTGCCAGGCCCTCAGCCTGTGAGGCGCTCAAACGCCGAGATCGGCTCTGCCGGGCCCTCAGCCCGTGAGGCGCCCAAATGCCGGGATCGGCTCTGCTAGGCCCTCAGCCCGTGAGGCGCCCAAATGCCGGGATTGGCTCTGCCAGGCCCTCAGCCCATGAGGCGCTGGAACATTGGGATCGGCTCTGCCAGGCCCTCAGCCCATGAGGTGCCCAAATGCCGGGATAGGCTCTGCCGGACCCTCAGCTCGTGAGGCGCTGGAACATTGGGATCGGCTCTGCCAGGCCCTCAGCCTATGAGGCGCTCAAACGCCGAAATCGGCTCTGCCGGGCCCTCAGCCCATGAGGCGCCCAAACGCCGGGATCGGCTCTGCCAGGCCCTCAGCCCGTGAGGCACCGAGATCGGCTCTGCCAGGCCCTCAGCCCTTGAGGCGCCCAAATGCCGGGATCGGCTCTGCCAGGCCCTCAGCCCGTGAGGCGCCCAAATGCCGGGATCGGCTCTGCTAGGCCCTCAGCCCATGAGGCGCTGGAACACTGGGATCGGCTCTGCCGGACCCTCAGCCTGTGAGGCGCCACTGCGGCCCCTCCTGAGATCCTGCTCTGCCGCACTTTCCCTGCACTGCAACTCTGCTGGTTCTTTCTTTGTTTCCCAGCCGTTTGGGAGGCCCAGAGCCTGATGTGTAAGGTGTCCCCATAGTGGCCACCTCAGCAGGAGCCCGGCCATCGCCAGCAGCTGCCGCCCGTGACTCCCCTCAGCCCGGCCGCCATCACCGTGTTGCCTCAGCACTCGCCACACAGCGCCCCCTGCTGGGCGGGAATCACCGCGATGCCCTGCCCGGCCAGCAGCCAGCAGCGCCCCTGGTGGCCGTGATGGGAACTGCACCTGGAGAGTGCTAGGAGCTGGTTTGGGGTTTGTGCTCCTGCTCGTTGTTGCTTTTGTTGTCTTGTTACACAAATGCATCCTAATAATGATCTGCTATTCCCTTCCCCACATCTTTGCATGAAAGCCCCGTAATTTCAAAGTGATAATAATTTGAAGGGAAGGGGTCATGCTTTCCATTCCTTCCTTGGCAGACACCTGTCTTTCAAACCAAGACAGTAGTGTTTAACAAACAACATAAAAAAGATTATCATAAAGGATCAGTATCTCCAGGCTAGAAGGAAAAGGAAGAGGCTAATTGGCTGGAAATTAATAAACAAACCTAAAACCAAACAGCAATACAGCCATGAACTAGAAGTGAGTAAAGCCAAGTGCAGTCATGAGTTGGAAAATGTGGATTTAAAACAAACATTTAAACTAACGTGTTTAAATTAATATGCATGAAACAAGTGTTTAAATGAATAGTGAAAATATTTTACCCCATTCTTAAATAAATTGCAAGGCTTTTTCAAAACAAGGAGATGTGAATATTGGTAATATAGACAAACATGTCTCTAACAAGGAACCCTTGAGGGTGTAGTCATCCTGGGCAGTCTGTTATGTGGTAGCCTTAAATATGAACAGAGCAGCTCCTTTACTCCCTTGACTTGCACAATCCATCAGTGTCTGCACAACCCTGCCTCCCTGTGGGCTTCTACCACAGCTCATTTCCCATGGCACCAGTTATTGCTTCAAACACACCACCAGGAATGAAAAATCGATAAAGAAATTGGATTTGCCAGTGCTTCTTATGCCAGGCAAAAGAATAGGGAAAAGGAAGGGAAGGGAAAACCTTCCTCCATTGTCAGGGTGCTTGCTGGAGGAGAGAGGAGCCAATTTTTTGTTTTAATCTTTTTATTTCCTTGGGAAGGAGGGAGTTAAGGGGGAGAGCTGGTGCTGGTGCCAAGACACTGTGTGGAAGGTGATCCCTGCTGACGTCAGGTTGGAATTACTGCTGCACTGCCTTGCCAATGCCCCCAACATTTCCTGCCTGCAGAGACAGAACCAAACCACATGAGATGCAGTCTAATTAAATTACTGTGTGGTCTCTGAAATATGAGTGCATCCTAGGACTTTAGCAGCATATCTTGATGTCTCAGTCATAGAATCAGAGAATGGTTTGGGCTGGAAGGGAAAATAAAGCTCATCTTGTCCCAACCCCTGCCATGGGCAGGAATACTTTCCACTGGACCAAGTTGCTCTGAGCCTTGTTCAACCTGGCCTTAAACACTTTCAGGAGTGACGCATCCATGGCTTCTCCAGGCAACCTATGCCAGTGCCTCACCAGCCTCTCAGGGAAGAATTTTTTCCTCAAATCTAATCTAAACCTACTCTTAGTTTTACTCCATTCCCACTTGTGCTGTGACTACACACTCCTGTAAATCGGCCCCTCTCCAACTTTCTTGTAGTTCCACCACATACTGGAGGGCCACAGTTAGGACACCCCAGAGCCTTCTCTTTTTCAGGCTGAACAATCCCAGTTCTCTCAGCTTTTCTTCCTTGTGGGTGCAAAAACTGCCTGCAATCACAACAAAACCCATCAGCACAATTTGTGACAGAAAAATAATGAAAATTGGATCTTGATCAACCAGAAAACTACCCAAAGGTAAAGAGAGTTCAGAGTTGGAAAAGAGCCCCCAGCAGACACAGCTGATTGACTAATGGAAAGTGTTGGAATAGATGAACTCCCTTTGAATCCAAACTATTCTATCACTTATGCCACGGGCTCCAAGGTGTCTTTGCTCTGAGCCACAAGCTCAGAAAAAGACCAGGAAAAAAAAAATTGAGCAATATATAAGAGCAAAAAAGCCATCTGGAATATCAAGTCTGTCCCACCTTATTTCAGGGAACTCCAGACATGACATGGGGCTATCTTAAAAGATTAGGCCAGCTCACCACACCCATGGGTCATACCTAGAAAAGACTCCATCCCTTCCCAGCCCAGCCTTTCTAATAGGAGCTGGAAATCCTTTCCTCATGCACTGTTTTTCGGTCCCTGTACATGACTCAGTACAGTGAAGGCAGGCATCACTTCTCCAAATCCTGTAGTCCTAAAGATGTAGCAAATCATGTACCAAAGAGCAGCTAACACCTTAAAACCACAACTGAAAGCACTGGCTACTATTTTTGGAAGGTAGTTCCTTGCTTTGAAGTACCTTGTTTAAAAAAATACCAGTTTTTCCTCCTTTCTGCTGATACTTGTGACAGTAGGATCTCAAGGTCTCAATTACTCTGCTGTGCTGAACCCCGTGGAGATACTGTGTTACAGTCACCCTGAAATGAGGCACTTAATGAGATGACTGAAAGGAGTAATCAGGCACTAGGTGAAACACAAATCTCTGGCTATTTGGGATTACTGAGTCTAAACGACAAGCTGAATTATATTTCTGTTGCATTTATTCACAAATCCATACAAGCCTTTAATCCTTACTTCAAAAATACATAAGCAGTGTGCTTTGGAGAATGACATTCCATGTCACAGCTGAGACTACAGGTCACCGTGGCTGAAGCTGGAGATATCAACACCCCAAGAGTGGAGTCAATGGACTGGTGAACATGGACAACTCACTCAGCAGGTCCTGCTAAAGGAACCATTCCTTCCTTGAATTCCTCCTTTCCAAGTGAGTTCAATGGAGGTGGTATGTTCACAGACACTACTGAGTAACAGCAATATTTTTCCCCATATTTTTTGTGCTGGAGTAAGAGCAAAATTATTCCCCATATTTTCTGTGCTGGTTTTCCACACTGGTATTTTCCCTGAATTTGCAGCTACAGGGAAACTGCCAGTTTCTCCACAATCCCAAAGTGCCCTATGTTCAGAGGCAGAGAGCACTTAGTGCCCATCACTAGAAGAGCTCTTTACTCTGGTGGGAGCAGATGAGAACAAACCTAACAAGAGGACCTACAAGACAAGGACTCTCACCCAGAAGCTTTCACAGCCAGCCAGTTAAAAAGAAAGGAGAAATCCAATGGAAAACCTCAAACTGACCTGCATGATGGAAGATGTTTCTCCTATCTCTTTAGCATCAAACATATGGCCATAAAGGAGTTCAAGTAAGACATGTCATGGTCTCTAGAAGTCTTGACAAGAACAGCAAGAAGAAGAGTCTCCATCTTAGGCTGAGGGGAAGGGAAGAGTGAGAGGTAAAGATCTGTCTTTGGTCTATCTTGCCTGTTCACAGGTAGGACATCTATCACAGCTCCTGCACCTGATGGGTCTGCTCCCTCCTCAGTTTTCCTTTTACAGAAACAAGAACCACCACCAGGCAGATAAGCACTTCATTGTAGTACATAAATAAGAGCCAAAAGCAACCAGACCAGTTTTCCCATTAAATGTATATTGTCCCCATGAGCCTGAAATGAAGGCCTGGGTCTGAATGTATTGTTGACGGGAATCCATTTGCAGAGGCATCAATTATTATGACTGCAATAAATCATTTACAAAGCGCTGTAAATTCCAAACAGAGTTGAACAAACACAAGGCTTCATCATTACCCATTTCTCTTACAGCCAGAGCTGGGCTCGGAAGAGGTGCCTATCTTAAACAGGATTGATTGGAGGTATTGTACTCAGGGACCTGTACTCTGAAAAAGGGCTAAACTTTGTAAAATAAAGGGTAGATCAAGGTTAAACCTCATCCAGGCAGTTACAGAGCTGCAGTGTTAACCTGCAGCAATGCCTGAATTTGGAATTTGGAGCTGGCTTGAGAATGCCTGAAGGGAAGGTGCAGATACACCTCCTTTGCCTTGGGGATGTGTGTGTGCAGAAGAGGCTCTCACACTTCTGGAGATGATCAAAAACACTCCATGGTATCTTCTGCCTGGCCCCAGAGTGTCACTGTGCTAACCAATGGCTCTGTTCAAATCACCTGCACAGGGATAGCTCTGGCCAGTGGGAGTTTCTCCACCAATATTGGGACTCAATTTCTCACTGCATCTTTTTAGAGCCAAAACTTGGGACAGATCCTGTGAGGGATGCTGTGTGAAGGTTTCACAAGCACTCATGCAGCAATGAGCATTAAGGAGTGAGAGTCTGCCCTGCATCCCTAAGCCATGAGTGACACTCTGCAGGCAGCCAACACGAGGGCAGATCCTGCTCCAGCTGCTCCAGTGCTCCTCTGTCTCATCCAGCTGCTGGCACCCATTGCTGGGAGCAGGCTTTGGGAATTTCTACAGCTCAGCCATTATTTTGCAAATCCCTTCCTTAAAAATAAAAAAATATAGCAATAGGTAGATGGCACTAACACAAGAGAGCGACAAAATCAGCTCACCTGCTTAAGTCAGTTGCTCTTTGGGTTATATTTTCTCTGCCAGACTCTTATTTTGAGTCCTGTGGTTCACTTTCCCTTTCTCTTCTGAGCCAAAAAGTTGCTGCTGGTTTCTCTGAGTCTGAGCACTGCTGACTCCTCTGGCTGAGCCAGCCACATTTGGAGCTAATTTCTGCCAGTTTTATCCACTGCAAGACCCACAGAGGCATTTAAAAATTTGCAGCCAGCCACAAAGGCCTTGTTGATCATTTGGCCAAACCCAGGGCTCTCTGCCCCTTACCCACATCAGACCAGAGTGACTCCTGCAAGATGAAAGGTGATGTGACTCTGAGGTGGATCCAGCCTCCTGTCAGTGAGATTGCAGCTGACCTGCAGGTTTGAGAGGCCATCTGGCCCAGGTATGAGCTCTGGACTCAATTTCTCTTCACAGGGGCATCACTGGCACTATAACAGAGCAGAATCAGGCCTTTTGGAAGCAATGAAAGCTGAGATCCAAAGTCACAGGACTTGGCATTGATGCTTAATCACTGAGCCAGCAGTGATTTTCTCATGAAGACATACCTTGAAACCATCCCCAGTATGCTGGCAGGGATCTGGAGAGACATGGTGATATATTCTGCAGTATGCTGTATATCATATTTCTGTGCAATTTAAAGAATTGCTACATCAGCCAAATCTCCACAGAATATTAAAAATAGAAAAGAATTTATAAATATTTTACATTCAAATTCTCTGCTAACAATTTGCAAACGTCCTGATGTAGCATAATGCAGTTGATGAGTGATTAATTTTCCTCAGTTTTGGGGTACATTTATCAAGTTGTGTCACTGCCCAGGTGCTGTGGGCAGTAATGGTTTTCTTTGGGGTCCATGTAGGGCATGTAGCTCAACAGATTCCTGGCCCACACCCATCCCTAAACCGTAGGCATTGGTCTTATTGCAGAAAATGGATGCTGGGAAAAACACATGAGAAAGAGCAATGCAAGGGTGGGCTCTCATGATGAACAAGGGCAATGGGAGACACCAAGAACTGATTCCCTTTCTCCCTTTCATTGCCTCAGGGAAACCTCTGCCATGAATTACTTCCAGCCAGGCTGTCAGTCCATGCTGCACACATGGTCCCTGCCTAAACTGTGAGCCTTGGGCCATGCATCCAGTCTGACCAAGGAGCTCCACCTTGTCACTGTGCTTCCAACCAAAACCTGCGCTCTCCTAGCATGGACAACGAGGGGGCTGCAAGGGGGATGGAGTTTCCCAATAAAGGACAACAAATGATGCTGGTTTTACCAGAAAAGACACAAGGATAATTAATTTTCTGTCTGTCTGATTCACGTGAAGGCGTGTGAAAGACATTTTGTTTCCCCTTTTTCTTTCTGTTCTGCTGAATCTGAAAGCATGTCTTTGCATTTCACTAGTTGGTTTCCTTTCTGGGGTACGTTCAAGTTATTTGTGAAGGAAAAAAATATGCACAATTTGCCTTGTCTCCCTAACCCAAATTAAATTCTAGGCACATCAGACCTATTCCTTGCTGGCCTCACCTGGCACAGGATGAGACAGTGGAGAGGGTTGATACTGGGGTCCTGGCTTAGAGCTACACAGCTCATTTGGCATCTGTGCTCTTGTAACCCTTTCCCTGAGACCTCCACATGTCACAGAGCTCAGGGAAGCCTGAAGGAAAGCAGTAACAAGAACATTCCTGCCCCTTTCCCTGCCAGGCTCAGCTTAAAAGGTCAGGCAAACATAGCTGACCAAATTACTCACACAGAGAGCTCGAGAAAGAGGAAGCCTTTGCTCAGCACGATAGCTTTGGGATCAATACCTGCACAAGGCAACTCAGCTGCACCATGTTCAGCATCCTCCCTCACTCCAGCTGCACTGGGGTCAGAGCTAGGTTTTGGGAACACAGCACTCCCAAATACCATCTAATTTAGCAGGATTTTGGCAATTCTTACAATGCAAGCTGCTGCTATGTTTGCCTACACAATTGGCTACTGCCTGCCAGCTGCTGGCAAAGCTCTTGGCTGCACCTTGTGAGAACCTCTCCCTTGTCCTCAGCACTGCCCTGCCCTGGATCCCCAGGCTGCCTGAGCTTGGAACAGCTTAAATGGACCCCAATCACCTTACAAGAGAAAAGGGCACACCTATGGCAAGAGGGGGCCCATGGAATTACTTGCAGGCAACACTACATCAGACAAGAGCTGAGGTATATTTCCTGTTTGCAATCCTATCTAAACACAAAACAATGCTCCATCAGACAAGATTTGAGGTATATTTCCTGTTTGCAATCCTACCCAAACACAAACCTTCCTTCCCATTTTCCTCAAGCCTTTTGAAAGCATGTCCTTTCAAGCTTGTGAAAAAGCCTCAAACTACAGAAAACTTCTATCCAACTCAATCAGTGGGAACCCCTACAACAGAAAGAAGTAAACCAAAGCTCTTGCCCACAGGTTGGGAATTTTCCAATTCAGGCTTTTGTGACTCCCACCCATCTGCACTAATACAATAGCAGGGCCACGCTTGGCTCTGTGGCCAACTCAAATGCAGTTGGCAGAAACGGGGAAAAAGATATGATTGTGTTTCTCCAGGGAAAGTTGGTCATTAGGAGGGTATTATCCAGATAGTGGTTATATAAACTGTGCCTGAATGGGCTTTATTTACAATAAGAAAAATTGCCAGAAAGTGATCAGAACATATGCGGTCTGATGAAAAGGCTGCACTTGAGCAACATGAAAAGCCAATAATCTGAGAGGAAGTGGCTGTTTGATAGCTAGGAATTTTAAGCAGGGATAGTGCTGGGGGGAGGGGTATTTCAAATCTAACCAAAACATCAGTTTTTACATTTCTCAGCAGTCCCAAAGCCTGTGTGAAATTAGGAGTACAAACAGGAAAAAGGCTGCTGCAGCCCAGGGCCAGGTTCAGACCTGATTTAGACTTTCTGCAAACCCACAGTGTTTACAGCAGTGCATCCCCTGCCCTTTGGCATTTGGCCATTTCACACAGGCTCAGCTTATCCTCACACATTTGCTACCAAGGAGATCATACACACCTGAAGTGAGGAATCTGCATTTATAATGCAGTGGATTTCTTTTTGATGAGCACGTTCCAAGTCTCCTTGAGTATGTATGATCTTGTGGTGACCATCTGATTCCCATTCCTTCTCTCTTTCCCCAGATAGGTCTTTAGACTCCACCACAGAGAATCATAGCTTTCTAGCTTATTCATTATATGAAAACTAACTCTTGATAAGCCTTGTGTCCTTTTCCTTTCTCCTACATGCTTTATCTGATGTAGAGATGAGAACTGCCCACAGGCTTCACTCTGTGGCCCATCCATGGATTTGTACAGCTTCACTGAGAGATGGCCCCTACTGCTTTCCCAATCCTGCCAGTATTCTGGAGTTTCTGCTAAGCATTGGCCCAAATTTTCATGACACTTTTCATTGCAGCCCTCATCTCTTCATTGGTAATGGACAAGTCAAAGCCCACTGTTTCCCACAAGATCTTAGGTTTCTTTTTTTCTTAAAGGCATTATGTTACACTGTGTTGTACCTCACACTTCACTACTCAGCCACTGCCTCTCCTGAAGATGTTCACAGGCTTCATCCCCTACCCTGATGAACTCTGCACCACCAGAACAGAGACAGGCCCCTCCAAAGGGAAACTGGTGTCTACCCAACACAGACATTTCAGATCAGCAAGCTGTGAAAGTTTCTTATTCTCCACAAGATGTGTGACTTCTAGACAGCAAAAATTAACAGGATGAATGCTCTAATCCCTGAGTTCACAAAGGTCTAAGGCATAAGAAAGCTTCTGTGATGTCAAGCCCCTCTATACAACAGTTAGAAAAGTGGGTCTGCAATTAATGGCAGAGCAGAGTTAGTTTTAGAATTATATTGGAGAAGAATTTTAAAAGCATAAGTTTCAATCCTTATCTGCACAGACTTTCCCTTCCCCTCCCTCATTGTTAAGACTGGAAACACCCACAAGAGGCAGTACAGCACCTTCTGCAAACACAGCTATTTACTGACACCAGCTCAGTGACTGTGGAGCTCTCACTTCTGCTTGCAGGACAGCTATACACCTTCTGGGGTTTAGTTTCAATCTTTTCCTGCTCCTAAACTCAAGCCTCAAATTTAAGGGCTGGGAAATTTCTTCCTGCAGGCCCTTCCCACATCATAATGGTCACCTGCAGTGTTACACAGAGCATATGGAGGGAGATGGTTGTGTCTGTTCAAGCCTTGTTCCTGTAGCATGATTACTCCTACATCCTCCAGTGCAGGTGCTGACACATATGGCCACTATATTCATCATGCTCTTCAAACACACGAGACCAACTTGCTCCTAACTTTCAGCTTTAGAGTACTCACAGATTGACACAACTGATGCTAGTTTCCCTGATAATTTTTCTTCTCTGTTCAGCTGGACAAATGAACATTGGGCTCCCTGAAGAGAGAAGCACATGGATTGTTCATTAGGAAATGAGTGCTTTATTTTATGCATTGTTCTGTAAAAAATATTAAAATCTTCCAGCTGCCCCACAATTACATAAGGTTGTAGCTGCTCAATATTTAGATAGGTAATATTTAAGGAAAAGTAGGCTTTGAATAAAGTGTCTCCTTTCCTTTCAGGGTTAATGGTGAGCAACATCCAGTTCTGCAGTTGGCTGGAGATTGGTTTTGGAAAGGTGACAGTGACATGGTCCAGCTCTTCTGCCTATTTGTATTGTTTGAAAATCTGATGCCAAAGCACTGAGCACAAAGGAAAATTATCTTTATAAAGCTGTTTAAAATTGTCTTTAATTTACCAGCTTTCAAAATGGTATATTTTTTTTTTTTAACAAACACTCTCACAACACTCAGATATTTGAGGGCTTTTCTGCTGTATTTGAGAAAACAAAACCATTTTGAAGAACCTTCTTGAAGTTCAACAAGATCAGCAGTTTCTTTTCAAAATAGAAGAATAGTCATGTGCAATTTCTAAGATGTTGCCAGAACTAGACTAAAAAATCCCCAATCTCAGAACAAATCTATCCAGCCATGTGGATGCTGAAGCATTTTGCTAAAAATCTGCTTAGCATAATTGCACACTGTACAAAGTTCCCCACCACCTGAACCTCAAGAAATGGGGCGCTGTGTGTCCCGTATTAGCAAGGAGATGTCTGATGGTGTGGCCACATCTTTAACTGGTTGCCTGCTTCACCAGTGCTGCTTGGTTCTTAGGAAAACACACAGAGCACCTACTGTGCCATTCATTAATGCATCGCATTCCCATGACAGCTGGCAGCCATTGCTTGCTTCCTAAAATATTGGGATATATGTGTTCTTGCTTCTTTTCCCAGATGCAAACAGTGAAAAGGGAATAAGCTCATGGAGAGATGAAGATAAGCTACAAATCTCTTTGATCCTTTCGTATCTGGGGAAATAATCCTCTGGGATCTCCAAAACCCCAAAGAAATTAATGGAAAGTTTCCCAAGAGGATTGAGCCTCAAGTTAGAAACTCCATCCCCATCATGGATATTCACAGGTGTATTCTTACAGTACTCTAACAGAGCAGGGCATATTTCCTTTGTTTCAGGGAAGAACTGAGATAACAGGCAAGGTTTGAATTTGATCAAGACCTAGAATAACCAGTGGTACAAAGTATGACTCACAAAAACACACAGCCATGAAACTCTGCCATATCTGCAACTTTATGTATTTAATTTCCTAAAAAATCTGATCCTAGGTGATGCTGCTCTGAAATCTGCTTTCCACAGCTCCTTTCCCTGTTTAGGTGACAGGACCAGCAGACCACCATAGCTGAGCACCAGGGTCACACAGATGCCCCAGGGCACACCAGCTGCCCAAGCAGAGTCACAGTTGCCACCAAGGCTGGGCATTCCTCCAGAACAATTATTATTGGAGATTAGGCATAAAAAGTAAAGAAACCAGCAGGACCTTGGCAACTCAGGGTAGATTTGCAGGATTGCCAGCAGAAGAGGAGGGCAGAAGGGAAGCACAATGAAAAAATATCCAGTAAAACCTTTCTTCTTGTAAACAGAGCAGGTTGTGTGACTGAACAGCAATAAACAGAGAGCCAGGGACAATAACCACAAGGACATTTTCACAGAGCCTCTTCTCAGGTTAAACTCAATTTCCCCACTAGCTTGTCATTACTGTGATTATGGGACTGTTACCACTGGTGTATCACAGCCTGAGGTGTAATGCTGCCAACACACAAGTGCATCCCAGCCCCTGGCCAGGCAGCGTTCCTGGGAAGTGCTCTGCTCCTACTGGAAGCATTCTAGAAAACAGCTCCAGCCTGGAAGAGGCCACTTTGGGAGCAGGAAATTGCATCATAACTGCACACAAAGAACACCATGATGGAGCTCAGTGGTCGTAGAACGGGACTCAAATCCCCAGGATTAAGCCTTGACTTTGCAAAGCGCTTGGTCTGTGAGACGGGCTGGGGAGGCTGTCCAGGCCTTTTTGTTCATTCTCTGTGCCCACCCCAGACACCAAGGGGAACAAGGGGCAGAAGACAGGGATGCCATCAGCTTGTTGGTCTGTTTTCACACCTCAGGGGCCTGGGATGTTCCAAGGAAACATCCACAAATAACACTATCTATCTATTTACTTTGAACAAGGCACTGAGGACTTGGCCAGGCCAGCACTGTAACCTGCTGCCAAGGCAGCTTCTCACTGTCTGGCTGTAAATCTGGGTCTGACATATGCATATGCCATGTTTTCCAGCTTTCTGGCTTTCTGTCCTTTATTTTTTAATTCCAGAATGATTACAGTTAAGGAATACTATCTCATCAAAATGCCTATCAGCACACTAGCTTGTAAACACTCATAATAAGAATGGCTAATAAAATACAGTTTATTAGCCAACCTTGTACAGTATTTTTACAGCCTTTTCCACTCATCACTGAGGAAAAATAAATCCTTTGCAGCTGTTCTGAAGCTGGCATTGCCGCCAGCCTCCCTTGGTCTCACTTGTAACAAGCTGAGTAATTAAAGTCCTTATAGGAACACCAGGGTTTTTTATTGCCCACCCCAATCCAGTCCTCTGCTCTCTGACTCAGAGAGGAACTGCCACAAATATTGTTTCCTAAACAGATCAGCAACAAAACTTGCTTCTGTTGTGTTAAATGATGGAAAAATTCAGCAGCTCAGCAGCTTGAGTCCTTGTTTCCTATGCCAGAATGCCAAGGAAAAATCCAGTGACCTCTCAGAAGTCTGGTGGATCAAAATCCCTGCTCAGGATTGTGGAAGAGCTGCCCATGAATCACTGGGGTCAAAATGGTAACAAGCAAATATCTGCAAGTGTGTAGGGTAGGGGGAAGCCTTCACTACAGGAAGTCCTTAGGAACCAGTCTGGAGTGATGGTGGGTAAATGATGATTTGTTTACGGTTAAAGCAAACTATAAACATTTTGTTTATATTTATGCCACGATCTTGCTTGTTCTCAGCCACCAACTGAGCAAATGAACCACTACACAGAAACATTGTAAAAAGCTTAAACCACTGATTCAAAAGAGAATGTTTTCCTTAGTGGAAAACCATGCACAGGCTTCTCTAGAACAAGATGCTTTTTTTGTAGCAAAGTCTGTTTTTTCAAAGGTACTTGGTGAAGTCAATTATTATGATATATGGAGTTACATTCCATGAGGTAAACATAAAACCAAATGCTTGGCCATAAACATAAACCTCCTAAGTTTTCCTCCTCCTTCTGTCCTTTTATCTCTTTTTATTGCTACATTCAGAAGGATAAATTGGTAATTTATTGAAAAATGAATGGTAACATTTACCGAAGTGGCACTATTCACTACTCATTTTACTGTGAAGAGTCTGGTTTTAGGAGCTTTTCCTTTATGTTTTTTAACACAAGCATAAACAAAAATGATCCTGAAAAGATGACCAAAGTTATTTTCTCTCTTAACTTGCTTCATTTAAAAAAAAAGAAGCACTTAAATAAAGAAAGGAAGGAGGTTTCTTTGCAGAAATACTTTTCCTTATCAAGTTCTCAGTGTGGCAATCCAGCACTGCAGCCTGGAGGAGGTACTAGAGGTAAAGAGATGGGCCCAGGGCACCTGGGAACCAGCCAGAAAAAATTCTCAGCAGCTTCAGTCCAGGATCCTTATCCAGAGTAACAAAAATCTCTTTGACTCCAGGTACTAATTTAGACCATTGACCTGGCTAAGGCAGCCAGATCATTCAAGGGATTATCCCTCATTAGCACCCAAGCCTAGGGTACATTTACTACAGTAAATGCATGATTACAGTAAATTATACCTTCAGACGCTGTTGCAGCACATGTCACAGTTGAGACAGCCACAATACACAGAGTAAAAAAATTACACTCTGTTCATCACTTGATAAGTTATTTCCTATTATCCCATTATGTACCCCAGGTGTCAAAATCAGTCTGGTTTGGACCAGGCAGTGTCTCCTTGTTGTTCTCAATGCTACACTGGGCTCCATCTCTGGCTGTACCTCATCTCCAAATCACATCAGGGTCACCATACAGTATATGTCACAGCTGAGACAGCCACGATACACAGAGCAGCACCACACACTACCAGAAGGCTTAAAGCATTTTACCCTTCTTGTCCTTCAGCCCAGCCTTTTATCCCCTGCTGTTGCTGCCCTGCCCCTGTGTGCCCTCTGTTCCCTTTGGTGGTTGGTCAGTGCCCCTGGGCACTCCATGGCTCGTTCCCTTCAACAGCATTCACCTGTCCTGCACAGCTGTGCCCACTGGGGATGAGGCTGGGCCAGCCCCACTCCCAACCACCACAAACTCAGCCTACAGGACACTGCCAGCAGCCCTTAGCCCAGGGCAGGGTGTGCAGGGAAGGTGAATCACCACTAGTAGCACAATTTACATCCCTGACAAAAAGAAATAATCCTTCCTTGGGGTACAAAGCAGTGCCTGTGCTTGGGGGCCATGTGAAGAAGGTGCTGGGCAGCTGTTTGGGTCAGATGGGCCAGGCTGGTTGCCCAGCTGTCCCTGAGGCTTGCCCTGCACAGGGGGTGACACATCCTTGGGGAGGAGCTCCAGGCTGCCACCCCCTCCAGCCCAGATCACAGTGATATGTGGTGCTGCTTACCACAGAATGCTCTAACCATGGATTCTAACACAGGTAAGCTTCTGAGAGCAAATCCTTGGTCTTCCCAAGGCTCTTCCTTCCCCAAACACCAATTACAGACTGAACTGAGCAACTGAAGGCATTCCTTGCGCTATTAGCACATTTTAATGAAACCCATCATATTAATATAGTAATTCAGCTGGACTGGAAACTGTCCACATAAGACATCTGTGACTACACTCCTTATATTTTAATTCTTCCATTTCTACAGGGCAAATCACTCCTGCCTTCTGACATGCCCTGGAACTGAATAGACAGTGATAACTTTCTGTGGGACTGATAATTGAATTAAATCCATTCAGTTCCAGAAGTTATCACAATTCAGAAGGAGGAAGTCTTTGTCAGCTGAACTTCCACAGGGCCTAATACTCTATATAATTTATATAATGACAAGTGTACGAAAATTGTATAGGATTTTTTTCTGTAAGAGCAGCATCCTGCATTGAGAGAAAGCATCTCATTATAAATACATCCTCTGAAGCACTCTAACAATCTAAAAATACAGCCTAAGAATGAAGTCACACTGTATTTAGTCCCACAGTTTTCTATTTTATACAGTACTTATGCAACCCCATTCAGCAGATGCTTTAGGCAGTGCCCTTGAAGGACTCAGGCATCCTCTAAGTCATCCTCTCACCAGTGGACATGAGTGCAAGTGCAGAATTTGGATTAGGTTCTCTGCATAAGGGGATTTTATGCTGCTGCCCATTGCTCTGGGTTAATATCAGAGATGAAAAGCCGAACAGTGTGCATGGCACGGAAAGGCTGCAGGATTTGTTTCAGAGAATGACCCACAAAAAACCATGAGGCAATGAGCTTTACTCTTCAGCTGAGCCCCAGGGGCACTGCTGCTGAGCACAGCTCTGCAGGTCCTGGAAGCTTCAGAAAGGCCCTTGGAGAAAACATTTGTTAAAGGGAGGTGTGATACTGCAAGTCTAGAGATCAGGAGCTTTCCTGGGGAGATGCCACTGGCAAGGGATGGTTGTAGACAGAGAATGAGGGGTGGCTGGTCTCCAGGAAGGTGAACTTTGGCTCTGCAGGAATTCCAAGCATCCACCCAGTGCTTCCAAATCAAGCTTAATATAAGTCACAGTTAAAATAACTGGATGATCTAACTCAAGCCAGGAAAATGGGTGAGAAAAGGGTCTTCAACCAGCGTAACAACAGCTAAAGACAACTACCAATATTGACTGGGGAAATCTGTAATACCTCCTCCCCTCTACACAGGATGAGTTCTCAGACTGGCACCAGAAAACCATTTAAAAAAATTACATACAGTACTGCCCTTTAATCAGGGGTTTGAAAATCCAACCAGTGTGGAAGTGGCTTTCTCTTGCCTCACATTTCTGATTCAACGCTGGGAGAAGCCCTTCTGTTGAGTTAATCCTGATCTGCTGAAGATGATACGTTAAATCAACACCTGTCCGTTTTCAGTAATTTCTCAAAGGGAACTGCCTTTGTGATGGATTTTCTCTGGCGAGGAATGTAACAGAAAGGAATTGTGGTAAATGAAGGAATTCTGCTGAAAAGCCACTCCCAATTTAAAGTAGATAATGAACACCAGAGCTATTGTGAAAGCAATTAATTCTAATCACTTACCAGACAATAAAATTTAATTATGGGTTCTTTGAAAACTAAAAACCCAACAATTATTCTTAATAGGCTTTTCTTGATGGCAGATAGGGAGCAGAATTTGTTGAGGCTGGTTTTCCTGCAGTTAATTTTTTTAAAAATCAGCTTTCAGTTAAGGATGCCTAGGCTTACATTAATATATAAACCAGAGCTATTGTGCTAAGTTAAGATCCCACAAGACAGAAAAACAATCTTCAAGGAACTCCTCAATATGCTTTTATATAATTGGCATTCTCCTCTCTGCTGAGGTCTCAGATCTTTGTTATCTGTCCAGGGGTGCTTTCAGCTCAGAACAGCAGGATGTCTCCAGCTTCAGTTCAGGCACATTCTTGGTAGTAATTATGGAAATTACAAGTGTTTGTTTTGCCATGCAAACATTTAGGTGCCGTTTAGGTGAGGAGTACCAGTGGTGTGGCCCAGGCCACAGCAAAAGCAGGTGACTCCTGCTCTATGTCAATGTAGCTGTGGTCTATATCCACTTTCTTCCTACACCAGGTGCTGCTTCAATTTCAGACAGAAAATTACCTACTCTCCTCCAGTCTAGCTGTCTCAGCCAGCCTGAGCTACATGAGGACAGCATAAAGGTGGAGAAGGACCATCCCTGGTATTTCTCATTTTGATGTCCTGCTCACCTGTTTCTCTCCCAACCAGCTACAGAGCACAACTGCTCTGGCACCTGAAATAGCTTCCAAACCCCTCAAAATCTAACAAGATGTGAGGCAGTTCTGTGTACAAGAAGTTACTGAAAATCCTTTACTAGAAACATAAACTAAAAAATTTAGAATTTCCCCAATGAGTTTAATGTCAATCCATCTTGCCCTGTAGACTCTGTGCCCTTTGAGGCTTGTGTCCTCAGGGTTTGCTTTTTCTGTTTCAGATGGTGAATGGCATTACTATCCTGAGTGTCTGGGATAACTCAGGCATACTCCTCCTCCTCAGCACTATGGTAGCACCTCTTTGCTTACCCTGTGTCATGGTTTGAGCCTGGCACAGAGCCAGTGCCCCCATGAAAATGCCCTCACCCTGGTGTCTGCTGTGAGATGTGACCAGGAATAAGCAAAAACAGGCTCAAGCTTAAACATAAAGAACACTTTATTACCTAAACTACAGGAAAATAGGGAAAAACTATAAGGAAAAGAAAAAAAAATTGAAAACCTTACAAAAAACCACTTTCCTCCTCCCCACTACCTGACTTTCCCAATCCGATACATTCTCCCAAATCACCAACTGCCCAGCCTTGGCCCCACACTTTAGTATACTCAAACTTCAGTTCATGAAGAGGAGAGGAGTCCTTCTTGTTCCATAGGCTTCCCTGGAAACATGCTGAAACCTCTGTGCTTCCAATGTCACTCGGCACCGCCGGGAAAAAAGTCCTTTTGCCGCTTGTGACATCTTCCTTCCATGCCCAGTGCTCTCACCACCGCGCATGGATCAGAGCTGCTTTTAGGGTTGTCTTTCAAGGATGCCTTGTCTCACTCCAAAAAGGCACAGTCTCTGCTTTGGGACATCTGTCCCCCCCATATTTTTCCAACCCCCTGGGGCCGGGGGGTCCTCACGATGAACCCTCCTGGTTCTGAGCCACTGCTTCCCCCTAAATGCAGTCTCTGTGTCACAGGAACAAACTGAGTCCATGGCCACAAGAAAAGTCCAGCCAAAAGGCCACTCCAAATCATCTCTCCCCATTCAATCATCTCCACGTTCTTCGGGCCAGGTCCTTGTCTCATCTCATCTCCTATCTCCCTTCTTATTCAGCTTCGAGGAGGATTAGCATTTTTGCAAGGCCCCAATCATGAAAGAAAGGGGTTAAAACTTTCAGTCTCTGTCTGTCTCAGAACGACGATACTCCCACACGCGCTGCTGCTGCGGCCGGCCGGGCTGCACCCTTCTCCCCCCTTTCTCCTCCTGGGCCGGCTGCTATCACATTCCGTCTCGCCGACTCTCCTCTCTCTCTCTCTCCTGGGGGGGGGGGGGGGGGGATGGCTGCCCGAGGGCTGACTCCCTGGGCTCTTCCACCCTTCCATCCTCGAGGGCCCCATCTCTGTCCACCCCCCATCTCTGTCCAGGCCCCAGGCCTACCGCATGGCAGCCCCTCCCCCGCCCAGCAGCAGCGGCTGGACAGGGGAGGGTGATCTGACCTCTTCGCCGCGACGTCCCAAGAGAGCCTCCCAGGGCCAGAGCCCTGCTTTTTAACCCCTGTGTATTCTCGGAGGTGTGTCCAAACCCCACTGGCTACACCAGGTGCCAGTATCAAATTCTCGAACATCCATTGGTTTGACCACAGCATCCCAGAACTCCCACTTCTTCCTGGTCAAACCACCACACCCTGCTAAGCTCACAGCCACATTTTGTGTTCTGTATGAAAACAGCACAGGGATGCTCCTCTCACAGCACTGCTCCTGAGGCACCAGGTGCTTGGGGATCCAAATGAGCTAAGCTGCAAACCAGATAAATTCTGGCATCTCTATTGCTCTAGGAAGAGCACTAAAAAAATCTCAGCACTCAAAAAATTTTATATCCTTCTGGATATACTAGGAAGTCAGACCTGCTGGCAGTAAGAACATACTATTTATGTCCTTTCAGCTGGTTATGTCAATGAATTCAAAATTTAACCATAGGCTCAGGTTTGACCCTCAGCAAAGGTCACATTTTGACCACTTCACCTCCACCATTTTGTCTCCCATGAATCCTGACAGGCAGCAAACACTTCAGCCCATGCCCTGAGATGCTTAGTCAGAACATAACCCACTTTTCTAAGAGTTATTCCCGGTGCTTCTGTCAGAAGGGGATGGATTGTAATGCCTCTCAAAGACAGTGAATAACAGAGGGACATTTTAAGCTAGAATGAGGTCTCATTAGTAGAAGAGATCTTGAAGGAGAAGAGCTTGGCAACATTTAGTAATGCTCAGGAAGTCAGAAAAAAGAACAAGATTATCTAGAGCTGGAAGAGGAAATATTTTTCCTGAAAAGGCACCTGATTCTCCCTATGAATATCTTGGGTGATCATTTAGCCCAGAGGCTAAAAGTAGTGTAAAATCAGCACAGCAACATTATGCTGGCTTTGCACTAGTGCAAGCAACTCCACAGAGACTTCCAAAATTCCATATCCATAAGAAACTTCTCGGTATATTGTGGCATTCACATTCTCTGAAAAAATCCCTTTGCCCAGTATTTTTCTCCTGGGAAGCTGAGGAGCCTCAGAGAAAAGGGAAACAATTCTTATCTCATTTGCTTCTCCTGTGTTGTGCTCATGTGGAATGTGTTTGGAGATTGTTTACCCACAGGTGATTGTTTCATTGCATTCTGCTGTGAGTTGTTTTGGCTCTTTGGCCAATCAGGGCCAAGATGTGTCAGGACTCCTTCCAGAGTCATGAGTTTTTATTATTATCTTTGTAGCATTCAGTAAGTATCCTTTCTGTATTCTTTAATATAGTTTAGTATTCTTTAATATAATATAGTATAATAAAGAAATAAATTAGCCTTCTAAGAACATGGAGTCAGATGCATCATTCCTGCCTTCCTCAGGACATCCCCTGCTAATACAATAATATATGAGTAAAAAAACTGGCTTTTAATAACAGGAAACGTTCCCTGGAAGGATGAATTCTGACAGAACTGCAAACCCTTGGCACTCCTTGCAGCTCCTTGCAAAACAGCTGCACTTGCCACCCTTGGATATTGTTTCAGACAATCCAGAGCATTCATCCAAGATTACGGTAATCCCAAAGCACTAGCATTACTCCCTAGCAATTATTCATTGTTTCCCAAAAGTTCATTATCATAAAGCTTGAACATGATTTGCAACAAATGCTTTTGTCTTTCAGTTTCATCGTTACAAACTGCCCTAAATTAAAAGGGTTTATCTCAAGTGGTACTATCAGCCTGCAGAATTCAATGTATTTTAATTACGAGGATGAGTGAGAGTTGAGCCTTCTTAGATAATGACAAAATGTTCTCCATTTAATTAGGCAACATCAAAAGGTTCATATTTAAATACTCTTCAATGTAAAGGTGAAATAAATACTATAGCATAACTAGATTATTGAAATCTAGTTATGCCATATTGAAATGCCATATGAAATCCCTGACAAGGGGGAGAGAATGATGCATCCAACTCCATCTTATCAGAAGGCCAATTAATTACTTTATTATACTATATCATTCTATACTAGATTACATTACATCTATACTGAATCTGCCAAGCACTCAACTCTGCACACACTGCCCAGAATCTCCTGACTGTCAGCTGACAGCCCCAAAACACACTTGGACCTGACAGGCCAAGGAAACAAAACACCATCACTTTGGGTGTTTGGCATTCCATATTGCATTCTACTTTGGCACAACACAGGCACAGCAAATGATAAGAATTGTTTTTTCTTTCTCTGATGTTCAGAGAATGTGAAACCCAGAAATATTCTTGGGAAGAATTGTGCCTTGCTTTTCTCTGTGAAGAGAAATGTGGTGACACTAGATTATTCCTTATAAATTACATTATGCAGTGGTAGACATCGGGATGCAGATGGAAGAAAAACAGAGGGTTTGGGAACTCTTTGGCAGGTGACTGGTGTAGCAGAGCAGATTTCCATGTCCTGCAGATGGCTAATGCTGTAGTGTTCATATGTTTCACATGGCATGGCAGCCCCTCCTGCCCATGCAGAGCTGGCAGCAGCAGCACCATGGCATGGAAGATTCCCAAGGCCCAGGCTGCTCTGACTATGGCTTGGAATTAAAAACACTGTGAACAGAAGGAGCCAGAGGTCCTCTCTCATTTACCAGCTCATGTGGGCTGTGGCATGAGCCCACCCTCCTGCCAGTGTTTGCTGGCACCAGGCTGGCACACAGGCAGCAGGTGTGCATTGAGGCTCTGCACAGCACACACTGCAGCTGTGGGGCTTGGTACTGTGGTAACTTCCAATCTTCCCCACCTTTATAGAGCCCTTTACTGCAAAGATACAGAGGTGCTGAGCTCCCAGGCAGACTCTTAGATGTGTCTAATGCAAGCACAAATGGACTTTTAAACCTTGGGAGTGCAAAATATACATGGTGTGTGGGGGAAGGAAAAGAAGATGCCCTAAAGGCTGTGGCAACATCCAGTCCAGGAAATCCAGCAACCTGCAAGTCAAGCAAGACTCATTTCTCTGCTCACTGCCCAGAGCTCTTTCAGATCATGGAGTCATTTCTACTTGGTTGTTTCCTAGGACTGTCACAAACCTGACTTTGACTGTTTTAATGGCCTCAGAGCAAAGAGCTTTCCTAAAGTTTTTCAGAAGGTTTTTTCTTTTATTTATATAAAGAATACACTTTCATCATGCTGTGCTTTAAGAGCTCTATCAGGAAAGCAGAAAGAGGTAGTGCTGAATTGTCCAACCTCTTACATTCTTTTCTTTTTCTGCTTTCAATAAGCTGAACTATCCCAGCCTTGCTACTAACCTGTGCAGAGGCTGCCTGAGCAATTCCCAAGGGATTTAAAGGGTGCTAACTTCAGAAGAGTAAAGCCAGGAAGGTGATCAACTGGAGAAAGAGCCTGACTTCAATATTCAACAGTGCCTCCTGGGAAATCAAGCCTCCAGAGCTTCCCATCATTCAGCACACTTGGAGAACTATCCTCCAAAGTGTGCTCAGCAGACTGACTACTGAGAAAAAAAACCCCACTGTTCCTAAAAATTAGTTCCCTTTATATTTCATCAGGGCTCTTGTCACCATTTCTTGTGCTTATCTCAAAAGTTGTGCTTTGTACGGTCTCTTATACCTTCATGAATCTCTTTTATCAGCTCTCTTTTAAGACAGTAAAAAAGAGTAAAATTATTTGAGTGCTCGTAGATTAGGATATTTCTTAACTCTGAACTGCCTCCTCTTTCATCTGTCATTGTCAACCTCCCCAAGATTAATAAGAAAAAGACATTTGTAAGAGAGAATCCGCTGAGAGCAGAGATGAGCTTGGTACAAAGGATACTAATTGTAACTTTTTTTTAGCTCTGCATTGATCCCAACAGCTGTAGATACTTAAAAATCTTTTCCTATAGTGTCCGCACAAAAAAAGAAAGGCACATCAAGAAAAAAGTTCAGCCAAGCATCACTGTCGGCCTGAAGTAAGCTGGAGGATGATTTCTTGACTCCTTCTGACCATGACAGAAGTTGAAGTTTCATCCTGCATCAATCAGAGCAACGGGGAGAGAGGAGAGGAGACACCAAAAGGAGATAGAGCAAAGGCAGGAAAGGGGATGGTGTGTGTACAGAGAGGGGAAAGGGCTCAGAGTTTAGCACCAGCAGCAAAACATCAACATTACTGCACAATTACACAATACTCAGAGTGTATTCAGCCCTGGTGAGTTTTTCTACAGGATTCCACTCCAATTGTATGGACACCAAAGGAGCTGAGGATGAAGTACCTGCAGCTGCTGCAGCAACAGGAATGTGTGTACAAGCATACAGGGATACAGCCTAACTGGCACAGCAACACTGCTTCACAAAGCTGAATTAACAGCAAAGTTTTCCTATTCTTCCAGAACTGGCAGCCCCTTTATAAAAGTTCCCATCTCTCCAATATTTGTTAGCCCGCTGCTCTGTCTTCTGTCTCCTCAGCTGCATTTCACAAGTCTGTTTGAGGGGATCAGGGCTTCTCCCTGCTCTGGAACACACACAGCTGGAGTCCTTGTCCTCCTGCTCTTTTCCCAGCACCTCCTCACCTCTGAGGCATTTCAGCAGCTCCGCACTCAATGATGTGGTCACTGTCACATGTAAAAATGATGGTTTCTTAACACACCAGTGTTCACCAATGCTTTAAAAAGAAGACTCAAAAAAAGGGCAGAATCTGGCCATGCAGAATTTAAGAATGAGTAGCTGTCAAAATCCAGGAATTTATTTCATTTTCAACTCATAAGATGAGTGACAAAACAAAAGAAGAACAAGAGAATACAGATGTTTTAAGATATAGCTTTTTTCTCTACTAGAGGTGAAAGCAGGGTGGGTGGATGTGAGATGACACCAGCTGCTAATGGGATTTTTGCCACTGAAGAAACATGAACAGGTTGCCTTTGGAGGGCTGCTTCATTAACCACCATTAGTCACTCATTTCACAACTGAATGGGTGAACAATTGATGCCTTTGGGCTCTTCTGGAGTTTTGGTTGGTTTGGGGGTTTGTTGTTGTTGTTGTGAGTTTTTCTAATAACATCTCCACTCTAAAAGTGCAAAGCTCTCCCTGTGCACAGCAGGCAGGGTTGTGTTCATCACAAAATATAGCACTGAAGAAACATCATGAAAAGAACACTTGGGATGGCAACCAGAAATAAAGTCTGGCTCAATAATTGGTCTTGGCAGTTGGCACCTAGACTTCAGAGAATCCCTTGGTAACTGAAGGCAATCACATGTGGTTGCTCATACCTTTGCTCATATCAGGAACACCTCTCATCAGATTTTATAGCCTGCTTGATAGGTTTCAGCATTAATTAAAAATTAAAAAAAAAAAAAGAAAAACAAAAAACAGAAAACCTCTTCACCTTGATTCTCCTACACACTCAAAGCTTCTTGGGAGCACACACAAGAAGTAGCCCAGGTTTGATCCTCTCATCCACTGGAAGAAAACATTCCACTTCAGCTTACTCTAGCAAGTATCGGAGAAGTTGTCCAGCCTTGGATGCTCCCAGCTCCTGGGTGTGCTGTGTGCATCCTGCAGGCCAAGCATGACAGATACATGCTCCTCAGCTGCTCCAGGTTTAGAGAAGGCCCTGCATGTGCTGCAGGACACAGAGCTGCTCTGCAGACAGCCAAGGAAAACACACCTCCACATGCTACAGCAGGGATCTGCTCCACACACAGCAGCTGAAGGTGCTGCCAGAGCTGAAAAGGTGGAATGGAAATGAAAGGGTCATTGAACTGGGAGGGGGTAAAGCACTGCAACACTTTCACTTCATTTTCAAAGGATTTGATTTTAATGCCCACAATCACGGCACAAAGTGTTGGACAGCAACATGTGGGAAGTCTTTGGGGAGTTCTCCCCTTTTGAAGGCAGAAACAAGTCTGAGAAAGAGTCTTTATGATACAGGGAGAGCCACCTGAATTCACAATATTGAATGAGAATGTAAAAAACAGTAATGATAATAGCCTGAAGGACTGAGCAGAACTTTGGAACAATTCTAGGACACACACATGCAGCCTTTTTCTCCCATCAAATCTGCAGGCTGAAAAAGACCAAACAAAAGCAAAATAGATGGAAAGATGGTTAGGTGGATGATCTGAAATCTACTCTCTTTTGAGGCACCAGAAGCAGTAAGATTGCAGGCTGGAGAGAGTTCTATGCAGTGTTCCCTTTGTCAGTCTGTCTGTAGTGGAAGAGACTCCTGGAGTCCAATTTTCCAGAGGATTTGAGAGCTTCAGCAAAAAGCTTTGTCACCTGTCAATACAAAGCAGAGGAGGAGTGAGCATTGCAAAGGCTGCATGACAGAGCAGGCTCCACACTTCTGCTCTGCCACCCTGAAACTTCCTGGTGCAGCTCCAGTCCTCGACTTCATCCAAATCAATACCAATTTCAAGGTGGCTGGGCACAGGATATGCTCCAGCCTCTGGAGCCTGTGTGTCCAGCTGCAGAGATGCAGATGTGCCCAGGCGTCCTTTGCAAGACAGCTCTGTCCTATGAGAGCTGTTGTTTACAGCCCAAATGTAAAGAGAACCAGGCTTGTTTTCCTCTCTCAAACTCAGAGATTAAGACTCTACAATCCAAACAGTTCAGTGAAAGGCATCAAGCAGGTGTGGTAATAAATTTTGGCTGGGGACCCTTGTTGTGGTAGTCAGAAGGTGTTTTGCTAGTAGGCAATGATGCATCTTCAATTCCCCATTCCTGCTAACCATGCCTGGACATCATCCTGTGAACCTTCAGCTTGTCACTCTCCCTGCCTCCACTCATTCCAACCACAGCAGAAGCTTTTGAACAGCTGGACACCAGCTCAAGGCACTGGGCTCCATGTCAGTGGCCACCAAAATCAGTGAAAGTTTGGCTGCTGTGCTTAATGAGAACCAGATGAGGCTCTTTTGTGTCAAAGCCCCTTGCAAAGGAAGGCAAGGTGCTGCTGGCAGCAGGAGTCCCACCTTGCATTCCCTAATATTTATTCCCTATCAGTGTGTGAAGAGCTTTGTCAGGAGCTACATAAAACCCACAGGGACTGCCAACTGGGACTGCAACAGGAAAGGCAGCAATTCCACCTGGATGGCTCTTCTGAACTGGACTGCCCCATGGATCACTCAAGAAAGCACAGCTACATCCTGCTGTAAGGTTTAAGGAGCATACCAGGATATTATTTCACTAAAAAGCACTTCCCATGCCTAATTTCAAGAAGTTACATGCAACCCTGTGTGAGATGTTTGCTCTGAAGTGACAATGATGCAGCAACAATGTCAGCTGCACAATGCAGGACTCAGGACTTCAGAATTTGTATTTCTTTGTTGGGTTTTGTTTTACTCAGAGCAATGTCATTTTGTATAGTAGCAAAAGGAAGATATATTTGAACTGTACCATGATTTTCAGATACATTATTTGTCAAAGATAATGAGGGTCCAAACAGACTGGAATTTACAGTCACAAGGGCTTGGAAGCTCTGAAGGTTCTTATGTCTAAGAGGAGAAAGAACAATATGGGAAATACCTTGAAGTTGGTGAGCAGAGCAGTCCCAGTGTCAATAGCCATCCTTCTGATCACATAATTATCATGGAGAAACCTGGTGCTGCTGTTGGGCAGGTTAATCACCAGATCTACCTTCCCATCTCTCAGCAGCCTGAAGAGACAAGGCACAAGACAGTGTGACAGTCTGTCCTTCCTAATAAAAACCTCAAATTAACAGCATAGGCAAGCAGCTAAACAACCCTGAAAAATGTCATTTGAGCTTAGTCTTTGCTCAAGAAACAAGGGAGGAGGGGTTAAGGCACTAAGCTTTATTCAGGATTTTGGATTTATTTCAGTCCTAGTCAGGAATGCAAAGCAATATTCAGCCTTGATACAGCTCAGCACAACTGAGATGTTTATTTAGCCTTTTAATGACAGTCAGTCATGCTTCAGTTAAAGGCATGACTCTCACTCAGGTAAAGGCATGACTGACTGTCATTAAAGGCTAAATATTCAGATTTCATGTATCCTTGTATGCAAATATAGCATGGAGCAATACATGTAAGCCATACTAAACAGGACTGTGCAATGAGATGCTCATTAAGCTGAAACCTCCCTGCTGTGGCATCTCCAGACAGAATCAGATAAACCAAAACTTTTGGATTGAATTCAAAGCCCCATTAAATCCCTACCATTGATCTCAACAGGACCATCAATTTGCCCCTTGCATTTGCTGTCCTGGACTGTAAGCACACATTGGACAAGGTGGGTTGGTCTCTTACCTCCTGACTGAAGGGAGGTTGGGATTCTGGCTCTCCTGTGATGGCCATGCCACAGGATTTGCTGGGATGCCATTAGCATTGAGCCAGGCTGAGGTTGCTTCTGTGGCATAAAGCTGTCCCAGGAAAAGAAGGGATATTTATTATGTACTTCACAACACCAAAACTTTTCATAGAGCTCATCTGGGCCTGACCCAACACATAGCCTTGTTGTCAGAGCTGATTTTGGAGGGCATTTTTCATAACAGGGATGTCCCTCCATATAGAGAGACACACAGAGAACAGAACAACCTTCCCAACTTTCCGTTATCTGTGATTTCCCGATGGATGATAGTCAGTGAATGCTAGCAGCACTTCCAGAAGCAGTGAAGTGGCTTAGGAAAACCTAAATCCCTGTGACTTCCAATAGGGCTTAAGTTCAATCACTTGTATTTTTTTTTTTTGCCATGTTTATTTTCTTTTTAATGCCTAGTGCTAAGTTTTGAAAAGCTGAACTCTCACCAATCTTCTGTGGCTGTGCTGCTTTTCCATAGACATATGGGTGCAAAATACAGAGGAGTTACAAGAGTGATGTAAACACCACAAAGTTCATCTATCTGCAGTCTGTGAGTGTCACTGAAAATGCAGCACTACACAGATATACTCCATACAAAAGGGCTTTCCTTCCTTGTCTCCTGCCATACATGGCATCCCATTGGCATTTTTATTTCTTGGAGAAGCTGGGGGAGCGTATAATGTCATCTTAGCTGCAGAGCCAAGGTGTTTCCTTCCCTCACACCAATATTCTCAATTAAACAAACATGAAAACTTTTAATTGGGTCGTACCCGCTGACTTTATGGATCACTCAGCTAAAAATCCCTCTTGTACACTGAAAACACCCTTTTATTCTCTATCCCCAAAGGAGCTCCAACGTTTCTGTAGCAGGCTGAGGACATGTGAGATTTTGAAAGCTCTCCAGTTTTAACTAAGTGGAGCCACCTACCTTGAAGCCTTTCTCATGCAGCAGTTCTGCTACACTGAGGAACCCGGGGCGGAAGGACTCCTGAAAAAGGACATTTTTTAGATATAGCACCAAAGGTAGGATTTGGAACAGTACATCTTTGGGCAACGTGAAGCTCCTGTCCACTGTGCTAAGAGGCAAATTCCCCTTTCTGTGCTGAGTGTGTGCATGGACAGAAATGTCTACACGTGCATGTACAGCACCATTCCCAAGAAAACTGTCTGGATCCTGAAGCCCAAGTGACTCTGAACTAAGATATATTGTGTTACACCACAGTAAGTGTTCCCATACTAAGTCAGACTGCAACCACTAAAGATTTGCTACTTTATATTAAATATCTGAGCAATTTCCTTCTCAAATACACCAACTAGAGTCTTCTCAGCTGTTAATTAAATATATTTTCAATCATTGCTCAAACATTTGCTTTCTTTTCTGGCAGATGAGATATATGGATGGTTTTGGGCTGCCTGTGAGTGCTCTGTTTGCACACTCACACAAATAAGACCTTGTGCATGTGTGAGTGCACTTCTAAGTGGGAATATGGAAATGGAGTCAGGAGGCTAGGATGCCACATTCCCATAAGGACCTGAATGCTTGACTTACAGCACCTTTGAAAGACTGTTTATAATGCATTTCCAGACTCAACATCATTTAGAAAGGTACAACCACCTCCTGCAGACATCTCCACTTGAACAGGCTGTTTTAGATAACAGGTGAGAGAAAGTATCAGCCTAAGTATCTTGGGGATGTTGAAGGTACAGCAATGCAAATATCACATACAACACATGCCCTTCTCACTCCCAAGGCAAGCCAAACCTTGCTTTTAACCTTAGCCTGCTCTGGTCTCACATACATTTGCAAGTAAGATTATTACAAGCTCCCTTGTTCCTGCTGGAGCTCCTGATAGCTTAACCTTTATGGATGAGAGAGCAATATCCTGAAGGGTCAACAATTTCCTAAGAAGAAAAGAACTAAACAGGGTTTTGTTTTTTTCCTGAGCACTCATTCTGAAAGCCATCTCATTCTGTACATTAGCTGGAAAATATAAATATACAGTGTGACAGGGCTGGCAGCTTCCCAGTCAGAGAGAGTGGTTCTGCCTTCTGGTCAGGGGTGTTGGCTTTCACAACAGTATTATAAACTTCTATCAAACATGTACTGAACACTTGTGACACATAAAACAGCCTCTCTATGAAAAGAAATTACAGCTGTCAGCTTGCATTGGAGCAGCCTCAGATTTACAAGCTGGCTGAAATAACCTGTGTAAGGAAGCATTAGTTACTAAAGGTGAAAAGTACAAGCAGATTTACTTAGTGGAAGGTATTTATTGTAGGAGAATTGCCTTTTTTTTCCTTTATCTGAAAAGTTCCATTTCTTATAACCCCTCATGTTTTCCAGCAAACCTTGCTGTTTGTAAAGAACTACATCCTTAGCTCATTCAATACAGATACATCAGTTCTCACTGAGATCCAGCTCAAAATGAAGCCAACCCATCTCCTGTGAGAATCTTGGATCTGTATCCAAACCCACAGTGGAGGATGCAAAAATTCTGGTGTGTAAGGAACCAAGGTAGAAGGTTACCTTGAAACAACAGACTTGGAGTGCCAGGATTTAAAAATAAAATACTCTATTAATGCTTTCTGCATCTTGTGTGTAAGACAGATGCACTCCATCCCAGAGATATGATTGAATAGCCCAATCAGGAAAGAAAAAAACTAGCTTTTTAACTTTTTTACATAAAATATAAATTATTTAATGGCTGAGTCAGGGTTTCAGCATCACAGATTTCTCCAGACTGTGGGAAGAGATAGGTTATCAGCTGACATTTCATTTGTCTACCATGGAAGTCATACTCCATCTCCCCTGGGAGAGCATCACAGCTCACAGATCCTGGGGATCCCTGCCCTGGGCAGTGTCACTGAGAGCTCTCAGCTGAAGGACAGCCCAGCAGGCTCTCAGTCCCCACCAGCTGCCCAATCTGCCTTGAGCTGAGCCCTGGATGCAAGGAGCACTCCCCTGCCTGAGCTTGGGTGGTAACTGGGCTGTCCCCAGCTCAGCAAGGCACAGGAGGTGACCTCTGGAGCTGCACACCAGCAAGGTGGGTTCCTTGCCTGGGCGCCCTGGGCTCAGTTTGGGCTGCAGATCACAGCAGCACCATTTGATCTTGATTTGCAAAACACCCCAGAAACATTTGCAAGGAAACCAGGATCTCCCTCTGTACTCCTGTTAACTACATGCATTTGACTTTTACCTTCAAGAAGCAGTGTCCTCTAACTTCAACATGATTAATAGCAAAGGTATAAATGTGCAGCATACCAAATCACTGAAATATGAGCCTAGCTGCTTTGGAGAGAAGCAGAATTCAAGACCATTTTGCTTCTTACTTCTCCCTCTGCCATAGATAAAAATCAGGGTAAGGTGCTAGTCATGAAGCAATGAAGCCTTCAAAATTAGGGAGTGCTTTGAGCTCACCATCTACTGCAGGTGAATCACAGCACCTTCCTCAGAGACAACCAGGGGAGCTTGTGTGTGTGCTCTGTGCACCAGAACAGGGTGCACAAACCATCCTGGCATTTGAAAGCACTCAGTGGTGGTCGAGAGAGGCTGTGTTTCCCTGTGAGGACAGCCCAACAATTTTGCCTGTATGAGGCAGGTGGGTTCATGTTTGTGATTGAAATAAAAAGAGTGCTGGTGTTCACAGCCTGCCTGATGCCTCATTCCTTGTGCCTCTTATTTCTGCAGAGAGGGGCTCCCCTTTTTCCAGCCAAATACTCAAAAACCACTTACAGTCTGCATGTCAGTGAAGGGCAACATTTCAACCTTCCCTTTCCACAGGGCTTTATTTCCCTTCTGTTTCAAAGCAGCCCATTGAAAAGTACATAGGTGACAATCTCCAGACTGGGGAGGGGGCAATGCCTGGTTCTCAGAATCAACTTTATACCTCTTGATTTGGAGTTTAACTATAGAAGAAATATGCTGAGATGCAGAGAGATCTTTAAGGGATTGATTTGTTGTTTTTAAGTTTCTTTTGCAAGAAAATAAACTGTAAACCACTCATTAAAAAGACAGAGTCTTATTATTTTTAAAAGGTTTGTGGAGTTGAGCTTTGGGCTTTGTTTTATCTTTTATTTTTCCCTTCTTTTTTTCTTCTTAACACCTTTCTACAAAGAACATTTGGCTCAGTTTAACAGCTACTGACACAGAACTTATAAATGCTTTCTATAGCTAAAATGACTTTCTTTTCTGCCCATTCCCCTTTAGCTGCTATCTGGAAAACACACTTAAACTTTAAACACTGGTCTCTCTCCTTTTTTCTCCTCCTGGCTTTGCCTTTCTCCTTTTTTAAATGCTGTTTTAAAATATGCAGTATATACAGTAGACATACAGTACCAACTGCCCAGAGTTCCATACTGAACTTTTAAACTTTACCTAGGTAGCAAGCAATTTTTCTGCTAATTAGAGGTAACTTAGAGCAACTGTTTCCATCCCCAGATGTGTGTCTATATGTTGATATTTAAGGACTCAGCAGTAATCCTTGTTAGCAGAAGTCACGTTCCTTTCTGGCCACTTTTCACACACTTCCTTCACATCCTCTGCTGGCACAAGCAGCCAAAGACATTTTTCACACCCCAGTTGTCTGACAGGAAAATTCATCTCTTCTATGGTTTTTGTTTTATCAGCTTTATGCAATCATGTAGAGCATCAGCTTATTGCAAGCACAATGTGAAAATGGCAGGACACAACCAGATGGTTTTCTGGGGCCCAAGAATGTTCTAGATGCATTGGAAGGGCATGAACTTTTGAGGAACATCCCAAAGTTTACAAATGTCTCTGATTTCAGCACCTTATGCAGTCAGTAACTATTCCTTGATAAAGAACCAAGACTTTTTTCCTTTTCTGTGTGTTTTCATCCTGAAACACACAACTTCCTTGCTGATCCAGGCCTGTGAAAAGGGCAGGGCTGTTCCTAAGGAAAATCCATCAGGAATTTCTTCATGTAAAGGCTCTTTGCAGAACCCATTGCACTGGAGAGCATTCCCATCATGACATCATTATAATTTTCTGTTACACTGAGCAACTTTCAATGATAGCAGCAAGAGATGAAACCCAAAAATCCAAGCTCAAGTCTAGCATGGAGTCAGGCTCCACATCAGAGAGGCAATCCCTTTAAGGAGGTAGTTCTGACAAAGTGTGGAAACCAGAAATATCACTACTAAAATGTAGCATTGGCTCTTCTTTCCTGGCTCACAAACTTCTGATTTTTCTACCTCCTCAGAGGAATTGCCTCCTGGATGCAGACTCTGCAGGTGCCCTGACTCACTGATACACTAGAGCTTGGATTTTAGGGTTTCATCTCTTGCTGTCATCACTGAAAGTTGCTCTGTGTGACAGAAAAAACTTCTGTAGCTGCCAGGAGACCCTGGTAGTTATAGATAGAGGGAAAACCCTCCAGACCAGCCTTGTTGAATGCAGTGAAGATCTCTCCTGTTTGCTCCTCGCTGTCCCATTGCACTTCAGGATGAAATGCAGAGAAACACATTTGAGCCATAAAGCCACATGAATGGAAACAAGGCAAAAGCTACTGAGCTCCTCTGTGTTGGTCCTTTCTAAGCTTTGATTTTTAGGACTCACCTGGATTCCAATCAAAATTCCTTTCTTAGGAAATGTAAACCCTGTGGCAAGCAGAGCCTTCTGGAAGGCAGAGTACACATCCTCCCCAAAGCATGCAACCTGCAGAAAAGCACAAAGAATGCATGAGGGAAAACCCAAAAACAACCCAAAACACTGCTTTGAAAAGAAACAGGAATGACATTTTCTAAGAGGATCTTCTGTTTCTGTGGGAAGAAGACAGACTGCTTTGCATGGAGCCTGCAGGCATGGGGAACAGAATAAATCAGAAAATCTTTGCAGACAAATCTCATCATTTGAATGAAGCAATAATGAAGGAATAAGCAATGCTTTCATTTCAAACAGCACACTGAGGAGTAACAATTGATTCTGCTAAGTTATTGGGATGCTGTACACAGCCTCTGCTCCAGTGTTTGGGATTGCACTGCAAATTATTTAACATTATGGAAGGCTTAGACACCAGTGAGAGCTGTGCACACAGGCATGCTCCTCTGTGTGCCTGCAAAGCAGGGCAAGGCTGGGCTTGTGCTCTCATGCACTCCTGCCATTGCTTGTGAAGGAAAACCACAGAATATAAAGATGTTTTTCCATTAAAAGTCCACAGATAAACAAAATTCAAGCAAAATTTTAGTATTTATAAGAACAAAGCAATCAGGCCACTGAATAATAATTTAGTTAAAATAAATTATAATTTTAAAGAAACAGTTGAGGAAGAAACCAGTAAGAATCATTTAGCAGCTCTCCAGCACTCAGAACTGGATGTGGAGCTCAGTTGCTGACAGACTATCACATGATAACAATCTTCTGAAAGAGCTCAACTGCATTCCTAACCAAAATTTGGAATTCTGGTGACAAAAAGAGGAATGAATGAGCTTTTGTGAAAGTTTAAAAAGCTAAAAACCAACCAACCTTCACTTTTTCTGGTCAGCTCCACACTTGTGGAAAAACAATCAGAAGCAGAAACTGTCACTGATTTTTCTCTGTGAAATAACGAATCTACCAACAAATACAGATGGGATAAAGGAGCTGATTGAGAATTGCTCTCCCATTTTCCTCTTATGGTCCTTCCCATCTCAGAGTGAGCCCTCACATTCCTGGTCTCACCATGGTGAGCAGAAAATAGTATTACGTAAAAAATAAATTATGATTTGCCAGATCTACTGAAGTAAAAAAAAAAAGAGAACTAAACAAATAAAAATCCCACAAGGGAAGGGATAAAAAAAGTCATGACAATATGAAATATTCTATGTTTTCTATATGTTTCTATGTGTTTGATATTCCTGGGCTTTTCAGGGTGACAGACAGACCGTCCCTTGTAGGCTCCCAGCCTGTCAGGAGAGGTTTATCATTGTGGCATTGTCCACAGCCCCAATACTCAAAGGGACCCCAGCACTGTCTTCCCCTATTGTGGGAACCATGGCTTCCAGCAAAATAAATCTCTGCCAGACAGATGTGACAAATTCAAGCCCAGATCAAGCCATGTGTGTGAAAAATGTCTGTGAGGAATAACTGAGCTTTTTACCCAAAGCAAGTTATTATCCTTACTTCACTATAAGAAAGACTTTCATAACTGTCACACTTTATGGCATTTGTGAATATGGATCTTTCCAACTCATAAAAGTTAATAATCCCTCCTTTATGACCATGGTAATCTCTAACTCTGTATAAAGCCCAGAAAAATAATTCTTGTCCCTAGTCACATTTTTATGCCTTTTTTTTTTGGTGAGGAGGTTGTCTCTATATCCTATTTTGTTCTGAAAATCAGGAAGTCACTTGACTTTTTTCTGCCCATTAACTATACAGAAAGGAAATCTTCTGCAATACTGATTTCCATCACATTATGAAGAGTAAAATAAAGTCATTCTGGAGAGGTGTAGGAGGCCTGAGGCTGTCCTTACTTTGTATCTGGGTACTTTTCCATACTAAAATGGTAAATGTTTCCTTTGGACATACCCAAGCTCACATCCGATGGAGCAGCCCAGGATCTGCCACCTGCCCAGATGGTACAGCAAGTCTGATCAAATTGCTTAAGTCTGATCAAATTTCTTCAGTGTTTAATCACTTTCTAAGAGGGTATTCTGGTCCAGAATAAGTTTTTGCTACTGCACCTTATTCTAGGAGTAACAGAACACATAAAATCTAAAGACTACTTGGGTGTATCTATGGATACCATTGACAGCTCAGCAATAATGAATGAAATCTTTTGTTCTATGTGAGTCAGGTGATATGGATGGAAACCTGTGCCTGTGAGGGTGAGGATGCTGAGCCTGGCCCAGCCCTGTGCCCTCACATCATGCCATAACCACACCAGGAGATGTTCCAGCAGCACCTCACACCCTGGCTACACAAAGAGAGAGTGGGGAAAGCTGCCCAGGCTCATCCTGCCCACAGCCCCTGCAGACACCACATTTTATTGTCCCTTTCTTTCACTTTGTTATCAGGCAACAAGAAAAGACCACACATTATTGCTGTCTTTAAGCAACTGGCACATCCCTTTGACCAGCCACTCATGCCTGGGTTTCTCCACATCACTGCTGTCCACGGGGCTTGGGAGCTGCCACCATTTGTTTTTCAGAAGCTCATGAGTCATAAAACAGCCACCCAGAACCCAAAAATTCTCAGATAAACTCGTTTCAGGCCATCACACCAACCAGGTCCCACTCAGGGAGCTGACATGCAGGTAAACAGGGACATCCAGTGGCTGAAAAACCTGGGTTTTCCAGGACATTGGGGGTTTTGCAGCTAAGAAAGATGTTTTCAATTTTCTGAAGAAGCAACAGATGCCATCATGATTCAGGCAGTAATAAGATCACTTTCAAAGATTCATGATGTTTAAAGTCAACTTAGTTTAAAAAAAAAAGCAAATCTAAAAGATACCTCCCCAGTAGAGGCCATTTCACACCGGAGAATAGGGTCAGCATCTCTCAGCCTGGACCAGGAAAACATTGGGGCCTGGGGAAAGAAAGAATAAAAATTAGATCATTTTAAAAAATATAAAAATTCCAGCTACACTTGGGAGTGACAGAAAGAGACCTGAATTTATCAAAAAAAAAAAGCAGTGGTCAAGGCTGATAAGCAAAGAACTATTTGGTAAAATAATTCCCTCAGCATCTTGATGATGGAGTGGAACAAATGCCCATTTATTCCACCATTAAATCAATCATCCAACTCTGGCATCCTGCTCACATTCCAGTGGTAGATTTTCAATCAGTGGTAGCCCACTATCAGTATGGTTTTAAGGACACATTTTTAAACAAAAAGGTTGTGAAGCGCTTAATTCATGGAACAAGGAGAGATACTATCTGAATCCAGTTGGTTTTCCAGAGAATGCTGTTCTCCATCAAATGTTTCATTTGCAGAAATAAAACTATTCCATAAGAATGCCCTTTTTTGGTGCAAACAAGATAAAAATTTGCAAATTATTTCATATTTCCCCCCTCCTCCATCCAGAAATATCCATTTGTAATTTTTTTTCTCTTTGTATGCTAATATTAAGCCCTCTGATCACTGTTGTTTTATTATTATCATAATCTGAGGACTTAGATCACAGCACTGAGTTCTCTTGTCTCATTTATTCTTAAAATAAGAAACATGGAGGGGACAGGGGAAAGGAAAGTCTCTGTTAAAGAACCAATGACCACATGTAACAAATATTGAACAAATTTCTTACTACCAAGTAATTTTCTGTGGGGCTTCTCCACATCTTAAACTACTAATGACATTCGCATAAAGGCAGCAAGATTTCTGCTTAGAAACAAATTTATTTTAAATTTTGAAGCCATAATTCCGTCCCTGGAGGTCCCCAAGGGTAACAATGAAGATAAAACAGCTGTTGCTTCATGACACCTAACAGTGACCAGTTAAAATGAGACAGGAGAAATTCAAAAGGCTTCTCAAAAAATGTTGTGTGTCTTTGTGACTTTTAGATCAGTTCTGTTTCCACTTTAAATAAAGAGAAAATGTTTACAGTGGCCAACTCAAGCCACTCTCTATATGACATTCAAGATGGATTATATTAATACATTTAATACATGAATTATTATAGTACATTGTCTTCAAAGGTAACAAGTAACCTCCCTAATTTTTATCTGCCATCAACATGAAAATGCATCCTCAGGAGCAGACTCTGGTACTGCAGCTAAACCCTATTTAAAACTCAGATATTCTCTACCCAGGATTTCATCTTGGTCAGGCCCTGATACTTGCACCAGTCTGGAAGCAAACATGGCAAGACAGCATTTCAGTCACTAAAGGTTAAACAGTGGTACTCAAATCCACAAAGGAGCAGCTATGTTGACAAAGAAGAAAAGAGTTTTGTATTTTCTCTCAAGAGCTGCTGAATAAAAAAGGTCCTGTGTCCATGCAAATACTACTAGCAATAAATTGTAAGAGGATAGAAAATATGATGCATGAATAACAACAAACAGGCTAAACTGGGATGTTTTTCAAAGTTTAGCATTTCCAAAGGTGTTAGCAGGTTTTTATATTTGACAAATCCACTCAGGATGCAAGCAGTATAAAAAGCTTTGTAGGGAAGTTTTCAAGAATAAAGCTGGGTATTCTGCTCTGCAGCCAGCATTCCCAGGAGATTCAAAACTCTTGGCTGTTCAGCTAACAACAGTGCAGAAGCCCCAGGTCTAAATAGTAGAAATGTACAAAAATAAATTAGGCTCACAAAAAAAAAAAAAAAAAAAGGAAAAAAATCTCAAGCTTGAATTTTGGATAATGCCTATCTGTGGCATCAAAATAAAATGTAAAGATATATCTATACTGGCTGGCTTGGGACATAAATTTGGCTTGCATTTTAATAGTTCTGAACATTTTATTAGTAGAAAGATGTTAGGTGTTTTCTGCTTCCTCAGTTTTCACTTTATATGGAAGCTATTAGAGCTTGAAAGTTTCTGTATAAACAATTCTCATTATCCTTTGGATTTTCTGCACCGTTTTAGATTTTTTTATTATTACTTTTTTTTTTCTTCCACTAAGCATTCAAAAATATCTACCATCCATTTTATTCTGTGGGGTCCTATACAAGCTTAGCAATTATGGAAAGTAAAACCTTGGCCTTACTGAAACCAAAGGATGCAAGACTTCCACCCCTATTTTAACCAGCGGTGTATATAAAGGAGATGATGTGGATTTGACAGCCCATGACCCAGAACGTGGAGAAAAAATGTGGGGGGCATCCACAACACAAAGTTGTGCATGTCCACATGTGTATTATATAGTGTTATGAAGTAGCCTCAACTTCAACTCTGCAGTTCATAAACAGGATTCAGAGTAGGTTAGATGCAAAAAATAAAGAAAGAATTGGTTTCATTGGATAATTTCCCTCTGAATTTTTTCTAAAGTTTCCAAACAGATAACCTTGACAGAAACTACAAAAGGTCAATTTGACCTCTGGCAAATGAGTAAATTGTTCTCTCTGAGTATTAGAGTACTAATTGTATATTAATGTGCTACGTGCTGGCTCTATAGTGGGGTTCCTGTGGTTCTTTTGGAAACCATACCTTAATCCCCACATATCTGGATGGGAAAATGGGATGTTCCATTGTGGGGAGGGATGACTCATTGACCTGTTTCCCAATCATCACTTTAGTGGCCACATCAATGAAGTCCACCCCCAGAGTCTTGGACACAAAGGGGAAGGAGCGTGAGGCCCTCAGGTTGCACTCTATCACCTGGTGGGATCAAAAAAAGAGAAACAGCAGGGTCAGGCACTTTGCAGGGAAAAAATACATAGATTCACATTTTTTGAAAGCAGCCCTGAGTCCTCTTGGCAGACATATTCTTCAGACTGTCAAATAGGAAACACAGAGATTGGGATTATTATTAAAACAGGGAAGAGGGGTGGGGAATGGCCAGCCTGAGACACAAGCAGCTGAGATCCATCTCTATTTGTCTGAATATCAGAGCTGAGGGGAGCCAGACTTCACAGGAACACATGCACAGGCATTAGGAACAACCTCCAGAAGTCCAACCTGCTCTTTTCCCATGGTGATGGCACTTCCTGAATGTCAGGACTGTCCTTGCTGACCTCCCCCACCCACATGTGGCAGTCATTCAGCCAGGCAGGGAAATACCAAAGAAGTTTTTTTCTTGGAGCTCCAGAGCAGAAGAGAAATTGCTGGAAGTGAGAATGGAGTGAAAGGGGGTGAGAATAGTGAAGGTACAAATGAAAAGCAGGGGCTGTACAAAGATAGGCACCACTGTGGGAAAGCAAGGAAGGAAAAACTCTGCTCTCTCCCTCTGGAGAGTTTCTGAATGACCACGTGCGAAACAGAGAAAAGGTGAAGAACAGTAAGTACATTTTACTCAAGTCATAGCCCAAACAGGAATTTTCAGCAATAATGCATCTCTTCTGTTTCCTGTCAGTTTTTCTTCCTGTCCACTGTATCCTCAGTCATGCTCTGTTCACATTCCTCTGATCTCCTTCCATTAGCAACAAAAAGCTAACTGTTACCCAGAAAAGGTCAGACACTGCTGGACTTCTGCTGCTAATAGCTACTAGGAATATTCAGATAACCTTCCTGAAAGCTTATAGTAAAGGTTTAAACACTTACATTGCCTTGCTTTCTTTTCAATCCCTTTGAAGGCTTAATTCAACATCAAAACAGTTAAATCGGAGAGAAAATATTGGAGATCTAAAAGCCATGCTACCCAGTACATGGGATGAGGTGCAGTGCTGCCCATCCTATTCCAAACTGACAATTTTGGGAAGGACAGCAGCCCAGAGTGAAACAAAGCTGACAAGCAAAGCAAGCAGACTCTGTTCAGCCTCAGTGTGAAGGCAGGGGAGGATGCTCTCTGCCACACAGGCAGGGAGAGCTGTGTGACCGAGGGTGGCACCAGCCCACACCCTCTGCCAGGGCAGGTTTGGTGTCACTGCCACCATAGCCGAGATTTAGAACCCACAGGGCTCAGCACAGCACAGACCCTGACACACTCACAGCAGCTCTTACCAGCACTTTGCTGCCTTGCACCAAAAACTGGATATTGAATGGACCAGAGATGGCAAAAGCCTTTGCAATCTTTTTTGTAGCTGCTTTCACCTGTTAAAAAACCAAATTTAGAAAGTGTTAATTATTTATTCTATATACACACATTAAGTTCCACAAAATAGAGAGCATCATGGCAATAAATCACTACACTTGTGGATTTCTTTAAACATCATCTCTCTCTGCCTTGTTTTTTTTCTCTATACCCACGTTTTGGCAATAGCACTATTTCAGAAGCAAACATGTTTAATTTCCCTAGTAACCCAGAGCCTGAAGTGTATTTGAGGGCAGAAGTAAAAATCAGGTTTTTTGTGTGTGTGAGAAAGCAGAGGGGAGAAGGAGAAAAACAAAGAATGAAAGCCTTGCCCTGTAGTAATTCCTACACTGGAGTCTTTATACCTTTCTTGGTGACATAATGAATAATGGTTTGTTATTTGAGAATAACTAATCAGATTTGTGAGTGTCCTGAAAGTCTTTCCCCAACATGCCTGTGCCACCACAGATCAGTGGGAGGTGGATGAGCAGGAATACTCTGGAACAAACTGGGAGGAAAGCCTTATTTCCCAGGTGTGTCAGTACAAGGGTTTGAATAGCTTTGCTCCAGGAGATGGCTATTTTCAGAAACAAGACTTCGGACATTCTTAGAAACAGAGCTGGAGCACAGATCATTGCATGACAGCTTTTGCTGGCTTCCAAGCAAACCCCTAACAGGAAGACATAAAGGAGCATGGCACATTTCATTCTAAAAATGCATCTTAACAACTAATTCTGTATCACAAGGTTTATTCTTGAAAGGGGAAAAAGTCAAGATTAGGTGAGCTTCATTCATCCTGATACTATTTTTAGAAAAGCAGGCAGCTAGAAAGTCATACATCTGACATAATCATTTAAGTATTGTGGGAGAAAAGGAAGGGGAAAGAGAACCATGGCTTATGTATGAATTAGACAATAATCTACTGCTAGAGAAGTTGGTTCTAAACCAAGGAAATAAAAAAATCCCATGGGTCTAAAAGTGTGCACTGTTTAAATTACTGAGATACAGTTCAGATAATCAAGCCAATCACAGGGACACTCTGACATCCTTCACTTGCACATAGTACACGGGCCTTAAAAAAATCATTGCCAGTTTGATTTCTCCACTGGTGGTGCAGGGAAAGCAGAGTCAAACCCTCATTTCCTTTTCTCTTTTCAGTGCTGGAGCAACACACACCTTCTCCAAGGCTTCCTGGCTGATGCTCTGTGTGGGGAACATGAGGGTGGCATCTCCTGAGTGAACCCCTGCGTCCTCCACGTGCTCTGAAACAGCGTGGGCAATGACCTGCACACAGCAAGGAGAGAGAGCACTCACTGGTGGTCACATTCACAGTATCTGAAAAATCCCTTCACCCAGGATTTTTCTCCTGGGAAGCTGAGAAGCCTCAGAGAAAAGGAAAACAATAATTATCTCATTTGCTTCTCCTGTGTTGTGCTCATGTGGAATGTGTTCTTTGGCCAATCAGTGTCAGGACTCTTTCCAGAGTCACGAGTTTTCATTATTATCCTTTTAGCATTCTGTAAGTATCCTTTCTGTATTGTTTAGTACACTATTCTTTAATATAATATAGTATCATAAAATAATAAATTAGCCTTCTGAGAACATGGAGTCAGATTCACATTCCTGCCTTTATCAGGGCACTCCACAAATAAAATAATTGGTCACTTCACCCTCTCAGAAACTGCTCCTTCCTCTCCAGCACAGCCCAGCCTCCTGATCAGAACTGTAGCTGAAAAAGGATACAGGTGGAAGGGGAACAAAAAGTGAATTTCCCAAAATTTTGGAGAGAATATGCCTGAAGCAGACACTGGGCATAGGAACGAGGAGACCACATCAGTGTCTTTGCTATCATGGTTAAGCAAATCATGAATATGTTAAAAACTACCACAGCCTGGAAATCCTGGAGCTTCCTTCCTCTCTCTAACACATGTGGGCTCAGAAGGAAAAAGCTAAGGAGGCTTTAAGCCAGTTTTTTAAGTTTTGCTTGCCAAAACACAAAGAACAAGCATGAACTGACATGACTGGTATATAATTTTATCCCCCCTCTTTTGTGGTGTTTTAAGCAAACAGAGGAAATCCAGGCCTAAGGATTTAAATTGAATTAACTGCATCAAGGCATAAAACCTCAATACCAAAAAAGTGATTGTGTCTGCTGGTTTAAAATTAAAATTGAAAAAAATATTATTTCTATTAATTGTGAATTCTGTGGGGGTTTTGCCTTTGCTGAGTAATGAAAGGCAAGACAAAATTGAAAAAAAAAAAAGGAATAACTCTGGTAATTCCATAACCCATGATAAAGTTCTGAAGAAAGTAATTTCTGAAGGTAGTGATTTGCAAATCTGGTAAAAATTATATTCAAAAGGATTCATTTACATGGATAAGCAATGCTTAAAAAAAATAACTGGTTAGGTGTATACAATCAGAGAGGTGGAGCTTTTCAAGCACAACAGTTTTGAGCCTAAGATGAATTCTTCTTGTTTCTTTACTCTCCTCAGCATGAATCCATGGCTCTGTAGTAAATCATTCAAATTATACATTTCTGCAGATCTCAGATCCTGAAAAAACAGGTTTAATATTAAAGAAAAGCAAAGTACTTACTCTTCCTGCCTTGGCTACAGCATCCATTTCCACCTCACGGGCATCTTCAATAAATTTAGTGAGAACCACAGGGTAATCCTGCCATCAAGACAAGAAAAAATTAGAAAGTTTTTGTAAGAGAGTATTTGTAGACAACCTAGGACCCTCTGAAGCAAAAAACCAGAAGAACAATCTATTAATATCTTCACTCACACAGATAAGTGAAGTTTTAAAGATATAGCTGGGGAAACTTGGTACAATTTCCCCAAAACCACTGATGCAAAAAAGGTTGAGCTCTCCATAACAACACCAGGACAGGGAAAATTGGGGCAAAACCACAGAGGTTATGGCACAAAGAAGATAGCAAGAAACTCATGGATGACCTCTAATCCCATCTCCTAAAGACAGCCCTTAACTCCAAGGTCTTCAATTCTTCCTTGGTCTGAGCCCCCAGTCACCTCACTGCACATGGTGTTTCACAGAGGAACTGGTCCTTGCCATTCTCAATGACTTTCTAGAGTGGTTGGTTGCTATTTTTGAGTCATATTTTATGCAACTGATCCATTCCTTTTTAATTTCTCTGCCTGGTTTCCTAAGTCTCCCAAGGAGAGGTTGTCACTGATTATAGCTGGCCAGGGACAACCTGGCCTTGACCCTCACTACCTTCCCTGGTAGTTGTTTCCCTTCCTCCTCTTCCTGCCTGTCTCTGGGATGCTAGCACACACCTCCACACTCCTCTAATACCTTCTCCTTCCAGACACTTGCTCCAAAAAAAAAATCTCTAATCTGCATTCTTCCTGGCCAGCTTTGTGTCTCAACATTTCACCTGTCCCAGCCACTATTAACTGCCTATTATTTATTAGAGAATAAAATGAAATAAATGACAGTTTGTGCATGTTTTAAAGGCTCCTCTTGAAAAAATACCAAGCAACTCCAGAAGTTACAAGACACAATTCCTTCCATTTATCAGTGCAAGGGTAAATTCACAGGCAAGGACAATGCTGAAGCCTACACTGTTTCATAAATTTAGTGGCTTATGTCCTGTTCCTTTCTGTCTTGCTGCAGTTTTTCACCTGAAGATTTTATATGTGCACACAACCTTGTTTACTTCAATCTGTCTGAACCTGCATTAGAAGTTTTGAACATTATTGACAACATAAATGCCATAACGGCACAACACTGAAACAGCAAAGCCATTAAAACAACAGAACAAGAACAAGTCAGGGCCTTTACCTGGAGGAGTTCTTCAGGGGGAAGCAGAACTAGGTAAGGCTTTGGACAGAAAAACTGAGCCTATGTCCCACAAAGGAACAAGAACTAATCAGGGCCTTTACCTGGAGGAGTTCTGCTGGACCAAGCAGAACTAGGTAAGGCTTTGGAACCAGAAAAACCACGTCCCACAAAGGATGCTCATTTATTTTTAATTACTTTCTTTTTTAGCAGTGTTTATGGTGCCACAGCCCTGTTCTGAACAGTGACCATTAAAAAAAAAAAAAAAAAGAAAAAAATCTTCAGAAGAGATGCCAAGATGAAGTATTTAGTTGTTCAAAGAAGCCAGACAAAACAATTGAGAAAATTAAGTGAAAGATGCTCCAATTTCTATGCAGGTTGGCATAACCTACCACTGGCAAGCCTGGAAGGGTCCCAGCTCACAGGACTACATCCATTTACATAATTAACTGGTCAGAAATGTACATGCAGGTAAAACAGCTCTTCCTGCTCCATGCAGGCATCCTGGTGGGGTCAGTAAGGGTATTTGGTAATATCTGTTGGGGAACAAACTAAGGAGTCAAACTGTCTCCTCCCCAGGCAAAGAAGGGAAAGAGTGAGAAAGACACAATAAGGAAACAAAGAGAAAGAAACAAAAGTGGAGATGAAAGAAATAAAGGGAACACAAAAGGAACTGACAGCACAAGGAGGTACCTGAGAGACTCTGGTGGCTTCTGCTAAGAACTTCTTCATTTCCTCTTCAGTGAATACTACATTCATTGCAGACCCACTGTGAGAACAGGAAAGAAGAGTGTCACTGCCATATTTTCTGAAAAATCCCTTTGCCAGGATTTCTTCTACTGGGAACTTGAGAAGCCTCAGAGAAAAACGTAAATAACAACTATCTGATTGCTGCTCCTGTGTTTGGCTGCTTTGGAATGTGGTCTGGACATTGTTTACCAACAGGTGCATGTTTGATTGGTTTAATGTGAAATGTTTTTACTTCATGACCAATCACCATCAACTGTGTCAGACTCTGAGGAGTCAGTCATGAGTCTTTAGTATTCATTCTTGTTAAACCTTCTGTAAGGATCCTTTCTCTTTCTTTAGTATAGTTTTAATATGGCATTCTTTAATACAATATAAGTACATAAAATAATAAATCAGCCTTCTGAGAACATGGAGTCAGATTCCTCATCTCTCACCTTGTCCCAGGGAGAACATGGGTCCAGAGTATGTGATTCAAGTCCTTTTTAAAGACAAGAATCTTATTAAAAAAAAAAAAAAGATGTTACATTTCCCATTTCTACCTCTGATGCCCAGCTTTCCCTTTGCTTTGTTGGGCAAGTCCACAGAGGCTGTGGGGAAAAGTGGAAGAAGGATCTATGGCACAAATCAGTCACTTTATCCTAAGGTAAATAGACACAGGTACCTAGGTGATTCTATTTACCTCTCGGGCTGATGTAAATCAATGGAGTTCAATAAATCCATGAACTTGTGTCAATAGTACCATTGAGGATGTGAGCTGGTGTACACAGTACCTAACTGCTGGGGAAAGGCATTCAGTTTTCCAAGGGAACTGGCCAACATTAAAGGTCATATCTGCTCAGAGAATGAAGAAATCCAGTTGTGGACTGCTGCTGCTCTGCAGACAGAGGCCAGGCAGAGGACTGTCCTAGGGCTTTTCTCACTCTTGTTCCTCAAGTTTTACACCCTCCAGTTTCATCTTTCTCCCTGGAGTCCCCCTAGCCTGCACTAACACACATTAGCAAATACTTAACACAGAAAGGGCCTATAATGGCTTTAATACAGATGGAAACAACAGGCTAAAAGAAATGTTCCTTAATATCTGCAGAATTACATCAGGAGCAGTTGTTACCTTATACTTAACTATACTCAAGTTTACCCCTGACAGGAGAGCTGTTTTCTAACTGATTGAAACCCTACTGCAAGTCTGAGATACCAGATAGAAAAGTCGCATTCAGGAGTTGCTTCTAAAGGATATTTCCTTCAGGGCTGAAGAAACCCTTCTCCTTTTCTTCTTTTTAAATAAAAATTGTGCTTGTCCCCAGCCTCAAGCACTGATATTGAGCTTCTTCATTTTGATATGTGTGTCTTTCATATGAAAAGGATCCTGTCTCCAATTTATTTTCACTTGTAAACTGTGCCCAGCAAACTGCTCTCTGTGCTGAGTCACCCAGCTATGAAGAAACTTCTCAGAGAGAAGAGCAATCATTCAGAACTTGTGAGTTTGCTGTGTGCATGTGCTGGTGTAACTTCCTCAAAAAGTCTGGCTGGCTGCTGGAAATGAGGGACTCTGTACAATGTCTGTTTAATGAGAAGCAGCTGCCACAGTGGAGGGACATAAAACATGCCTGTAAGCAGAGAAGCCTGGCAAATAAGAAGCTGAACTCAAAAGATGCACTGTCATTTTCTGAAAACAGATGCCCATCTCAATAAACAGCCTCAGCAGGTTCCCTTCTCCTTTTCCTGGTGGAAAACAATCTTCTGACTTAATTGTAAAGGTAACAATCTCAGGAACCTGAATGAATATCCCAGATGGTTTGTGGGTTTGGCCTTGAGATATGCAAGAGGTAATACAGCTGAACAGAGATTTTTATTATTATGTTCTACCTCTGATCTGTGCCTGATGGACTTCAGGGCTCCACTGGCTTTATTAATTGGTTGGAGCAGGTGTCTCATGGCAGCTTGATGCCACTTACACCTAGCACAGAGTTTCCCACACATCCCCTGAGGTTGTTCTGCCTTTTCTTAGAGAGGTTTTTGGAGTTCACACCCCACATTGTTGAGCTCTGACAGCTGAACTTTACCTCAGAACATAGGAGGGCCTCAGCAAGCATGGATAACTCACAGACCTTGCAAATTCAACTGCATCTCTCTAAAGAAAGGGAGGAAAAACATGCTGTGAACAAGAACATATTTTAAAGTAATTCTAAAATTCCAATTCTAACTGCATTTACACTTTACTAACAATTAAGATGAGGAATACGAAGCTGGAGATGGCAGCCTGCATTGAATGTAACACACACTTGCCTGGTTTCAGAGCTGGAACCTTCAGATCTCCCCTATCCACAGAGCTTCACTGGGCAAAAAGAGCAATGCCAACACATCTCTATTCCTTTGCTATCTCTATCCTGCTCCTCAAGTCCAGCAGGATACCTAGACCAGCCTGTCAGTGGTGCTAACTTCTGCTGGGTATTTACCCCAGGTTGTTGAGGTGCTTTAAAGACATTTCCCTTCCAGTTTCTCCCCTGTGCCAGTTCTACTGCAGCATCACTCTACAGAGATCAAAAAGTTCTTCAACAAGTGCAGTAAAAAACTGTCCAATGCCTCCAAAATCTTGATATACATCAAGATGAGCAGCTGCACATCCCACCCCCCAGCTGCTTCAGCATTTCCCAGGTGCACATCCCAACTCACCAGTGTGCTGACTGCCTTCCAGGGAGCCTGGGCCACGTGCAGCTCATCCAGGATAGCTGAGAATGCGGAACGATCTTCTGCCTGGTCAATCTTTAGAGGATCTGTGCCAAGAATCTTCACTCCACTCTGGTGCAGTGGCACTGCCAGGTTGTTGGGAATCTGCCCACCCACAGAAATAATGCAGCCACTGCATCCCTGTTGGAAGGAAGAAAGGAGCACAGTCATGTCCAAGTTATCTTAATAGGAAGAGCTGTCACAACAAAAATCCAATATTTAGATTATGTCCCTTTTCAGGTTGCTGTGAACAAAGACAGATCATAGGGCCACAAAGATGATCAGAGAGCTGAAGCACCTCTCCTATGAAGACAGGCTGAGAGACATGGGGTTGTTCAGGCTGGAGAAGAGAAGCTCCAGGAAGACCTTATTGCAGTCTTCTAGAACCTAAAGAGAATTTATTAAGAAAGAGGAGAGCAACTGCTTACATGTACAGATAGTGATAGGACAAGGATAAATGGTTTTAAACTGGAAGAGGAGAGATTTAGGTTAGATGTTAGGTGGAAATTTTTTACTCCAAGGGTGGTGATGCCCTGCACAGGGTGCCCAGAGAAGCTGTGGCTGCCCCATCCCTGGAAGGGTCTAAGGCCAGGCTGGACAGGGCTTGGAGCAGCCTGGGATAGTGGAAAGTGTCCCTGCTATGGCAGAGGGGTGGAACTGGATGATCTTTAAGGTCCCTTCCAAACCAAGCCATTCTGTGATTTTATCATAATTGGGCTGATCCAGAGGCACCCAGGCCGCAAAGTGTGATTTGCAGTGTGTATCCTCCCTAAACCAGAAATACCCTCCTCAATATCACTCAAAACCCAGCAATAACTGGATAAATAAATAAATTCCCTAGGGAACCAGAGAAGTTTGCAACTTTCACATCAACCCATGATTCCCTAAATCCTGCTTGAATCACAGGCTGTTACTCTGCCTGCATGTCAGGTTTAGGTGCTTCTGCTTTCCAGTGGGGACAAAGCACTGAGCTGACACACATTGCCTTGCTTTCCAGGGGAAGGGCACTGCACTAGAACACGCATTGCACACCAACAAACCCCAACTCTCTGCCCTGTGGGGTCAGATTTCCTTCCCATGTGCTCCTACCCATGTGAACATGGGAATTCTCACTACAGCTGAGCCTACCTCTCTGCTTGCTGTGGCCTTTGCACCCAGCAGCACAGACAAACAAGATGCTGAGGTCTTTCTTTATCAGTCTAGCTCTTTGAGAAAACAGCCTCTTCCATGCTCATGGTCAGGGATTTCCAGAGGAGCAGACATTCATGCAAAAACTTTTTTACTCCAGAGATGCAAGGCAGTAACCTCCAGCAGAGAGGCAATGGGAAACAACTGGAATTTATGGGTTTTTTCTTGCCAGCACTGCTAACTCAATAAGCAAAGCACCTTTGCTAGTCCCAGCAGCCAGCCTTTAAGGAGTGTAACAAAGCTTAGCAGAGCATAAATCAGAGCTCAACCCACCATACAGTCTGCAAAGCTATGGATACACCTAGCCCTTTGTTTTAATCAATGCTCCTTATTCCTGACTAGCTTCTCATTTCTGGCAGTGCCCTGGATGGTAGCAGAGATTTCAGCAAACTGTCCTGGCTGTTCATTTCCACGCAGGTTATTTGTAAGCACTGCAATTCCAGAGGTAGCTGGGGCAGAACAGGTGGCACAGCATCCTCCAGCCACAGTGGAGCATTTCATGTCTGTCACTGGGCAGCTTTGCATTTTAAGTGAGAAAATAATAAAGAGTAAATAACAAGAGACAGGTGATCCTGCTTGCTAACACACACCTTTCCACAGGTGCAAATATGGGCTTTTTTTTCTTTTTACATAGAATCCCTAATGCTTTCAAGTAGAATCTAGTCAGGTGTGAAAATTTTTAGGAAAAGGCCTTAGAGTATCTACAACAAAGAGCATTTACTTTCAAATTAAAGATGATAAAACTTTGTCCAAAGGACAATCTGGCCCACAGAACAGCTCCAGTGAAAGACTCTTCTGAATCAAATGTGTTTTACAGTTTTACTCTAACAAAAATTTAGAAGTTTTACCCTTTACTTCTAACAAATGTGACGCATAAAGCAAGTGATCCATGGTTTGGCACTAAAAGATAGAGGCACAATGTTCTTTTAATTAACAAGTGTGTTTTTCCTGAACAAGGTCAGCTTCACTGGCCTTCCTGGAAGAAGCATTCCTTCATCAGGGATTTAAAGGGATTTGGAGTGGCAAAACTGTAAACTGAGAGCAGAATGGACTATAAGTGACTGGGCAAAAACAGATGATAAATGCTAGCACAGTCCCCACTCAGCTTTGATGTGGGAATTTCCTACCATAATAAAGATCCAACAGGCTGGCATTTAAGCAGCACTTACTAGCCCAAGGTTATTTGCTCAGCAGGCTAATGTACAGCATAAGATGATTAATTTTTTCCTTTTTTTTCCTTTTCACTATGCAGTGACTTATGTATGGGATGCCATGATGCTGCTGGCCAACAGCAATCATGCGAAAGAGCTTAGGACAGGCAGTGAAAAAGGACAGGGGCTGTTTTGTGCCCAAAACCAGCTGTCTCATGACATCAGAGCTCACCATCTCCAGCTTGGAAGAGAAATCCATGCCTTAGTGATTCCAGACCCATCCAAACCAGAGTAACTCACCCTAGTCCCTGAGGCCTTTATCATCCCACAAGGATAAGAACCAGAGTGTGAATGAGCAAACCCTCCTAGCAGCTTGCAAGGAGGGTAACAAGTCAAAGTAGCTTTGCTTCCAAGGCCAACCAACATCTTAATCTATCCTTGACATATGTGAAATGTGAAGTGTCCCAGCTAACAGCTTCTCCTCAGCTGCTGCTCATTTCTGCCTTTAAAACAATTCTAGTTACTGCACATCCAAAATGCAAACACTGCCTACATCAAAGCTGGGATAGAATTAGGGAGTTCAGCCCAAAGAAGACAGAGGAGGTTCCTTTTTTCAAGCAGATAGCAAAGAATCATATAATCATTTTTATACTCATTTTTACTCAAGGAGAACCATAAATTGAATCTAGCTGCTGCTTACTTCTTTACTTTAAAATTCTGCTGCTGTTTCCCAAAGCATGTTCCCACCCAAAGAGCAACCACTGTCCTAACAGGGAACACAACTGCTCCACTGAGAAATGTGGGCAGGCAGAAAGGGGCCCCACTGCATATCATTTTGTCATCAGCCATATTTTAATTAAAAAGAAAATTAATAACATCCTTGCCATTAGATATCGTTAAAATACACACAATACATAATCTAGTGAGAGAAGCCCAGAGAGAATTATTTTCTCCTTTATAACAAAAATCACTCTTTTTATTACTACCTTGCTGTTATGTCATTAGTAATAGAGCTGGGGTTTCTTTTTCCCTGAGTTTGAAAACAAATTAGACCATTAAAATTGTACCTAGGAGCCTCCTTTACTTTTATGAATTGTTTCAGAATAATCTCCAAAACAGAAAAAAGAATCAGTAGAGACCCTCAAGCAGATAGATATTAAAATAAAAAGGGAACATCTTCTCTGGAAACAAAAAGCCAATAAATCTGAGGGAAGGAATTTTATTTATTTTTTTAAATTATTATCCTCACAGACTACCACCTAACTCTGCACACTCACAGTAAATTAAACTTTCCTCCAATGAACAGCTCTGTTATGCAGAGCTCAGGCTCTGGTGAGTCACTGCAGCTGGGAATGTCACCTGGAGGTTAAAGAGGATGCAAGGGAAAGAGGGGGGACAGCTGAGCACATCCCTGGGAGAGGGCTGTGTGGAGCTGTGAGCATTTCCTGGTGGGCAGCTTGCAGCTGTCTCAGTGCTGTTGGTGAACTCTCTCCTTGATGCAGCCTAATTTATGTGATCAGAAAAGCAGGGACAAATCAATGAACCTCCTCACTTGGGCTTTACAGCTGCCCAAGCTCTGCTGCTAATCCTAACCATGTTTAGGGAGCTGAAAATCATCTCTGCTGAGGGTTCAGAGCTGTGTCCACTGTTTGCTGATGGTTTTAGATGCAGTTTGCCAATGATCTGTGACTTTTCAGTTATTTCCAACAGTTCATTGTCCATTGGAACACCAGAGGAGGCAATGACCAGGAGAGGTTAAAAGAACCTTAAATCATGACACTGTTCATGCTCTGTATGTGAAGATGGGAGATATGGCTATCTACAGGATTGGTGAAGGATCTCAGAATCAGATTCACTTTTAATTTGGTCTTTTTTGTAGGGGCTGAATTCCAACTGCATTTGCCTGAGGAAGTATTCTGTTAACAGGGCATTAGAATTTGGCTCACTCATTTTTCTAAAGAAATGACGTATAACAAATAATGTATCTTAGACTACACTTAGCTGGAGGTCTGGGCTCTGTCCCTAGTTGAAGAGTAATGCAGAAGAACCTCTGCCCGGGTTCTTTTGCATTACTCTGTGCAGGCCTATCTACTCCTCAATCTCCCTACTTGCAAATTAGGCATAATAATACCATTACCTTATGCTGCTGCTGAAGAAAAGTGGTTTTACTATTTGTATTTCCTATCCACCTTGGGAATTATTAGACAGAACAACACTGATTTTGGATGTTTATGCTCAGACTCTGATGGCTTTCACACCTCCAGCACAAACATCAAGCTGGTTGTTTTGACACCCATGCCAGAGAAGCAAAATCCTCTGCAAACCCTGGTTATGACAGGATGCTGCTCTTAGACCTGGAGATGTGCATTGCCCCCCACCAAACTGGCCAAGCCAGGATAATGCAAGTTTCAACATGTATTCAGTATTCTTTGCACATATTTTTCTTACCCAACCTGCTAATTACTAGCACTCCATGTGGAAATGAGCTCCCTCATCACCTATCTCTACCTTCTCTTTGATCCTGCAGTAATTAGATGTTGTATTTCATCAGTGTTATTTGTCTGACAAACTGTCACACCAGCTTCCTCCACGCCCCTGCTCAGAAGTTCAGCTCTGTTAAGTAAACAAGAGTTCAGTGCTTTTAGGGCTGAGTCTCATGGATAACCCTAAAGCATCCAAAAATCAGCCTTTAAGAGTCCAGAGAGCCACCAGACTCTTTGGCCTCTTGAAAATCTATATTTTACAGGAGCAGTCTCTGTTTTTACAAAAATTTAAAACAACCTGTACAAACAGGAAAGTATGAACATGCAATCTAAAAATGGTCATAGACAGTATTTTGCAAATGGCTGAGGAACAGAGCCTAGAGACTGGGACTTAATTTCTGCTGTGCTTTGGCCTGGTTCCAAACCTGGGAATGGATCAAAACATGGCCAGATTATAAAGCCATTTCAGAAATTTGCACCCATTCACAAAGGAGATGAGCTCAGATCCTCATATATCAGGAAAAGTAATCAAGAAAAATCACAAGTTTAACATGATCTGGAGAAGATTCCAGACATTTCTGGAAAGTTCTTCATCAAGTTCTGCAAAATTGCTACAGAAAGTTAAATGGCCAACTCATGCTGAATTTCAGAGCAGGTGGAGTTCCTTAAAGCAACTTTAAAAGCCTCAGCAACAAATCCAAGATGAGTGTGTTATCCACTAGAAATCAACATTTTCAGTTTTGGGGCCAACATTACATAACCCCTCATCATCAAATATGTCTGGGACTCTCCTCCATTGTGGCACTCACATTCTCTGAAAAAATCCCTTCACTCAGGATTTTTCTCCTGGGAAGCCTCAGAGAAAAGGGAAACAATTCTTATCTCATTTGCTTCTCCTGTGCTGTGCTCATGTGGAATGTGTTTGGAGATTGTTTACCCACAGGTGATTGTTTTATTGGATTCTGCTGTGAGTTGTTTTGGCTCTTTGGCCAATCAGGGCCAAGCTGTGTTGGGACTCTGAAGAGAGTCAGGAGTTTTCATTATTACCTTTTTAGCATTTAGTAAGTATCCTTCCTGTATTCTTTAGTATAGTATAGTATTCTTTAATATAATTTAGCATGATAAAGTAATAAATGAGCCTTCTGAGAAGATGGAGTCATATGCATCATTCCTGCCTTCGTTGGGGCTTCCCTGCAAATACAATACTCCATCTCTTAGATCAGCACACTTCTGAACACTTGAAAGTTGCTAAAAGGCCCAGTGCAATGTCCAGATCAGAAGCTGGAACATTTTATGGTTTGATGGCAATTCCAATGCCCCTCTCTGGTCTGCCTGCCTGTATGCTGGGCCACATCCACTTGCCAGCTGCACTGCTAAGCCAAACCTACAAATTCTTGAGCACACATTGGTGTGATGCACAGACCTCCTTCAACTGGAGGACTTGTGCTTCAATTCAAGAGTGTGGTGAACTGCTAAGGCCCAGCAGTGCAAGGGCAGAACAGTTTGTGCGATAAATGTCTGTGCAGCAAATTAAACCTGCTTGTAAATATTGCACAATATGGCATCTTGCAAAATAATTTCATATTTATTTGGCATTCTTTATTGAGCAGCCTGCTAGGAGCATCAGTGATGTGTAAAATGCAACACTGAGATCCAAAGCAAACAGCTTTTGCTCTCTCCCCTCACCCCCAGCTGCTTGGCAAGCTAGTGACAGGAATTTTGAAAAGTTTGGGTTGCTTCGTGGCTTTTTATAGTGCTTCTGTGTTTCTTTACCTCATTTTGGTAGATGTCCAGGATCCTTTCCAGTGACAGCTCCTCAAAGTACAGTCTGTCACACTCATCAAAATCCGTGCTCACTGTCTCTGGGTTGCAATTCACGACCACAGTCTTGTTGCCAAGCTGACGCAGCGTGCGGATACTGGAGACAGCACACCAATCAAACTCCACACTGCTGCCTGCCAGGAGACAGAAAAGGGGGCAAGGAAAGAAGGATGCAGAGAAGAAAACATAAATAGATATTCTCAGCACTCCAGCTTAAAGAAGAAAAAAAAAATAAATAAGGCAGCATTGCCTCCTGTCAGCTCAGAGCCAGAAATGTAATTGTCCTCCCGTGGAAATTAATCATCCACAAAACGTGAAGCTCCAAGCACAACAGGTAAGTTGGCTCAGCTGCTCAGGAGTGACAGACCTCTCCAACATGCCTGTCTTCCTGTGCTCATAAACACTTCAGGGTGCTCTTGCTTTCCATCCAACCACTGCTGCCTCCCAACCAATGCACTCCATGATAAACTGACCACTGGGATAAACAGAGCTTCTGTTATTATAACACAATGATGCTGACTCCATGAAACACAAAGCAGTTGCACAGATGTGGTGTGAAGAACAGAGGACTGAGGTGATTTTTACCCTTCCAGAAGAGCTAAAACAACAACAGAAGAATTGTCTCTCAGTGGGTTTGACATTTCTGTACAGTGACTCCAGGTAAGGCAGGTCAGAACAACACTTCTACAGCCACCCTGTGATCCTGGGATCTTGCTTTAAAGGCTACAGGGACTATGGCAACACTGTGGGACAAGCCCATCCTACTGCCCTGAGTGACCATCTTGAAAGAAAGAGGCTCAGAGAGGGCTTGGGTGAGCACCAGCACTTGAGGCCTGGCCTTGGGCAAGCTGCAGCTGTCAGGACTTGGGCAGTGCTGCAGGCTCCAGGGAACACTTGAATCAAGACTTGTGCAAACAGCTACTACCCCACATATTTCTGTGCTCAAACATCTAAAACAGGTACCACAAACAGAGAATGATGCAGAAAGAACATCATTCAATGGTTGTGCTTACAGTCTACAAGAAAACCTTGGCCTCATCGTGCTGCATTCAGTCTTTACATGATTGTTAAGCACTGATATTACTTTTATATTTAATTGTGTGACAAGATACGTCAGAAATTCAGTCTGTGCTTAATTGCTGTCTCCACTACCTAGTCACAAACTGATGGCTGGCACAGGTCACTCCCTGACAGGTGCATAAGTTGTTTCCTCACTTCAGTCAAACAAGAACCTCAAAACATGCCTAAGCTTCAGTTAAAACCCCACAGAAAAAAAAAAAAAAAAAGGAGGAAAATCAAATCTGAACCTGGGTGTTTCCAAGACAGGACACCAGATGCTCATTCAGTTTTTGTATTCCACTTCCATTTCCCAGGTATTTTTATAGGCATAAGAAACCTCAGCTTAGGAACACAATGGTCATCTGGAGCCCTCATCTGACTGCTTCAGAGACAACCTGGGAAAACAGCTCAACAGCTGTTAAGTGTATTCCAGGCACAGCCAGTAATGATCATACCCAAACACAGGAAGAAGGGAGACAGAAAATAAATAGTAATACTGGTAATGACTGCTGTAACATAACCAGACACTGCTCCTCAGGAGACAATTAATTGCCTGCATGTTTTTGAACTCGCTTCCACATTTCAACCACATTGAGTCTATGTGCACATCTTAAAACTTACAGAGCACTCTGCTGGCCCTAGCCACTGGTGGAAATAGATTTCTACTGCTTTTAGGGCTGACAAACAAACAACCCCCTTCAAGGACAGGAGATCCCCTCCTGGAAGCAGGTGAAGAGTGAGGATTGCTGAGGCTTCACGTATGCAGGAGAGATGTGTCAAAGCAAGCACTGAAGTTCAAGAGTGTGTAACTGCATTGACTCACATCATGTTTCTATTTGGCATATTACCTTACAAGAAATGTTAAAAAAACCCTCTTTTATTTGAATAATTTTCTTTCTAAATGCAGAATACAGCATGACTTTTGAAATGGACTCACTTCCCTCAAATATTTTTATTTCTCTGCAGAAGTGTGAACATATTATTCATATGCAATATATTTCCAACTATTTTCAAATAAAATTCATAAAGGTTGTTTTGTTTCTTTTTAACCTAAAACTCAGCTTTCAAAAAGGAAATAAGAAAAATAATGCCACATGCTTAACTTCCATCCAAATCATTTAGCCTCTTCTAACCTGGAAGAGAGCACTGAGTTGATCCCACTGAATTCTGACTACAATACTGAAAGCATAAAGGAAAAGCACACTGTTTACTTGTCACCATGATATTTTATGAAAAATCCTTTTGCCAGGACTTTTCTCCTGAGAAGCTGAGAAGCCTCAGAGGAAAAGAAAAACAATAATTATCTGCTGCTGTGGAATGCAACAGGTGCATCTTTGATTGGTCCATGTTGGCTGTTTCTAATTAATGGCCAAACAGTCAGCTGGCTCAGACTCTCTAAAAGTCATGAGCTTTTGTTATTCCATGCCTTTCTATTCCTTTCAAGCCTTCTGATGAAATCCTTTCTTCTACTCTTTTAGTATAGTTTTAATAGATCATTTTCTTTTAATATAATATAATATATATAATAAAATAATAAATCAGCCTTCTGAAACATGGAGTCAAGATTCTCATCTCTTCCCTCGTCCTGGGACCCCTGTGAACACCACCACACATACTTGTCTTCAAAGGATAAAAAAAGTGAAAAAAAATCCAAAAAACCAACTTGGCTGTTGTATCTAGGAACAAAATACTTCACAGCTACAAGTAATGGTTTCCTCTAGCAGCCTCTATTTAGCTACAACCTCTTCCAAAGATGGTCTTGATGGATCTAATCAAAGCTGCAGAGCAGATGAGACCAGGAAGAGACCTGCAAGTCTATTCTAAGCAATGAGGAGTTTTAGGTGAGCAGTGCAAAATGTATTCCCATACATTCAATCAACTTGTGAAACACCACCACCATTCTTTTCATTTTTTAGCCATGCCACACAGCCTGTTGAATAGCAGAATCATTCACAAAAAACAAGCCTAATCATGGAGTTTTGCTCCTGATTTCAGTCATTTCAACATTCATGCTGGCATTCAAAAAGACATGTCCTACAAACAGCAACAGGAGTGCAGCATGTGACCTCTCCAATCCAAGCCAAGCAAATGGATGCAGCTTTCAATTCCAGCTTTCATAACCCATCACCAGTTCTGAAAGATGCAGGGCAGAACTATTGCTGAATAACAAGCAATTTTTTCCTTGTCAATAAGTGCAAGCTATTTGGAGAGATCCATAGAAAGAGAAAGTGAAAGTCATCACACAGAGAATTCAGCATCTGTCTACCCAATACCCACAGTCACAAGGAAAGTGTTACTCTGTATAATGATCTGAGTGGGTTGAAAGAAAAAACAAGACACAGAGAAATTGCTCACACAAAAGCAGCTGAAGAGATCAAAATATTTTCAGTCACCTACACTTACAGCTGTAAAATGCAGAGTGACAATATCATCATGAGCTGGCAGTAAACATATAAGATAGGTTTGGGAGCAACAAAATTCTATACAAGGTATGAGGTTCTCAAGACCTCAACATGTGAAAAAATTCTGTAAAATTTTGTGGAAATCACAACTAAGTACCAAGTAATAAAATTCTCTTGGTTTGTTGTTTTTTTTTTTTTTCAGGGCATGAAATGAAATCTCCAAGTATAAAATACAAACCTTCTGTTAGGAATTGCTGTCCTGTGCACTGTGCTCTGGAGGGTTTTTTCACCATATGAGAAGAGGAACAAAGGAACCACAAGAATCTGAAGAAAGCTTGAGGGGACAGGGAGAACAGAGGAGTTGTAAGGAAGATTTACCTATGTGGTATGGTCCACAGCCCAACACCATCACTCCACAGTCATCAAATTTTACATCATGTTCCTGGGGAGGGAGACAAAAGAGTCATGAGGATCTGTACTCCACAGCACCTAACTCTGTGCTTTTCAGAATAAACAGTTTCTGGTGTTCAGCCCAAATCCAACAATCTGATCCTTCAGGGCTCCAGTCTGATCTTGCTCACTGCAGTGCAAATCAAGTGCAGCTCTCCTGGAATTAGTGGTGCTGCACCCAGACCAGAAGACAAACAGCACCTCTAATATGGCAATTGAAGCTGCCTAAGGACCTGTGGAGTTTCATATAAAAATAATGTTAGGGTGAGATAAGGGAAATAGGACTTCTGCATTCCCAGCAGCTTCCTGTGCATGTGCAGGTGATAAATGAAAGGCTTTTAGCAACACAGAGGCATTAACAGTAAATGCACTGGATCAGGATTGGAGCCAGAGAAAGTTCCAGGCCTGCTGGAAGGGGATTGTATGTAAAACCACCCAAAAGAATTGCTATGGAGACCGAGGCATCTGCAAGATTTCCAGAAATAACATGGCATAGGGAAAAGAGATCAGAGCAGACAGCAATGAGGCTGTTGTTGCTGAGGGTGCCTACCTGCCCACTGTAGGTGACATAGAGGTAATTAGTCACTGCTGGGTACTCTGCTGCCAGGGTGTCAATCTGTACAGGAAACAAAGGGGCATTGTGACTTGGCCAGTGCAAGATCTTTCCTACATGCAGATTTTGGGGTTTTTTTCTTTAGCTTCCTTCCCTTTCTATTGCTGTTTCACTCCTATTACTTCTCTTTTCCTCATAAGGAGATGACCTGAGCAGTCCTGTGCTGTTAACACAGCATATGCCTGGCCTTGCCCCAACCCTACAGTTCAGTCAACACAACCCTCTACCATCTCTAAGCTGCAGTTTTAGCTCTTCACCTCTTGGCTGAAACACCTACACAGCCCAGGAACTCTGCCCTGCTTGCCAAGGCACTCATTCTCTGGTTTGCTCAGCAGATTACAAATATTCCTCCAGGTTTTCTGTCCTTTATAACTAGGCTGTCTGGAATCTTCAGACTACTCTTGACCCCGCTGACTCCCACACTGAATACAGACACACACACAATATCACTTGGAAATCTTGTGGAGTGGCAGCACAATTACTTTGTGTTTATCTTACAATATAACTCATGCTTTGATAATTAAATGGTACACAAAGCAAGAGTGATTTTAAACCACCTTTTATATATATTTTTCAACAATTTCTTATGTAATTAGTCACAAGAGAGCCCAGAAGAATATTTTGCCCATGAGGCTGTTCACAAACTATTTGTGTCAACTACTCATGGCATGTTATACTTGGTACCCAGTCCATCTGGGTCACCAGCAGCTGCTGAAGTTTGCTGAATGAACATCTGAAACATTTCTACAGAGAATACTGAACAGGGAACAATATGAAAGCAGTCTTGACATGAATTTTTATGTGCTATACCATTTAAAAATCTGTCCAAACTTCAAGCACTTCCAGGAATCCCCACTGCCTGTCCAAAGCCTTGTGAATCATGGAGAATGTGACCTTACATCATTAGCACCATGTGTCTGCTGCTCATTACTGTTGCTAATACTGTGACTTGTACTTCATGGCTCCATATGCTTTGAAGGCACACAGGCAGGCTCAAGTGGAATGACCTTATTAAGTGAACCTTGGCACAAAAATCAATCCAGCACTGCAGTGCCATATGTAGCTGAGAGAACACAGTGCAAGACCAGGCATGTTTCTGTGGCCAGGTGAGCCACAGAAGAAAAACAGCAGCTGGAGAACAGAAAAAGACTTGGCACCTCGAACTGGGCCTGAGGATACAAATGAACTCTTTCAGAAACGTTTAGTAGCTTGGGTTTAGTTTTTTTACCATCTTTAAGGACAGAAAACCAGCTGGTGGCAGTTTAATACCAACATACCTTAAATGCAGCAGCCAGCACCTAGTGACACTGCCATGAATACCAGATGAGCTCATTAGGCTCATGCTATCACAATGAATAGCAAATGAACCCATTACAATAGCACACTTCCAATAAAGTATTAGCCTGTAAAAATTTACTACCAAGAGAGAAGAGATATGCTCTCTCTCCATGGTCCTGCCATGGTGGGCCAGCATTTTCAGCCTTTTCCTGAAGCCACATGTTTCCCCCTCAGCCACAAAGAATTTGAAGAATATTCTGTGGCTGCTTGGGAATGTTCATGGCATTACACTGATACCTGCAGTGCAGAAGGAGCAGCTACATGGGTGAACTGTGCTCTCCTCTCATCAACACCTAAACTCCTGAGGATGTTAACAGAGCCAGGGGTTTCTAAAGGACACAGAGGTCTCCTGCCACTCTTGGAAGCCCCCAGCAGGCCCAGTGATGTTGCCACATACCTGTTTCACCCAGGGCACTACATCCTTCCTCAGCCTCAGCTCACGGCACTGGACTTCAGTCAGCCTCAGGCATTTCCCAATCTGCTTGTCAGAGAACCCCATCTGCTTGGCTCTCCTCAGTGTCTCCTCTGGAATCGTTTTGCTGGGATTAAATTAAAAAAAAACACCTCTGCATGAGACCTTACAGCAATAACTAGAAGATACATGAGTGCTTCTGTCTCTACACTACGTAAAGTTGCTATAGGATCGTGGATGTGAAGGCAAGAAAAGGAAGAAGACTCAACATAAAACATCTTTTTTGTCCTTGGTGTGTCCCACACAAACACCTCTGTGGTAAAGCCTGCAAGCAGTAGGAAGTAAAACATTTTCTTTTTAAGACAGGAATCAGTGCCCAAACCTTAACTTAATATCTCCCTTACATCCTCTTAGTCTAAATTTTAAACCTAGACCTGACCAGACTGGGCTGGACCAATCATTATGTATGTGCTTCCACCTCCTGCCTCTCATTGCAGCTGCCCACTCCACTCAAAAGATGAAATTCCTGAAGCTCTGGGATGGGATGAGGCTCACACACAAAGTAGGTATTTTCTTGTAACACTCTCAATAAACCCTTTTCCATATCTTAGTGTTGGTTCTTGCATTTGACAAATGGAGAGGGGGCACTGACCAGACAAAGCAGGGGTACCTTTCTGATTTCATATTTACAACCAGGGTCTCTCAATACTTCCATACATTCCTGTTCTCCTGGTTTTGCCTTTCAGAAGTCCTGGTTTTGCTGTTTATTTGAAACACATTGCTTCCTCCCTGCCATTTCTGAAATCAAGATCTACCTGTCCATTTTGCTCTTCATTTTTTTCATCTTCTCCACTCCCTCTTCATTTACTCTACTCTTTTCTCTTCTACTCTTCATCCCACTTTGGTTTGACTCCACCCTTACAGTTTCTGCCTCCCTCTCTTTCTAAACTACCTTTTCTAAGCTTAGCTTTTGCAAAAACACAGAAAAGCCTGTATTTTTATCAGTACTACTTCTGTACACCTTCATTGCCAAGAGCATTCTTGCCTGCCCAATAAATCAGTATTTTATTAGCAAGTTCTGAATAAGGAAAACAGAATGATTAACAAACAAGCCATTTTCCTAAATCAGAGTTTTTGAATTACGTCCTTTGTTCGACAGTATTTTAAGATAAATACCATTATTTTATTGCCTAATCCAGCAGGCTGAGCTTCCCAGGTTTGGATTTCCTAAAGTAACACCCACTTTGTGGCACCCCACTGTATTAAAACTCATGATTTCCATGCTCCAATATCTCAAAAACTCCTTTACTTCTCCTCAGTCCATTCCACTTTCTGATCCCAGCTCAGAGGCAGAACTTCCTGCACAAATCATGAGCATCAGAACTGAGGGCACAGATGTGTGTTTTACAGAAGCAAACACAGCAAACTCCACCAATTCTCTGTCAAAACTGATGCTAGCAGTCACTGGCTATTAAGGACCCAGCCTCCTTAGAATGAGTGAGTAGACCCGATGACCCCAAGAAAATGAGCCTCTTTCTGAGCAGTTTACTCCCTTGCCCTCCCTCCCTTCTGCCTCAGGAACACACAGAGCTGGCTGTCATTTGATTACTGTCAGAGACAGCAAATTGCCTTCATTTGCAGCTTGTTTTCATTCCATTTCTTGTATCTCATTATAACAATATCATTCACTGTCACCCTCCCTCCCAGCTGGGAGGGTAGAACAAAAGCAGTGATTATTTTGCACCATGATTCATTTGCCTTGGGCTAGCAGCTTAAATTAGGTTAGGCCACTCACTAATCCATGCAGAAAGGTAACTAGTTTTTTTACAGGAAACACAGCATGCAAAAGAGAAAAGACAAGTTCCTAGAGGGGAAATGGAACCATGCATTTTTTCCATGCACTTTTTCCTCTGCCACTCCTAAAGCATGATAGAAGAAACCAGCAGAATTGGTCCATCATGTTTAATGGGAACTGAATCAGAGAATTGCAAATCCTCAGCACTGCTATGGAAATCAGGCTGTCTCTCTACATGTTCTGGGCACACACATTTTCATAATTGAACAGCTTCCATTTACTAATCATGGTAACTTTTAGCATTTCTGTCTCAACTTTCATGGAAATAATATACAGAAACATGCAAACAGTATGATAAGGTGATTCTTATCTTGCAGATAGCAAAACAGACATGCAGAGGTTAAGGGCTGACAATTTTTAGGAGCAATTCCCCCTTTGCTCAGAGACAGCCCTTTAGAAAGGTAGAGACACTAAGCCAGCAAGAGCAGAATCAGACTGATCTCTGAATATTTGACAGCAAATAACTGTTCAAGCTCACCAGAAATCCAGTACTAAAAGACAAGACAAAAATTCTCAGTCCTGGATACACCAAATCACATGACCCAGTCTTACATCACTGCCTCCCACTTTCCCCTGGAGCATCACTCTCTTTTCCTACACAGAGCAAAAAGTCTCCCAAAGATTAAACCCCCTCACTGGCTTACAACCAATTCTGAAATGAGGGAAGACTAAGTCACCATGATTTCAGACTTCTATAATGCTCCTCTTCCTAACTTTTGCCTTTGCAAAATGAAAGTCAGGAGTTTTAGAGCTTCAAACCCAGACAATTAGACTTTTGCACATTGCCATGATTATTAAATGGCTGTTCACCTCCTCAGAAAACTGTAGCCTCTGCTCATTTTACAGTTTACAAACAAAACAAGCTTTTCCCCAACCTTGCTTGTAACTGTTCCAGCTTCCAGTGTTGATTTGTAGTTGCTTTTAATTTAAAATTCCACCCTGTCATGTTTGGAACTCTATCCATTCACTTCTTTGACAATAAACAATAAGAGAAAATGGAATAAATTCCGCTTAATGAGGAAATTTTCACCTGGCACAGAGAACCTGGAGAAATCTATTAACTGACTGTAGGAACACTGACAGCACTGAAATTATCAGGAGACCCTGCTCACTTCAGCAGAGCCCTCTCTTCCACTTGACCAGCTTTCACCTGACCCACCAATAAAGACACCAGCAGAAGAATCAGCCTCTGATTCTTTTCAGGTATATTGTCACGTTTATGCCCATCCACACATTACTTAGGCCCATGTAAATGAGCATGGATCAAAAGGATCATATTTTGTGAGCTCAGAGCCACAGCCTGAGCTGGGAGCATTTGGGACACAACTTCTGTGTGCTGTGTCCCAGTTAACCATGAACCCTGTGACCCTCCCTACCTCATCTCAGGAGCCACAAATGTGGCTTGGATATGCACAGAGGAGCTGCAAAGGTGAGCAGCTCAGCCCACAGGTCTTGCACTCAGCTCCTCCCAAATTTGAAGTGATTTAAGCCCAGACTAAACTTTTAGCCCAGTTTTGCTACAGCAGGCAGAGTGGACCAAAAGTAAGAAGTGCTGGAAGCCAAATTCATTATACCCAGTACTGAGAGAGCTCTTCCTTTCTCAGTACTCATAGGCCTGCAGGTTTCAAAACCTGCTGCATTTCAGGCTGAGTTATGTACAAAAGCATATTCTTTCTCATTTCCTTGCTGTCCTGCTCTGCTTCAAGGCTCCTAGTGGTTTCCTTGATTACTTCTGATGTTTTACAAGATTTTCAGCATGTTACAATTAAAATAATGAGATCGCAGTATAAATTCTCTCCCTGCTCCTCTTCTCAAGGAGACAGATTGTTACCAGTTTTCCCCTCCTACAAAACTCATGAGATGACTGACAAAAAGATGTCAAAGGAGTGTTTAAGGAAGCAGGAGCTGTAAACCATCAAATCTCACTCACAGAGCAATTGTCATTACAGCTCTCTGCACCTTTAACATTCTGGTCCCCGGGCTAATAAATCTCATTGTGGACATCTTGATTTAAGTAGCATGAGCCTCACACTGTGCCCTAAGACCTGAATGACTCACTGACAAGATTAAGTGAGCTAAAGCAGCAGCTCACACCAAAACACAGCCAAGAAATGGGTTGTAGATGTTTTCTGAAAGCCTATTTTCCATCTCTGGTAAAAGAGAGCTTTGAGTCTTCGCTGGGATGCCACAGTACAGTGCCCTGCTCCTAGTATTGCACAGACTGGTTACAGAGGCTCCCCAATGGCTTTTTAAGGCAATGCCTGTGTATCCCCTGCATCAAGGAATACATACATATTGCATTTTCACAAATGTTCAGATGCTTTGGAAGAAAATACAGCTGTGAAATTATTACCAGTGACTCTACAAGACAAATAGAAAGCAAATCTTATGTTAGATCCACACAAAGCACAAACAGCAGTGCTGAATAGCTGCTTGTATTTTCTTCTCCTCATGTACTGCATTCTGAACTTGTTCCCAAGCCTTTCCTGCCCTAGAGTTGACAAAGAAGGCAAAGGTAATCTTTCCAGTTAGCTAGAGAGGAGCACAACAAACATGTCAGTGACAGCTCCTCAAACTGTATAAACCAGCACAGCCTCATTTCCTACCACTGCACCTGCTCTGCTTGATGCCCACACAAGTCCTGAGTGTGTGCCAATCTGACCTGTCCCCAAAGCACACAGGTAGGCAGAAATTGCTGCTGAGAAAAGTGGGACTGCAGAATACCCTGTCAAAGAGCCCAGGCTATTGATGGCCTGAGTTTCCCTCACCTGCAGGTGCCAGATTTTCATTCCAACACCTGTATTTCTGTGCCTACTCCACCACAGTCATGCTTCCAACAAATAGCTTTAAAAGAACACCTTGCAGGTACCCCACCAGGGACATGGGCTCCCAAAAGGCCTTTGCAATAAACAATTCTCCCATGGGTAACTGAGCAGAGCACCCAGCTACAAATGCTGGGCTGAAGTGGGTCTGCACCCTCCTATTTCTGTCTTTCCCCTTTATTAACCCAAGTCTTTTTGGGTTACTGGCAGTCAGGACTGCACTTACTCCTTTCAAGCACACAACAGACCAGGAGGTGTTTTCTCACAACACCCACAGAGCAAGGAGATATTTTCCTTCAAAGCATAAAATTATCAAAATATGATTAGTGCCATAATTTCCCCCTGTTAGTAGGCTGGCTAGTTCAGTATCTGCCAAAAAGATGATTTGCTGTTTCCATTAAGGTTAATTTGAAGAGCTGAGATTTCAGGTGACAGAGTTCAAGTCACAGCACAGTCAGACTGTCTTTGAGACTTTGGGCAAGCTTACCATCTCTGTGCTGTGCTCTTCACAATGGTGGTTTATAATGCTCCTCTTTCCTCAACTGAATTCTACTTTACAGTCTTTAATCAATATTGAAATGTTCCTCTTTGGGCAATACACTCACACTTCTGTCTGCTGCAAGATGGCTTTCCTGGGTCTTACTTGGATTTTCTGCAGCAGTGAACATGACTCCACTACCTCTACTTTTCCCCATCCCTAGGAGCTCTCAAGTGATGGCAAATACAATCAATTGCAGGTTCCATTGCTACAGAGATACCTAAGTGACTTAGGAACACAAGTCCTATCAATTTTCAACAAGGCTTTTGTCCCCATGTCACCTGGGGCTAAGTGATGATTTCACCATGGCTACCTGCCTCTTTACCTCTATTTAATCATGTTTGTTGTACATTCTCTGTCGCAGACATGTTTTATGAAAAATCCTTTCCTTAGAATTTTTCCTCCTGAGAAGCTGAGAGGCCTCAGGAACAAAATGTGAACAATGATTATCTGCTGCTGTAGAATGCAACAGGTGCATCTGTGATTGGTCTCAGAGTTGTTTCTAATTAATGGCCAATCACAGCCAGCTGACTTGGACTCTCTGTCTGCGACAGAAGCCTTTGTTATCATTCTTTCTTTTTCTATTCTTAGCCAGCCTTCTTATGAACTCCTTTCTTCTATTCTTTTAGTATAGTTTAATATAACATATATCATAAAATAATAAATCAGCCTTCTGAAACATGGAGTCAGATCCTCATCTCTTCCCTCATTACAAGACCCCTGTGAATACCATCACACAGCTGACCATGGTCTGTCCAAACTCCCACCTCCTCCATGAGCTGTCAGTATGATGAAAAGCCAGTGGGGTCTCTCCAGGCCCTTTTTCCCCTTTTCACTCACAGGACTGGCAAGGCCAAATCTAGGGAAATAATTCCCAGATAATAGCACATCCTACTGCACTGCCACTGCTTCATACACCATCACCTATAATGCACTGACAGCATGGGATGGTGCCTGCTCCTTCCATGTGAGTGTGCACAAGTGGTTTTATTTTGTTTATGTGCATGGTGGGGAAGGTTGAAGTTAAAATTACACAGCAGGTATAAAGGTAATTGGTCAGACAACAACAAAAACCCCCTCAAATGTAAACTTCCAAAATAAAATTACGTAAGGTCACAGGAGAACTGTGCAGAGGCACATGTTTGACATGTCTGTGATATTACTTGTTATTCTCACAAGTACACTCAAAATGGCTTTCTTTTCCCAGCTCAACTCAGGCCATTTGCTTTCCTGCAGCCCCCTCACATATCTGAAACAACTCCTTCTCCATCCTAGAGGGCCCACAGGCAGAAATGGAACCACTGCTGCAGCATGACAGAGCTTTACAGTCCCACCCAGCACCAGGCCCAATCTTCTTTAGAAAAAAGTTCAATGGGACAAAAGTAAATGGGGCAGAGAGTGCTCTTCCCAGTCCCTACTGTGCCTGCAAATGGCTGTCCTTGCCTCTACACCATAGAGGCAATTCATCTGCCTCGATTAATTTATGTTTACAAACATTTGTAGGGCAGAAGTTTTTCTCTCAGCACTGCATTATCCCACAGAGGCTCTCACAGGTGTAAGGAGATCCACTGCATGGATCAGTGAGATTTTCTGCTCACCTCTGAATCCCTGCACGTGGCAAGGATGCAAGGCAGCATGTGGTGTGTGAGAGCTGCTTCCTGAACTGCTCTCAAAGGCCTCCACCTGCCTCTGATCCCCCTTCCCCATCTGTGTGTCTCACCCACTTGTTATAGCTCTTCATTTCCTCTGGGCAGAGACAGCTCCTTGTTACCAGTCTCTACTACAGCTCTGCAAGGGCCAAATCAAGACTTTTGTTACTCCAACTGCATCCAAAACCTCACTGCAAAGAACCCCCAAACCAACACAGAGACAGAAAGGAAGGGGTGGATCCATCCAGCAGCAGCAATGCCCAGGAACAGGGCGTTCTGCTTCTGGGAACTGTACTCTAACAGAAAGATTTAAAGCAGTGATGGCATCACCGCTCACTCTTTTCAATTGGAAATTATTCTGTAGCACAGGTAGAACTCATGCCAGGCGTGCTGGGGACTGGAAACAGCTGGCTGCAGGAAGGGCACATGTGTGCCAAGTCTCATCTGCATCACTCAATTAGCTATCCCCTGCCTATGGCAGAGATCTGGCTCCTGATGTGCCTCACTGGACTGGCCTCTTAGTTCAAGTTCCAAGTGTTTTTCCCTGGCTTTTTGCCTTTGTGCCTTCAATGTAATGCAGCTGGACAGTCCATCCCCTCCCTCCTGTGCTGGCTGGGAGGTAACACAGGTTTCTTGAAAAAGTGTGAGCAATTCTAGTGGAGAGAAAAAAAATGCACTGATAGTGGAGTGAAAATCTGCACTGCTAAATGAATAAGGGTAAGATAATTTATATGTTCAGCCTGGAAAAGAGAAGGCTTCAGGGTGACCTAACTGCAGCCTTCTAATACCTGAAGGGAGCCAACAAGAAAGAGAGAGAGAGACTATTTTAAAGAGCATGGAGTGACAGTAATGCCAAATTGATTTTTGCCTCTTTCTTTTATACATTATCTATATTCTTCACACATTTGTTAGTAGCTCTGTAGCCTATCACAGTATTTTGTAGCTAGTGTTTTACCTACTCTAACAGACAGTAAGACAAAATGAACTCCCCAGCAGCTCCAAGCTGTGGGTCCAAGGTTGGATTCTCTGTAAAGCCACGGTTGAAATGATCTCTGAGACATTTTCATCAACAAAGTTTAGTTCCTATCTAAAAGAGGGGGAATTCAAAGAGAATTGAGCCAGGGGGAATAACCTCACTACTTAGGTCTCTAACTAGGGATTCCTGTTAGATATGCTAATTTGAAAATCCTATTAAAATTGTATATGCATTATGCCACGTGTGCATCTTTGCTGTTTTCCACCTGGTGAATAGTACAGCTAAGGATCCTTATAAAGGTAACCCCTTTTATCACCTTTGTCTGGCTCATGGTTTTAAGGCAAAAAAGGCCTCAACAGCATGAGGGGGAACAGGTTCACACTGCCAGAGAAGATTTAGGTTAGCTATTACAAAAAAATTCTTCACTGTGAGGGTGGGGAGGCCCTGGCATTGATGCCCAGAGAAGCTGTGGCTGCCCCTGGATCCCTGGAAGTGTCCAAGACCAGGCTGCACATGGCTTGGAGCAACCTGGGCTAGTGGAAGGTGTTAAAACTAGATGAGCAGTGGAAGGGGGTTAGAACTAGATCTTGAAGGACCCTTCCAACCCAAACCATTCTGTGATTCCATGATACCACCCACAATCTGATTTAAATTGCAAGAATCCACTTCCAAGGGACACAACATTGCTTGTGTCTGACAAAAATGCAAGGCTGGATACTGTGCAAGGGCTCTCTGTAGCAGGCTGCCTGTACAGCCTGGGAACCACGAGGATGAAAAAAGTGTAGGGTGCTACCACCTGGTTGTACAATCACCTGGTACCCATTGCAGAGAAAGGGAAAGCAAGCTCAGGGATATAGGAGGGTTCAAGAAGATTAGCCTCTGTGGAGGATTTATATATAAATATATATATAATATTTATCTGTATCTATAAATATATATGTATATATAATATACACAAAATATACATATATATAATACACACATTATATATCTATAAAATATATATTTATAAATGTGTATTTAGAGCAGCTGAGGATGCAGCCAACATCTGGGGCCTCGTTCCAGAGCATGCCACTCCCACAGTGACAAACTGATTGTGGCTATGTTTTTTTCCCCTCAGGAGCTGCACATGCATGTTTAAAAGGCCAGATAGAAATGCCATGTGACAGATGTTAGAGGACAAAACTTCTGCAGCCAAACAACAGATTTCTGCAAATAATCAAGTTACTCCTTTTCTTCCACCTCTCTCTGCACATTTATTTTTGTTTGGCTCCAGATGCTGCTTGTTCCGGGTGCAAGGGAGGGCAAGAGCTGCTCAATTAAAAGCGGAGATGTCGCAGGTGAAGCGAGGAGCGGCTCAGAGCCCGTTGCCTCTGCTGCGCTCCCAGTGCCACCGTGTGGTGACACCAGCGAGCACAACGGGTACCCGAGACACAAAAGCCAACAGTACTCGGCCAATAATTCAGCAAGGAGCCTCTCCCAGCCTCGTAAAACACGAAGGGAAAGCTCAAGTCAGCAAGAGTCTGAACTGAAATATAGCCCACTCCTTTAATTTACTGCTATCTTTTCTGTTGGATTTTATATGGTCATTTTTCTTGAAGGAAGAAGATTTAAATAGGTCTGGAGCCATAGGTGTTTGAAAGAGTGGTACAAAAGCAATACTCACACATACTGCATGATCACAGCAAAGAAGAAAAGCTTAAAATTCAATACTCCAGGCTGGAAATAAAATGCATTGTATGTGACCCTCAGGTGCAGTAAGTCAGGACAAGTTCAGTGCTGAGTTTGAAAGGTAACTCTGTCCTAGGTATATAAGTTATTCATTGCAGGCCATCCACATTCCCAGTCTTTAGTCTCAGAGACTAAAATCCTCAAATACTGAGAATTTTCCATAGTAAACCATAACTTGCATAATCCAAGGAGCTATTTTACCAAAAAGAGTGTGGTCCAAAATTTTTGCTGACTGAGACAGTGTACTGGGTTTTAAGACACCATCATTTATTCCAAGCACTTGAATAAACTTCTCAGCATGGACTGCATGTATGCTTACCATAGGTTTCTGAGCAGGATTCCAAGGAGAATTGTTGTGTCCTAGGACAAGGCTTTTTTACCTGTTCTGTTCCTTGAGGATCTTCTCCATGTTGACAATGCTGCGCATCTTGTACAGGAACCACTTGTCAATGGCTGTGAGCTGGTGAATGACATCCACAGGGACTTCATCCTCCAAGGCCTGCCAAAAACAGGACAGCACCAAACAGCCCCTTTAATACACTGCACAAATACACATCTAGTCTGCAAACAGCTAGCAGAAAGAAAAAAAGTTATGTAGATCAAGCTGTACAAGTCAAATGTTCATCTACCTCCTGGCCCAGTCTCCTGCAGCAACAGAAACTGTGCCCCATGAGGAGTGCAGGGAGGCCCAAGCCACTTCTCTCTGTGCTCTAGGTTCCAAAATCTGGCTTCTGTTTCAGTGAGAGAGGTAATTTGCTTTCCACAGAGCCAGCAGCCAGACAAGCTGATGGCACCTAGGCTGGGTGGCCACTGAGAGGATGCTCAGCTAACCGCAGGGAGCCACATTCAGGCTGCAGTGACCAATCCTCCATCTGCACACCTGTTACCACTCAAGTTGCCTAAATCTCAGGCCCACTGCCAACATCCTAACTGCAAATGTAAAACAAGAAGCTCTGGACTGCCAGCTATGAAGGAACATTTTGCTTTGGAGCATAAATCTTGATATAGCCTTGAAATACAGGGCTGAATCAAAGCACGTGGCCTTGCATTACCTCTGAAGCAAGGCAAAGTCAGGTCCTGGGTGATGTTTCAGCCACAGCACAGCTCTAACTTCTCTCACTCTGCCTCAAGATAATGTCAAGACCATTCAAATTTCCCTTCTTTCTTGCTGGGGTTATTGATGGGGTTTTTAAAAATAAATTATTTACAGCTAGAACCCCACAGAGATATTATTCATAAGACAATAGGTTACAAACCATTGTAATATTAAAAAAACCCCAGCACCTCAGAGAGCCCTCAAAATGATGTATTTTCTATCAATGCAATTTCTTGGGTCTCACCAGTGGTGTACAGTTACAACTCTCCTGACAAAGCAACTATAATGAACCATAATGATAATGCCAGCACGGTATCTTTGCTGAGCTAAAGTAATCAGGCTCATTAATTTCTTAACATTCTTAATTGTTTTCTTGTAGGGCAGCATCCCTGGAACAAAGCCAGAGCAGTGCCATTGAAGAAAATCCCAGAATTAATGCAGGAATGAGCTTGGTCCACTGCATCCCAGCATTATTTCCCCAAGTTACAAAACTTGGAGAGAATGTTGGTACCATCACCATGTGCCCCAGCAATGGGGAGACTTTCTGCCAGCTCAGAGAAATGGGTCACTTCAGGGAGTGAAGTGGACAAGGGATGGGGGACATCTCCCTGCAAAATACTGACACCACCTTCTGCCTTTCCTAAAGAATTCCCAGCCAGCTCTTGCAATTATCCTCTTGCCCTGAGAGGTAACAACTGCTCACTGGGATTTCCTGTGTGCTCACAAGCAGTGGGGAAAACCTCTAACATGTTTTGCTCCTTTAGAGTAACTCTTTTAGAGTTCACAGTCTTCAGAACACTATTGGTATGAGGAAACTAGTAAGGAGTCCTTTCCATCCTGATTTTTTAGTGCTTGAGGTCACATTGCCACATTAGTGGTATCTGAGCAGATCTTTTTTCCTTTCAGGTCCATCTATTTTTACAAAACACATGCAGACTTGCACATCTTCAGGATCTCCAATTTTCAGACAATGGTTGCTGAGCCACACATACACAGGTTGTATGACCATACACTCTTAACCTGGTTAGGACACTTTACTAAAAAAAATCCCAGGGATCTTCAAAGGAAACTGAAAAAAGTAACGTATCCCTTCCACTCATTCATCAGAGGGGGGCAGAGAAAATCAACCATCTTCATCCCTGCTGCATAAATCTGGAGACAGAGAGAGAAGAGTGAGTTTGCAGACGTTTCTTGTTCCCTATCACCACACTCCAGGGGCAAATCAGGTTTCCAGGCAACTGCGTAGAATTTGCTCAGGGAGCGCTGGACTCCAATGGCTTTCCTCTCTTCAAACCTACATGAAGGAGTACAGCCCAAACATACCATGGAAGCAGGAGGAGAGAGACCCAGCAGGACTGTGTGACTTTGGAGCCCTGCTCAACTTCCAGAGCATCCCATCCAGTAGGGGCTGAGGTTTACAGGACTATCTTCATACCAAGAGCCATGAAGCAAGCCTGGCCTCCAGGCCAAGCAATGAAGGGCAGCTCAGCTGCCTATGCCTTCTCTAGGGACAGCACCCTTGCTGCTTCAGTTCCATCCTGGCTCCTCACCACAGAAAGTATTCAGCTGCCTGTGGACAGCAACACGAGTGCCAACTGCACATCTGTAGTGTGGACAGTTTGGAGACCAGGGCCCTGGTGTGAAACAGAGCATGCACCACCTCCACAGCCTAAGCCTTCTGAGGCCACTTGTACATAAAGTTAAGAGCAGCAGAAAACACCTGACACAACCTGAGCATCCCTGCTCATCAGGCCGTTCCATCCTTGCAGCACTCCCGCTCTAGCCAAGGAACAAGCCTCATCTGTGTCAGCCTCTCTCCTGTGCCTTCTTTTACATGACAACAGGGAGCCCCATTACAGCAGCAATAGCTCTGAATGGCAGCTGAACTCCCTCTCCTTGCACCTGAACACTTGCTGTTGTCATCATCCAACAGGCAAAGGAGAAAGTAAAAAAAGTACAAAGCCTTGGAGGGCTGGCTAGTGGGCAGGAGAGGAGAAAACACATAAAATATAACAAAGATCCATCCTGTTTCAAATGGAGCTGATGGCTAATGGGGACTTACTGTTGGTTTTTAAAGATCAACAAGCTGGGAAGGGATTTCCATGCAGACAGCCCCAGGTGCCAGAAGTACCTCTTACTTGTACTGCTTGCCTCAGTTATTAATGGGAATTAATTTGTGTTGGGCAGAGACAACTCTTTATAAGGAGGGACTAAAAGGTTTTTCTTGCTTTTCCAACAGATCCCAGTGAAAATACCAGCAGGTGGGAACACCCAGTGTTCAGTGGGACCCAAACTTACCTTCATCTCCCCAGATGCCCTGTGTTAACATGGGTCTAATTTTAATCTTTCATACAATCTCTCTGAACCACTCAGAGACTCAAGAAGTAAGATTTTTCTCTCAGCCACAAGAAAAAGGCTGTAATAAAGACCAAACACAGCTGCTGAAGGATGAAGACATGCACTTCCCAGCTTGAAAAACAAGAGGGAACAGCTGGACAAGCCACACATTTATAAAACACTTTCTGATTTTTCTTCAGGCCATTTATAAGAGAAACTGCTAGTGAAAACCTTTTAACTAACACAGCACAGGCTCAGCTCCTCACTCACGTGGAGGTGGAACAAGATGTACCCACACATGAGCACAAAGGGCCTAAAGACTCCACCACACAAAGTCAGGGGCACAAAGAAAAGAGTAATTGGGCATTCCCTGCCAGGAAGGTTTGCAGTCTTAAAAAAAAAAATAAAAATCAGGCTATCCAGGTAAGCAGCTGTAAAACACAGCTGTGCCCTCCTCTTCATAGAGAGTATGGACAGATGGACGTGTTACCTACAGCAAAACCAAAGTGTGAAATTGCACCTACCTTCTAAAGTAACCCCACGTTTACCACATGATATACACAGGCAAACACCAAGAAGATGAAGGAAGAAATAAATTTGCACCCAATTTCCCTTAGAATAACACTCCCTGTTACACAGGCACCTTCAAGGCTGAAGTGATTTGTCCAGTGTGACAGGAGAGGGGTCAAAAGAATGCTACAGGAAGCTAAGCTGGTTTTGAAGAACAGGGGATTTCTTGTCTGAAATTTAACATACAGTTTTGTAGTTCTTTTTGTTTCAAGCCCATACCAATGCAAGCATTGCAAGTAGACAGTGCTCTCACACACTGCAGTTTGCCATTCTTTATCATCCTTGGCTTCAGTTCTCAAAAGGATCTTCATTTATTCCTTTGCAATCTGCAGAACTGACCCATTTTGACTGACATTTACACTAGTATAAATCAGGGCTGAACACTAGCCAATGTTTAGCAGACAAATTTCATCTCATAGGAGAGAAAAGTGATCCAGGTGTCCACCAGCACCCAGCTACAAATTAAGTAACAGGACACCAGAATGCACCTGGTGCTGAATGCAGTGAGCACAGGCTAAGATTGTACCACAAAAGGCAAACATATTGCCTGACCATGGAAGATGCAGAAAGCACAAGCAAGAGTCCTACTCAAAGTGCTCCCAGTGAGCTTGACAGAGGGAAGCAAAGGAATGAAGAATACTCAGCTGACCCAATCCTGTAGCTCAAATTCAAGACATAGAAGTGTCTTAGGGTGAAAGACGTTAGTGGGGGTGTGTGCTCTATTTCCCATTTGTTAGAGGTGGGGCAGTTCTCTTCTGTTCATTGGGAAGTTTTCTTTATCTCTTCCACAGCCAATTCTCCCTCCACGAGATGTCTTCTGTCCATGGCCAGTGAGTGTCCCTGCATGGCTGAGAAAATTGCATCATCCCACTGGGAAATGCTCTGCCCAGGGGGAAGAGCCAAGCATTCCTACCTGGATACAATCTGACACGTGGAACAGCACAGCAGCCTTTGCCCACTGCATTCCAGAGGAGCAGCTTTGTGCTCCCCTGCATTCCCAGAGGAGCAGCTTTCTGCTCCCCTGCATTCCCAGAGGGAGCCCAGGCCCATCCCCAGCACCCCTGGAGCTGCAGAGGAAAACTCCCCCCTTGTGCAGGATCCCTGCTCCAGCAGAACCACAGCTGGCACTGCAGGAGGGCTGAGCCACCATGGCATGGGGCTGTGCCACCACCCTGACACACAGGGGTCAGCTCCTGCTCTGACTCTGTTAGTGGTTTGTTTTCTTTTTTGTACTATTGCATTTGTATTTTTAATTTTCCTAGCAAATATCTGTTATTCCTATTCCCGTAGCTTTGCCTGAGAGCCCCTTAATTTCAGAATTATAACAATTCAGAGGGAGGAGGTTTACATTTTCCATTTCAAGGGAGATTCCTGCCTCCCTTAGCAGACATCTGCCTTTTCAAACCAAGACAGTAGATCGAGGTCTCTCTATCTGTTGTTACCTTGGCTATTGCATATATCCGAGTGCTGGATGGCTCAGAGAGCTCCTTCTGGAGATCCACAGTGGCTGGCCAGGCTTTATTCATAGGCAGCTGTGAAACAAAGCCATCCACAGAGGGGTGGCACATCCTCAGGGCCTTTTGGAAGCTCTCCTCGAACGTGCGGCCGATGGCCATTACCTGAAAGGGAGAGCACATCCACATGAGCCACAGTGAGCCAAGCCTGGCTGGGCCCTGAGCAGCAGGGTGGGGACAACTCCAGCCACAAAGAGAAGCACACACAGACATGGCAGCCTTGGGACTCCTCCCTAGGATAATCCTGCTGTCTGAGCCTTGGTAGCCCCACTTCTAGATCTGACTCTGCTCATGGTATCAGTGGGGAGTTCCAGACAAGTGACTGGTTGGGTTTTAGGTTTTGGTGGACTGCACTTTTGGTTTCCATTTCCCTGTCTGTAACACACGGGAGAATGCTGCTCTCCTCTGTAAACTGTTTTAAGGGAAGCACTCTGGTAGAGGGAAACATTATGCAGCAGCATGGGTATAGTAATACAAAAGAATATTTCTGTTTAACAGCCTGTTAGAGATAGAAATTCACAGTGTGAATTTTAAGGTTCAGGAGAAACCTTCTCCTGCTTCCTTTAAATTACATTTAACAGTAACTCTCCCCTGTGAGGGTTCTCTTAAATGATTACTCCTCCTTGGTACAGCAGCACTGAAGGGTTTTCCCTCCTTCAGTCTTGACAACATATCTAATAAGAAAACAAACCTTTCTGTCTAGATATCTGTGAGGTAACAGAGCTCTTTCTCAAACTTTTACATTTTTATTTCCCAGTGTAGTGAGACCTTAACAGCATAAAAATCTTCTCAAACACAATGCTGAAAAATGTCAAAAGAAAAAATAACATTGCTTTCTCTTTTCTCACAGCTCCAGGCCCACTGCCCAGCACAACAGAGCTTAGAAAAGGCCAGGCCAGACTGTTCAATTAATAAAAATTCAGTAGGTGCTGCAATCTGGCTTGGGGTTCAGGCCTGGGGAGATGACTGCTCCATACTAATAGAGACACAGTGACAAGAAACTGTGCTTCAAAGACTCCATCTCCTGCCCACAGGTCCTGCAGATTAACATTCTTGCTCAGTTCCCCCACCAGCTGCAGACTGCATCCCTTGGGCTCCTCCATCCCTGCTTCTGCTCACCTGCCCTGTTAGAGCACTGACTCTCCCTGTGTGTCTGTCCTGCCTGGAACAGGACACAGATACAGGCATTTCTATGACAAATGAACACTGGAAGGACTCAACATCTCCTGCAAATGTGTATGACCAGGAAGTTCCACAGCTTATAATGCAACTGCATTTAGGAACTCTAGTTCTACAAAACAGTCCCCAAACCTCTAAGCAGAGAGGGTTAATATCAGGAAGCATCATCTCACTGAAAACAAAAAACCCACCTCATTACTATTAAAAGCCAAACCTGCCAATGGAAGATCAAATTCTAATTAATCTTCCCAGTTCTGATGAAGGCTTCTTGTTCAATGACAACAATGATATTAGGAACATCTTGCATGTCAAAATAATTTAATAAAATAACTATTTGAAAAGACAACCGAAAAAACACACAATTATTTTTCTTTGGTAACTGATACATAATTAACTAATTAAGTGGGTAATGATTTTGTTTCATTTCCCCGTTCTTAAAACATGGTCTGAAAATACTGTTACTGTCCAGACATCTCAAAATCTTTTAGAGATGAAGTCTCTTACATTAGAAGTCAAAACTTGAGAGCAAGATGACAATTTGTGTTTGGATTTCAAGGCTGAGATCTGGCAGATGATTTTAACACAGAGGACAAATAATTCGGGAAGAACTGAAAGTTGTGGCTCATGGGCACCACTGAAAATCTTAACACACTACTAGTCCTGAAATTGTACTGTAATTAACCACCACTACAGAACCTCAAACTAAAAAAAATAACTCAGAGCCCTGGAGTGAGTGTTAGGAATGAAGTCAACCCCAAGTAATCCATAGTGATCTCTTCCTTTAGGAGTCAAACCATATTTTGATAGCCAACATTACACAGTCCTAACTAATTTCCATTAATTATAGTACTGGAAAAAAAAAAATTTGAGCTTAATATATATTCTCCAATTCATTAGGTCTTTGAAGACTGACACTCTGAGGGTTTCCAAGAAAGAGCAATGGCTTCCCCAAGTGGTGGAATGGAAGGTGAGTGTGGCACTTGCCTCTCCCACACTCTTCATGGAGCTCCCGATGCGGTTGGAGGTGTGCTGGAAACGGTCCAGGTCCCAGCGGGGTATCTTGGTCACAACATAATCCAGGCTGGGCTCACAGCAAGCAGAGGTTTTTCCTGTCACCACATTCTTGATTTCTGGCAAGGGAATCCCCAGGGCAATTTTGGCAGCAATGAATGCTAATGGATACCTGTCAGAGAGGAGGAGGAGAGAACAGCAGAATGGAAAGAACTTTGCATTGGCAAATCCCAGGAGTGGATCCCATTAAATAAATGTGAGGTGATCGTCCCTCCTCAACCCAAGGGAAGGCTCCTGTGCTCATGCACAGCAGGACCCACCCAGCCTCCTACCTCAACACATTGCAGAGCTACCTCCCTAGATCTGAGACTTGCTTTTTCATCCCCCATGGCTCCCCTTTCAGTAGCAGTCACATCCACTGTGAGCCCACCCTAACAGATGTTTAGCTGCAAGTCTGTCATCGAGAAAGAAAACAATCAAACGCCCACTGTCCAACAACATGGCTTATCTCCAGCCTGCTATGGGTCTTAAATAACCATAAGAGTTGTTGAGAACTGCAAATTAGAGATTAATTTGTGCCTCTCAACAGCATCTGCAAAGTGCAATTAAGAAGCCAATTTTTAAACAGCCTGCTTTGACCATCCTTATCTTGATTAGTTTATGATTAGCCAACAAAACAAAGGCAGCTAGCAATGCCATTTGCATCAATCTGACAGACAGCTCATTAATAACTCTGCCCTCTGGGTCCCAGAGATGATTTGCAGCCAACATATGGATGCAGTGGATGTGCTTTGCAAGGATTAGGCTCCCACACTCGTTTCTCCTGGGAGCTTCTCCATTTGTAGTAACAGCATCAGCAGGGCTGGAATGACCTGGAGGGCTCACTAACCCCACCCTCCATCTCCCAGCAGGACCAGCTCTCCAAGGGTCAGACCTAACAGATGCTGACAAGAGCTGTTCTTAGAAGCTTCCCATGCAGAAATCTGTACACCTTACTGACCTGACTGCTCCAGAGTTCTCTCTAACAGCCAACTTCAGTCTTCCTTGATGAAAATGTGCACTACAGCTTCATGTTTTAACTACATGGAAGGCAGATGCTGCAGCTCTTTTTCCTTGTAGCTGTCACCTACTTATTTAAATAATACATTGATCCAAATCCCTTCTTCTCGCTTTCTGTTCTGCTCTCCTCATTTTTTCTGTTTATTCATTGTTTGTTCTGGAACATTTTGGTTTTTTTAAAACAATCTTACCCTGTTGCCTTGGAGGCCAAAGCTGAACTTCTGGAGAGTCTGGCATTAACCTCAATGATGTAGTACTCCAGGGAAGTTGGATGCAGAGCAAACTGGATGTTACACTCTCCCACAATGCCCAAATGTCGGACAACTTTGATGGCACGATCCCGCAGCATCTGAAACTCCTCATTATTGAGGGTCTGGCTTGGAGCCACCACAACAGAATCTCCTGTTTGTCACAAGGCAGCAGAGAAGGAAAATTAGAAGAAATTGTGGCCACACAAGTCACTGTCTCTGCTAACCTACTACCAGTAATGACATTACCAGAGACTACAACTTGTGCATGCACAGCTGATGAAAACCACTGATAGTTTTTCAGTGATAGTCAGAAGCCCAGGGTTGGAGACAAGCTGAGAAATCTTATGTAAAACACAATCACAGGTATAGGTTTAATCTGTTTCACACCCTATCTGGCTGTATTCAGGACCTGAGCAGTATTTTCCTAGCCCACATTATCTGTCCCAAAGCTCTGTCAATAACACCAGGCAGAACAGCACTGCATATAAAAAGTCTCTGAGCCAGCCCTTGCCCAAGCCTACCTGTGTGGACTCCCATAGCATCAATGTTTTCCATGTTGCAGACAGCAATGCAGTTATCAGCAGCATCTCTCACAACTTCATACTCTATCTCCTTCCAGCCAACAACTGACTTTTCCACCAGAATTTGGTTAGTCATTGCAAATGCCTGGGAAGAGGTGAGGGAAAATAAACACCAAAAGAAACACCCAAAAAACCACACAACACCCCCCCAAAAACCTGCACCAAACCCCTTATTAGACCATATTACACATTTAAGACTTATCTCCAGACATCCCAGACCAAATGAAAGATGAAAATAAGTTCAAAACATTGATAAGAAGTAATTTCTATTTATCTCTTTCTTAAAAATTGCTTTACTGTGATTTGAAAGGCACATTTGAAAATATGTATGCAATATGATGGGGGGAAAAGGGTTGGGCATGTCTGTTTGTAACAGTATATAAATAACAAATAGGAATATAAGAATATTTAAGGCTTCAATCATGCAACAGACACACTTTTATGTGGGTAGCCCCAAGGACTTCAATAGGAGAGCACTGCAAAAAGCAAAATGACTGAGTGATGGGAGTGTAGGTGCCAGCAAACAGTATGTAATTAATAGCATTAATAATGCTGCTTGTCATTGGCATACTAACCAGAGGCAAGGGTCATGATTTATTCTTAAACTAATCTTGAAAGTATTCCTCAGCACACAAGGCAAAAATGAAAAATACAGTTTGTTGGTAAATGAGCATAATCTAGTGAATACATGGCTTTAATATTAGCAGATAGAAAACATTAATCAATACTTGCTTAAAACCCTAGAAAATGATGGGCACATTATCAATCCATCCTTTAGCAAAGCTTCTTGTTATCATGCTGCCCATGAATTGGCTCTTCAGTCTGCTCCCATCTGTCATTAACTCAAGCTGTTACTTAAACCCTGCCCTTAGCTCAGTTGCCAAAATCACACATAAAAAAGGAAAAAAGGTTATTGGAATGGCACTCCACACTGGCTTAAGCAGGCACTGACATGGTGGGGATGCATCAGGAACACCCAACCACTCCTGCAAACCAGTCCTGGGTGCTCCTGTATCCTTCTCCACTCAATGAGCAGACTCAGGAGGCACAACCTCAAGGCCAGGTTAGCTGAACTAGCTGTGCTATCAAACACCCAGTGTTCAGTTATCTGAGTTACAAACAGCTCAGTCCAGTGCCTGAAAATCCACTTCACTGAATTACTACAAATCATAACTGCTGGGCTGGAAATGAGCATCCAAATTTGAGTTAATTCAACAAGACCCAAATTGCTTTTCACTGTAAATTTTGAAATATCAATACTGAACTGGGAGCTGGTGTAAACTCTCTGAGGGACAGGAGGCCTTGCAGAGAGATCCAGATCAATTTTAGCATTAAGCCATGATTAATGGGATGACATTTAACAAGTAGAAATGCCAGACTTCAAACTTAGAATGAAGCACCACCTGGCAGAAGTAGTAACTGGGAACACCCTTGCAGACAGGATTCTGAGGGTGCTGGTAGGCAGAAGGCTTTAAAAAAAAATAAATAAATAAAATAAACAACAATGTGGTGATCAAAATCAGGTTTTCCTGCTGAAAAAGGTTTTGATATAAACCTGTCAGACAGCTGCACTCCAGGGTTTATGGGTGAATTTCTGCCTTCTCTAAACACAGCCCACAAGAGAGCCTGAGTAAGTGGCATGTTTCCAACCTCACCACGGATCTGGAAGGTGGAATTCCTGCCCCTCCTGCCTCCCCAAATTGTGCCAGTCCTGCCCCCTGGGCCCCCCAGAGCTGGCCCTACCCAAGCAGTGTTTGTTCAGCACTGAGCACACCAGACCCAGGGTCTGTTTGCATGACAGCAGAGGTGGGGAACACAAAGAAGTCATTGGCACATACAGTTCCCAGTGACATCTGCAGTATTTCTTTCTAGAGATCAGTGAGAGATTAAGAGGCTCAGCAAACCAGGGAAAGACAAACCCAAGAATTCTAGAGACCCATAGGGATAGAAATCTGTATCTTACTGACCTGGCTGCAAAATTTCCTGAAATTCTGCATTTTTGACAAGGAAAAAAAGCTTTGGATTTGTTTTCCCCACTTATCTGTGTACTTTTCACAGCAATGTTTAAACTATCTCAGATTTTCTATAGAAAAAGAGCTGTCTTCATAGCCAGAGACAGATGGTAGTTGTCAAATTATGAAGTGTCATCCTGCTAAATGAGCTTTTGACCTGGGAGAATTACCATCTTTTGACAAAAACACAGAAGAGGCCCAAGCCTCCCAGCCTTCTGTCCCTAAGACCACGTTATCACTCAGCATTTCAAATGTTTCCACTTCCTTAACACTGTTCATAATCATTTACTCTTGGAAGTAGGTGATTCTAGACCAAGGTATTTCCTTCCAGACCAAAACTGCTGAAAAACTTGCTCAAATTATGTCTTGTCATGAATTTAAAAGATCTGTCATTGAGCCATTTTCATTATCTGTCAGCAGGAATGATGAAAAGAGGGCAGTTCCTAACCAGGGCAACATTTTACAGATAAGATGAAATGTAAATGAAATGTACAAAGATGAAACGTACAATCCCAGTATCTATGACATTAGAATAGTATTTAAGAAAATCAGATGTTGAGATATTCCCCAAGTTTGCAGTTCCAGACACACCTTTGTACCAAGGTCCAGCAAACTTTCCTTATCAGGACAAATTCCAGACCCCAGCCCACCAAGGGCATAGGCAGAACGTATCATGACAGGGTAGCAAATCTTCTCAGCTGCCTTCAAAGCATCTTCAACCTTAAAGGAGAGGGGAATACATTTCAGAAATAGACAGCAATTCAGATAAATAAAGTCTTCAACTCTGGTTACAAGGTTAACTAGAAATCCCATCAGTAAGACACTAAACTAAATGAAGATAAAATTAAAATAATAGAAGTTCACTTTATAATATTCCCCTTTTCTGCCAAATAGCAGAAAAGTGGAACATGCAGTCAAGGAGGTGATTTCTGTCCTTAGCTGTTTGTGGACTTCCTTGGTGACCTGCCATGGACAATGTCCTTACATGATCTGTCTACAGAGACTCCACCTTAAGAGGTGTTAAGACCTGTTTGATTTCCTCCAAACTTGAACAGACCTTTCCACCAAACTCAATTTTATGTTTTCATTCTCCCATCCTCAAGATTTCAATCATGATGATTTTGGGGACCTCTAATCCTAACTCTAAATGGCTTGTATATGATTTAAGAAAAGCTCCCCTGGCATGCCACATACTTTTGTGCTGCAGCACAGGAGTCACCCCAATATAATTTCCTTTTCTTGCCAATTGGTAAATTAGGTTAGGTTTTTGCAGTGCTTAACTGCATTTTCACTCATTTTAAATCATGGTGACCCCAGGATTAATCATCAAGGAGTGCTTACACACTACAGCATCCACAGCTGCATTCAGCTTTCACTCTACAAAACAATATTTTTACTAAGTCAAATGGGCAGCAGTAATAGCAATCACATCTTCAAATTGATCTGATTTACCGATTCCACTGCTAGGCTGGGAGCAATCTTTTCATTTAGCTCAGTTAGTTTGTCAGAAAAAAGCTTTCTATCCTCTGTAGCCATGATGGATTCTACTGAGGTCCCCAGGACCTTCACACCAAACTGCTGCAGTACCCCTTGCTTGAAGAGTTCCACTCCTGCAGAGGAAACCAAGACACAGCTCTGAGGATGGATAGTAAATGAAGAATTATAGAATTAAAGAAGGACAGAATGGTTTGGGTTGGAAGAAACCATAAAGCTCATCTCATTCCACCCCCCTGCCATGGGCAGGGACAGCTTCCACTAGCCCAGGCTGCTCCAGGCCCCATCCAGTCTGGCTTTGGACAATTCCTGGGACCCAAAAGCAGCCACAGCTTCTCTGGGCAACCTGTGTTAGGACCTCACCACCCTCACAGGGAAGAATTTAGAAAATTTAGAGCAAAGAAAGTATTCAAAAGATATCTGATTAGCTGACAACTTGTCTGGCCTCCTCCACAGCTAATTGTATTATTTTTGTCAGAACTCATAACCATAAGATGAAATTTTCCATCCTCAAATCTAGGAAACCTGGGATAATACTACAATTACCAGCTGGCCACCACCTACACCACAGAGCAAAGCAGCAGAGATGAATATTGGTGCAAGAAGTTATATGAAGGTAACTTTTCCTTTTAATCTCTGCCTCAAGGTGGTCAGAATATCCTAAATCTAACTATGATAACTAAGATTTAAGATGAAAAGCAGGACATATGAATGACTTTTAACTACCAAACCCAGCAATTAGATGTTAAGTTCACAGCTTAGGAAAGATTCACTCCCCCATGGTTGGAATCTCTGCCTGTCTCTCAGTAGACTGGTCAATGTGTGAGGTTTGGATGCCTGCAGAAATAAAATCTGCACAACATGTGGTAGAATCATAGAATCACCCAGGTTGGAAAAGACCTCTAACATCAACAAGTCAGTCCAATGTAAACCTAGCAGCACAATGTACACCATTAAATCATGTCCCCACATGCCACAACCTTTTGAGCACTTCCAGACTGTTTCAATGCCTGACCATCCTTCAGTGAAGAAATTTCTCCTAATATCCAATCCAAACCTCCCCTGGTGTAACTGGAGGTCATTTCCTCTGCTCCTGTCCCTTATTACTGTACTTGTTATCTGGTAAAAAATCCATGATTTGGCCTCCATGGAGTGCCAAGGCACCTGTACCACACTCACCACAGTTGAGAGCAGTCTGGCCACCCATGCCCAGGATTATTCCATCAGGATGCTCTGCCTTGATGACCTCAATGACAAACTGAGGAGTGATGGGGAGGAAGTAGACAGCATCAGCCTGCTTTAAGCCTGTCTCGTTGGTCTGCACTGAAGCAATATTGGGATTCATGAGGACAATTTTCACATTCTCTTCCTGAAAAATTAAAATCTGTGTTAAAAATAGGCGTACATGGGGGAAAGAGTTAACAGAAGCACCAGCAAGAAGAGAGGGGATTCATAACAGCAGAAGAATTTCAAAATTATGTAGTGTCCTATAAGAGACTTCTGATCTGAAGGCTGAGCCAATTCTTTACTTTTGTGCCTGTGAATCTTGAGGGAATGGAGATTCCCACATGACCCTGAAAAACATGAAATTGTTTAACACATTTAGGAGTTATATAGGAGAGACAGGTACAAACTGCAGCATCCTCATGTCTGTCTGCCTTTGGAAGTCAGATTAAAGGTGACAAAGCAAAAAATTTAATCAAAAGCTAATACTTTCTTGCCAAGCAGTAGGTGTTTGAAGTTCTCAGATTTTTGTACCAACTAGTAATAGTAACAAAACCACCATTTTTTCTTTGATTTCCCACAGAAATACCTTATTGTCCTGGTATTAACAGTTTAAAAATCTCATCCTCTAACTTTTTTTATTGGATACTGCACATATTAACAGACAAACTCTGCCTTTCTACGCAAGATGAAGGTTAGCCAAAATTTTACACTGCTCTCTGTCACAGCTGAGAAACTGAGATAGAATCATAATAGATAATAAAGTTTATCTGTTTCCTGCTCTAACAGTCTTGCTGCTCTTTAGCTACAGACAGAAATGCACTAAGTTTGCTCATTAACAGAAAATTCTGACTCAGAGCTGGGCAGATCAATCCTCCTCCCTCTTGAAATATCAGCACCTAATGAGGAAACCAAGTTTTGCTAAAAATGATGATTGTGGCCAAGCTTTAAAAAACTCCACATCAACCACATGCACTAGACATGCAGATAGAGAAAATTGTTCTACTGCCTTGTTGCAAAGGTGGACTGAAAAGTGCACAGGCTGTGGCCTCACTTACAGGAGCTCATTCTAATCTCCATCAGCTTCATGTAAGGCTGAAAAACTACCAGCAAACATCATTTTCAAAAAAATGCTAGTTATACATGCAAATTACAAGTCAAAGTGTAATTTTGAATATATATATGGAAATTGTTAAAACATTAAAAACAACAATTCACATTGGAAAGAGGAACAGTGACAATATTTTTAAAATATAATGAAACAGACTGGAGAAAATGCTATGGAAGCGTTGCTAGGATCAGTGCAGAAAGTGCTGTTTTCCCTCAGTTCACAATAAGCATGAAAATGCCACAGGATTTTTCTGTGTTTGTTTAAAATTTGTGATTGCTTGTCTCACTGCTTTGGGGGAACAAAAATATAACTCACCTGGAGCACTGGGATTCTCACTAAGAGCTCTCAGGGTTCAGGTGTTGGGTAACATTTCCTCTCCTTTCTTTGATAACTGAAAATACTGCCTTAAAGACTGGCGGTAAATTTCTGCTGGCTTTTTTTTCCCTGTGACAAGTTGTATTATTTTTTTTCACTGAAGCACATTCTCCTTGGAAATGTGTGGAAAAGGGGAGGGAAAGAACATATAAAATCTGTATGGAAAATATTTTGGATTTAGACTAATGTTCCTTAACTGGGTAGTTTTCATGGTGATGGTGAGGGGAAAGATCAAAACATTCTTCTCTAATGAATGTATTTAGAAATTCATGGCTATAATTCTGTTGAAACAAATGGGGGAGAGAAAAGTTCATCACTTTTCAACAAGCTGGACTATCTGAACATCTCAGCTCTTTCTTCCCTGCTTATCTGGGACAAAGTATCTTAGAGATCAACCAGCAGTGATGATGATAATTAATGAGAAAATGAATGCTCTCTGTGCTGAGAGATACATTTCATTGATATCACATCATTGGGGCCCAATTTCTTGGGATGCTGGATTTTAATCCATGTGCTTTTCCCTCTTGCAACCCTTTCCTTCAACTTTTGCCTTTTTTAGTTTTTTATAAACATACAGAAGTCTGTGTCATGGCCACCCACCCTGATGGAGACCCTTTGTTACAACTTAATTAAAGCAATGGATTGTTAATACTCCAGAAGAGCTCAATTTCTTTTTTTGGGTAATATTCACCTTTATTCAGCTGAGTTGGGATAATCCCCACAGAAAGTTATCCAGAAGATCTTCCATGTGACAAACAGAAGATTTTCTAGGTGACCACAAGCTAATCTGTTGTCCACAGATGCTTCCAGGCCTGGCTCTTCAGGGGAAGTTCTTGCCTTTGATTAATATTTTTTCAGATACAAATTTACTAACTGTGGAGGTTCCAGCTCTTCAAGGACTTTTTAGTCTTTAAAAGAAGCACCCATTTAACTGTCCAGGACTGACTATCAGTATCAGCACCTTCTTATAATGAATGAGCATCCAAGAGCCAAGCCAGAGCAGCAGCACACAGCAGAAGGAATCAGCACACAGCAGAAGGAATCTCACACCAGCACTGAGAAAGAATCAGTGCTGATTCATAATAAAAAAATAAAACAAAATTAACAAGTCTAAGGGAAAAGAAATTTCTCCTGTCTCCTGTTAACTGTGCATTCTCTCCCAGCCATGTTCTGCTGCTTTCCCTGGCAGGAAAAGGGCTGACCAGCCACTCCTCTCTCCGTGCAGCCCTGAATGCCTCTGCCAGAGGCAAGGTCAGGAAGGGCAAGCTCTGCCTCTGGATCAGCCCACAGATCACAGCAGCTCTTGGGTGACCACGTGAAGGGGAAGGGCTCTGTGGGGAGTCAAGCTGGGGAGGTTTATCACTAAAAAACTCCACTTTCTTCCACAACCTCAACTGAGCTTAAAGGCCAAAGAGGGAAAAAAAAAACCCAAACAAAAAAACCCACAAAAAATAAATTTACAAAAAAAACCCCAAACATGAAAATAAAGGAGATATCTCTTTTCCAGATGGGTCATATTGACACTCCCCAACTCTGGGATCCTCCACTCCTGCCCTGTTCTTGTCTCTTGATGATGTGGTCAGTTTGAACCAGCAATGCAGTACACAAACAACACAGATGCGATACAGGATATGTTGCAACATGGGGATGAACCAGGGCAGCCCAGATTATATTTAACATTACTAAAACTGATTTTTTTTGTTCCTTCACTCCAGGGCCAGCACAGGAATAGAATGTTTGTGGCATCAGGACAGCCTCAGATCCGCTCACAACCATCACTTCATCTGAAGGCAGCTGTTACTCCTGCTCTGACTCTGTCAGGGCTCTGCATGTTCCCTCTTCCTTCTTCACATGGGGTCAGACATGAACTTGGGACCCCAGTAACTCTTACAATACCAGTAATAACCCCATCACAGGACATTCTACCCTTCTACACCTTCTCCTAGCATGAGCTTTTGCCCCAGTGACCTTTCTAGGACCTATTCTGGAAGCAAAACTTGACATAAGTGACCATTAAAAAATTCATCCTATTTCAAAGAAATACCATTTAGAAAACCTGCCTTGATGAGGGGTTCTTTTGTGTAGCAATAACCAACTTTTCAGCTGTTGTTGGTTGTCTACCTTGCTTGTTGACAGACCACGAAAGTTCCAGATTCTCACCTCAGGTACATCTGACCATATTCCTCCTCCTCCATTCCCAGTTTAACAGGCCTGGAGCAACGAGGCACACATCACAAATAAACTGCTTGAAGACTGTGATGGAAACCCCAAGAACATCTCTCTTTGGAAGATAATTCTGAGTGCTTAACTCACATCACTCAACCAGCAAGTTCAGCCACAGAAATTGCTTATTTTCCCTAGGGTCATTTATCCTCACCAGCTTCCTTGCCCCAGCTGGACACCGTTGGAGGATCAGTTTGGCTGTGAGAAGGGAAAGATGAGGTTATAAACATACAGAACTCTGTGTATTTTCACAGGATCTCCTCACCTTCAAGGCTTTCACAGCCTGTGATCCAGAGTAATCAAACTCCCCTGCCTGGCCAATGGACAGACCCCCGGATCCTAGAATGAGAACTTTGGAGACCTGCAAATGGCAAATGGCATGAAAACATCAGTGCCAGTGTGGTGGATGCTGAAATGAACAGAGACTGTGCAGCACTGAACTGTCTTAAATTACAGAACATATATTTTCAAAAGAGAAGAAGTTGCTTCCAAAATCACCCCACTTTTACTTCTGGGAGTATTTCTACTGGAATTCTCCCATATATATCTATTTAGAGAAACATGGGGCTCATGGATAGAGTAACAATAAACATGTTAATTGTATCATGTGCTTATAGACAACAATGCCTCACTTTGGCTACCCACAAAATCCTGCTGCATCTAAGGCAGCAAAACTGTATGAAATTCAGCTCACGTTAGGAATTTCAGACTTATTTGCTAAGCAACCAAGCACCAACATGATACTGCTGGCATGAAATCTCATGGCCATATTATCCCAGGGCACCTCATTATGCTGCTATGAGAGCACCTCTCTCAGGAGAACTGCAAAGAAAATACATGAAACATCAGAACTTAAAACTCTTTCAAAGAAAAGAGAGTTAATAACATAAGAGAGGCCAGATGACTGAGATAAGCAGCTGTCAGGACTTTTCTAAGAGAAGCCTCCTTTGACTTCCATGTGCTATTTCATTCTGTGGGTTCAGTAGGAATTAACTTGCTCCCAGGCTCACTGACAGGCATGAAAATATCTGTACACTGACCTCCACTCTAGAAGCTGTCACTCCAGCCTTGGGAAGGACCGAGGGAATGGTGGTGCCTTTCCCTCTCTTAACCAGGGAAATAAATGAATCAAATAGGAACTAGGAAAAACACACACATGTATTTACTGTCAAAGCTGAACTCGATATATACCAAGCAAAGAAGGAAAAACCAGGCCATTTGTGAATTCAGGCAAATCAGCTCTGCTCTGCTGCCTTTAGCAGGCAGATTTACACCATTTCAGAGAGGAAATCATTATTTGAAATTTATATAACAACTTTGACATATCTGACAAAGCTGCATTCAAGAAAGTGAGGTCATAATCAGGAAGAAAACACACATCAATCATGTCTGTGTGCTCTGCTTCTCTGTGGCTGCCAGTGCAAGGAGTGAACGTGCACCAAAAGCTAAAACACAGAGGAGCACACACTGAACTGGCTCAGGGAACCAAAAGCCAAAACACAGAGGAGCACACACTGAACTAGTTCAAGGAACCATCTGGAATGGTGCCTACTGGAGAGCAGAGTTTTGAGAAGGGATAGCTAAACATGAATTGTGCAAAATCAGTGTTGTCCTTCCAGAGGAGGTCCCAGAAAAGGGCTCTCCATCAGGCAGGGCAGGCAGCAGGACCCTCAGTGGGATCAGGCAGCTACAGGCAGTGGGACAGGCTTCCAATCCACCCCACACCTGCCAGGTTTCTGCCACACAGCTCTGATGCTGGCTGACTGCTGGGATTTACCTGGGAAAGAGTATGGATGGTCCTGCAAACCTGTCAGGACAGGCTCTATCTCATCAAACCATCCCAGCAGTGGGAGAGCACAGACTTGGAGAAGACACACAGCTGAGTTTTGGAGTTCTCCGATATACACTAGTCAATCAGATTGCTATAAAAGTTCCTGATATCAAGAGATTTACAAGCAGATTTAATCAACATCATCAAATTAAGATTAACATAAGCATTTCTAGGTATTCTTCCATCTTTGTCTCTCAGGAAATGCTAAATAGTTTATTTATGTTCAGACATGCTTCCTCTGCCTTCCACATCCCCTGATGCTGCTTAGTCATATTCTGTGACTATGCAACCAGTTGTTACAAAATTTGTGTGAAGTCACAGATGGGGGATTAAAATTTCATTTCACTTAGGAGAACCAGAGTGAGGAAGTATGAATCCATTTACATAACTCTACAGTAATTATAAAATTTGAAAGTGGAACTAAAGTATATTAGAAAGTTAATGATTTTATTACAAAGCATCTGGCTAGTATGTTTTTACATTTAAGATAAAATCCTATTCCTTTTGCAGCCTCTTTTGCAAGAGATTTCAGCCTGATCCTGCAAAGGCTTAAGCACTTTAGTAACTTCCAACACAGATAATCCCAGCAGGACTCAATACATACACATGATATGAATGGAATCACTGATCCAAAGCACTAAGAAGTCAATAGAGCTCTTGCTGCTGATTGTAATTAGCTCCAGATCAAGCTAAGCGGACACAAGCCTATGCATGCCTGGGATCCTGACACTTCCAGACCCAAGATTTAGGGCCATCACCAACTGGCACAGCAGCTGATAAACACCTGCACTCACAATGCCATCAGAAAGCAAGCCCAGATCATCCCCCATACATTACCTCTGTGTCCCTGGGCCCAGGATTTGCATCTGGATAGAACTGCACTGTGAAAATCGATCTGCTCTCATGCATAATTCCCTACAGGAATAAAAGGGACTCTCTTAGTGACACCTCCTGACAAGCAAGTGAGCAGAAAGCCACACCTTATCCCTGCAAGCACTGAAGGCCAAAGGACTGGTGTGTTTTTAGGGGCTGACAAATTGACATTTCATTCCCAGCCTCCTGCTCTGCTGTTTACCCTGCAGGGCCTGTGCAAGGCCCAGCTGGCCATGGACTGGGGGCACAGTGGAGACAGAGCTTTCACTGCAACACCAAACTCTGATAAGCTGTAAGCATCTGACGGAGCAGCTACACAGGGCAGAGAAGAAAAACGTACCTGGCAAGAAAAGATCACCTGGGACAATGAATGGTTTAACCATGCCAAGCTGATTTGTTCTATCATATAAAAAATTCTGGTCACACTCCTAATTTCCATAATTCATTTTAAATGCTGACACAGGGTTGGGCAGAGTGATGAAGGGGACCACTGTTGTGGACAAACAACAGCTATGAAGGACCTAAACTGAGTAGGAGCCGGTGTTTGTAGTTTCAGTTGGAGCCAGGAAAAAATGGTTTCTCATTTGTGTGGCCTGATAGCACCAAGAAGCAAAATCCACTGGGAGAGCACCCCATAGGTGTCACTGCTCAAGGTCCCCAATTCCAGACAGGAGTAGGGAAGTTCCTCAAGAGGAAATTCAGGGAAAAGCAGCCCTGATACAACCTGTTTCCCTTAGGAATGGACAAAGGAGCCCAAACAGTCTCACATAGAGCCACAGTGCCATCCAGAGCTTCAGGCTGGGATGCCAGGATAGGACAGGGATGAGAGATGAGCTACTGACCACAACATTATGCCATGAATTTCTGCTCTCAGAGTAAAGAATCCCATCAGTCTGTCACATTTTACCTGAATGCTTGTGTTCCTTGCAGTTACATACAAATGTATGTAAAAATTTTTTTAAATGTAAAAGCATTAAAAAATGTATTTACGAACTTTTTAGAATCTTCACTCCATGCCTTGTCAGTATTTGGAAACCTGTGCTGGCCCTGTCTAGCTGTGATAGGTCAGGTCAGACCCAAAAAATGCTTTTGTTTTCAAGCTGAGAAATGAAACAGACTCCACATGACAGAGTATCCCAGCCCTGACCCTGTTTTTGCATGCTAAATCAACACAGTCCTTGTCCCTCCCCATCTATGAAGGTTTAGGAGACTGTTGCTGCTTTGAGGCTCACAGAAATGTCTTTTTTTAGTTCACATGAATGAACATCATTCTACTAGATCCATAAGATTCCTGTCCAACCTTATCACCTTTGTCTCCAAATTCCAGCTAAAGCAAATATGAAAGGCTTGGGAATGAATAGTTTAGTTTGCCAACACAGTGAAAATAAACTCATTTCAAAAATTGAGCTGAACAGCTGTAAAATTTTTTTTCATCAATGTTTTGTTTGGTAAGATTTGTCTATGTTTAGATACCTTTCTGTGTTTAGATACCCTTCTGTAAGGACAAAGAAAACAGCAAATGACAAAAACTTATTCAACAATCATCAGATGGGTAGCTCAGAACAGCACTGTTCAATCTGCCAGACTTGATAGTGACCATTCATACAAAACAAGAAAGAAGCATATTTCCATGAGGGAAACTGCTTTTGAAAATACCTTCTCATTGATTTCCTGATAACTAACAAGATTTTACAAACTTGCACAACACTGGGCATCATGGAAAAGATTTGATGTGGGCAATTAGAAGCCTGAGATCTCAGAGGGATGTCACTTGACATTGGACTTGTATCTTAGATCATGTAAGCTATTCTCTGGGGGCAGCCCCTCTTCCTCATGACTTTAGTAATTGGAATTATATTTTCAATAATAGACCAAATCAGATGGCAATGATATCCCTTTTCTGTGCTGGGAAGCACAGAAACAACACAACAAACTGGTGACAGAGGTTTGCACTGCTGTGGCACAAACCCTAAGAGAATGGTTGTCACTGTCATATTTTCTGGAAAAATCCCTTTGCCAGGATTTCTTCTCCTGGGAAGCTGAGAAGCTTCAGAGAAAAGGAAAACAATATCTCATTTGCTTCTCCTGTGTTTTGCTGCTTTGGAATGTGGTTGGAGATTGTTTATGCAACATGTGAATTGTTTTTACTTTATGACCAGTCACAGTCAGGCTGTGTCAGGACTCCGGTTTTTCATTAGTATCTTGATAAGCCCTCTGTAAGGATCCTTTCTCTATTCTTTAATATAGTTTTAGTATAGCATTCTTTAATGTAATATTATATCATAAAATAATAAATTAGCCTTCTAAGAACATGGAGTCAGATTCATCTTTCTCCACCACAACAGGGGATCCCAAAAATACCACAAATGGTAGCTAAGTGAGCAACACCAGCAGTAGGGAAATCATGGAAATTAATAAGGCTTCTCTTGAGGGAAATGATAAAGTCACTGCTGCAATCCAGTGCAGTGGGGTAGGTACAGTGGGGTACTCATCTTACTCTGGCTGTAAAGCAGGGCTCCAAGTAAAGCAGATGGTCAAATCAACAAATTTAGCCGTGATAATGCGAGAGCAGGCTCACACAGGTGAAATAGGGACTTCTCTGTGCAGAGCTCACCTCGTTGGTTTGATCATTGGCATTCACAAAGAGAGGCTTCCAGCCAGGAGGGAGGGAGGAGCCATCGATGGCATAGCCATGGTTCTGTGCAGTGATCACAGCCTGGCCACTCACTGCATTCAGGACAGGCTGGTTTTGGCCTCTGCAAGAAAAAGGGATCAGAGGACACAAGTGCCAAATGTGGTCAAGTGCCACAATTAGGAGGAGCTGGTAACTGTGGGACTATACATAACAGTTCAATAGTAGCAGTAAAATATTGGCAGCCAACCTCAAAATTATAAATCCTAGGAGAAGCATCGATATTCTTCAACTTGATAGGGATAGATTACAACAAATACTTTCAAAAACACTCTAAAAAAGCATAACATCACATGGCAGTTGTCCTGGATTGAAAGACAATGTGTGTATTCTATTTGCCATCTGTCAGAGGTGGGGCAGTTCTCTGCTGTTCATTGGGCAGTTTTCTTTATCTCTTCCACAACCGATTCTCCCTCCAGGAGATCTCTTCTGTCCATGGCCAGTGAGTGTCCCTGCATGGCTGAGAAAATTCCATCATCCCACTGGGAGAGGCTCTGCCCAGGGGAGGAGCCAAGCATTCCTACCTGGATACAATCTGAGGTTTGGAACAGCACAGCAGCCTTTGCCCACTGCATTCCCAGAGGAGCAGCTTTCTGCTGCCCTGCATTCCCAGAGGAGCAGCTTTCTCCTCTCCTGCATTCCCAGAGGGAGCAGCTTTGTGCTCCCCTGCATTCCCAGAGGAGCAGCTTTCTGCTCCCCTGCATTCCCAGAGGGAGCCCAGGCCCATCTCCAGCAGCCCTGGAGCTGCAGAGGAAAACTCCGCCCTTGTGCAGGATCCCTGCTGCAGCAGAACCACAGCTGGCACTGCAGGAGGGCTGAGCCACCATGGCATGGGACTGTGCCACCACCCTGACACACAGGGGGCAGCTCCTGCTCTGACTCTGGCAGTGGTTTTTTTTGTTGTTTGTGCTATTACATTTGTATTTTTGTTTTTCCTAGTAAAGAGCTGTTATTCCTGCTCCCATATCTTTGCCTGAGAGCCTCTTATTTTCAAAACTATAGTAATTCGGAGGAAGGGGGTTTACATTTTCCATTTCAGGGGAGGCTCCTGCCTTCCTCAGCAGACACCTGTTTGTTCAAACAAAGAGAGCAGTTTAAATGAAAGGCAAGGAGAATGGCTGGGAGGAAGTGGCAATGTTACTGAGATGCCAGCTGCTCCTAAGGCAGCTCAGCAGCAGAGCACTGCTGTTCCATAGCCCTTTCCAGTGCTGAGCTGCCTCACCTGTTGGCCATCTGCATCTTGTAGGAAGTGGCTCCAGCTGCTATTCCAGTGATTAGATGCCCCATGCTAATTCCAAACAGGGGCTCTGGGCGATTGCTCTCCAGGACCTAAAACGAAAAGGTTTTCAACAGATATTGGAGTATCTCTGTCCAGCAATTCCAGCATAAACCATGACAATTTCCTCACAGACTTGCGAAAAAGCTCAATGCAGCAGCCTATGAAGGAAAGTTTCCTCCTTTCCTCTGGTTCAGAGAAAAGCCTCAGAGCACAGCTTGGTGTCAGACTACTCACAGGGAATAAGCATAACACACACATTTTAGTGCATGACATTATTCCAAGTGGGAGCTCCAAAACCAGTGTTGTCCTTCCTATAGGACATGAAAGAGCACAGGGTACTTCAAGGCACTGGTATGGTAATTGTGGTCACCATGTTTGCCATGTACTGTTCACCAAGGTCTGTAAAGCCTTGTAGTAACTATTGGGCTGGAGACAAATCCCACCAGACCAAGATGAGGAATATTCCAGGCAGCTGAAATGTCTGAATAACATTTGTCCCATAACAGGTTAGTACAGCCAACTGCTACTTCAAGAAATTGAAAAAGGCAAATTAAAAAGTATAATCAGTCTATAGGTATTGCACTGTACCTTTCTGACATTCTGAATCACTTCCTGGGCCTTCATGGGATCCCCTGGACCTCCAGAAATTATGAGTCCATCATAATCCATGCCAGCGAAATCATGGTCCCATGGAACCAAGTGCACTTCTGCACCTCGCTAAAAACAAACAAACAAACAAACCCAGGGGGGGAAAAAAAAAAAAAAAAGTAAGGAAGTCAGAAATGAAGGAAGGAAGGAAACAAATTTTTGTAAGGAGCCTTTTCTTAAGCTCTCATGTCCCAGAGCCTGAGTTTGTATTTCAGTCATCAGTTATCTCCTTTTCCCACGATCAGCTTCTCTCCATAACCTGACCATATTTCTCTCACAAAACTGACAGACTTGTTCCCTTGGAGCCGCCTCAGTGTTTGACAAGTGACTCTGAAATTCACTGATGAGATCAAAACTTACTGATGGAAAGCTAAATAAGTGTGTATGTACAGATGTAACATATGTTCACTTTTACACAGTGCATTCATCCTAACTGCTGAATTAGGGCTTCATAGCCTTGCTCTATGACATGCCAGAAGTAGTCCTACACATCAAAACTGAGACAAACATCCACACTAATTAAAAAATTGAATCAGGGAAATCCTGTGCATCTAGACAACATGAGGATATTGCCTTCTGTCCTCCTGTGTGGCTAAAAAAGCAAGACCTGCTACATCACTGTGCTAAAAACAGGAAAAGTTTTTCACAGAATTCTAGAATCAAAGAATAACTTGAGATGCATGAGCCCATCAGGTGCAATCCCTGCACAAAGCAGGGGTAATTTCCACTTTAAGTTAGGTTGCTGAGGCCCTGGGGAGGCTGTGTTTTTAATATCTTTAATGATGAGCATTCCACAGGAACTTTGGGCCTATTTCAACCATTCACCACCCTCACTGCATTTCCCCCCACTCATTTATTTATTTTTAACAATGTTGGGCTGACCTTCCTTCATTGTTCTTTAGAGAAGTTGTGCCTCATTTTTTGAAAACTCATCTTTTTGGGTTCTTCCCATGGTGAGAGGCTGCTGTACAGGTCCTCTTCCTTATCCCCTCAATACATTGTACCAAATGCAGAAAACAGCTCCCAGTGCATAAAAATCGTCCTAAAAATTGTGCCTCACTTCAGGAGGGCAAGAAGTTTTAAAATGCATTGTCCAGGTGGATGGAAGGCTCGTGAGTACAGGTGAGGCTCTTGCCAAAGCAAAACAAGTGACAAGGGACATCAGGCACTGACCCACCTTTACCAGCTGACGGATAACGTTGTGCTTCAACCCACAGTCAACAGCCACAACTTTAATTGGATTCCCTCTGCCATAAATCTTGACTTCCTATAAAAAGACAGACCATGTTGTAAATGACAGATGTCCCCAAAACACAGAGAAGATGAGCAGCAGAATAACTTTTCACCCATGTGAAAAGCAACTGGTACTTAGTTTTGTGGAAATCTCCAGGAATACTGCAGGCATTAGTGCTTCCTTCATCTTTCTGTGAAAATAGAAGTTATACTGCTGTTTTATATACTGTTGATTGCAGTGATACCTTAGGTTTTTAAAGTTTTTTTGCTGTTTTGGTGTACACTTTTAGCTTTATATAAAGTGTTTCTAGGATTTTTTCACAGGGTGGTGAAGACAAAACAATCCTATTCTAGCTGGAGACTCAAGGAAAATCTCTTCAAACCTCAGGTCCAAAGCAAAAATAAGGTGAAAAGAGGAGGGAGGGCAAGCAAGCAAGGAGGATGAAACTTCATCATTTGAAGCCATTAATTGGAAAGTTAACTCTTGTATGCAAATGGACTAAACCTCATAAAAATGTGAGATCTCATGACCAAGCCCTCTTTTGCTTCCATCTTATAGCCAACTGGGCAGAGTGTTCCAGGGTGTGGCCTTTGAAGGCACTTCAATAAATACCCACTTTATTTATGGACCTGCCAGTTTTATCTCAACTTCTCTTCCAGGTGCTGTTCCTTAACCCATTCCACAAAACAAACTGTCACCAGTCCCAAATCTGGACCATCATGCTTTGTACACCCAGTTATCTACTGGTCACAGCCAGAATGGGAGAAAGTGAAATCAAACCAATCTATGTTATATGGCCTTAGTACTGTGCCATTGTCAGACAGCTCTAGCACTAATGTAAAGTTATTTATGGACAGCTTCTTTCTGAAGCCTGCTGAATTATTTTACTCCCTGCATGACTAGAGGCAGCAGTTATTGATGTTATTCATCAATAAGCACATAAGGCTGCCTTCTTCCTCCTAAAAACAAACTCTGTGTTTACCTTCAGTTACACTCACCTTCTGAAAGCTGATATTGACAAATTTCTTCTGCCCAAAGTGGCTTATCTCTTGGGCATCATGGAAAAAACAGTATTTTTTTCTCTTTTACACCAAGTAATTCCCTTTTAATCAGCTTCCCTGGCATCTGTATCTCACATCTGGACCTCCTTATGAAGAGACACTAAAATCCATGTCCAATATGGCTGGTGCAGGGTGACAAACTGAATTTTTAAAAGGAGAAATATGGCCAGCCAGAAGGAAAGACATCCCCTCAGCAGATAATTCAAGATGAAGTTTGTTAACAGAATACTGCAACTCCTCCCCATGTGTTACACTAACTCAGTTCTTGTTTGAATTTTTATCTTTGCAGAGGTTGAAATACAAAGGTTTCTAGTGATGCCTTAGGATTCAGCTTTTATATTTTTCAGATCCTGTACTGCTTTAGAGTATAACTCCAAAACTCCATAGCCTGTCAGCTGCTGTTCTCCTGTTTTATTCACACAAAATAATTCCTCTCTAGGCCTGTTACTCAAGGACACCTTACTGCTTCACACCCTGAAAAGGATAAAGAAAAGGGAGTTGCACAGAAGCAGATTCAGGTTCCAACAGTCCATAGTGGAACTGAATCACTCCACAGGGATTTTATGGGTCCTCTACATGCTGTCCTTCAGCTTCTGGGTGGTGGGTTTCAAAAATCCCAAGAACGTTAAAGTGTTCAGTTCTCACAGAAACTACTTTAGTGTCCTGTGTCAGAGACACCTAAGAAAAACTCACTGTCCTTTTCAAAAGGGGCTTTTCAAGATCCCTGAATTTCTCACAGTATCCATACTTTAAAAAAAATAACATATTATGAAGACAAGACCTCCTTCAAAAGTTCTCCTTAGTTGTTCTCATGACGAGGGAGTTGTGGGGCAACACTACTTCAAGTACTTCAATTAACCTTACTTTCAAAACTCTTCCTGCTCAAATTAATTAGCTATGATTTGTTACAACACTTCCTTCAGCAGCAAGACTGATTTCAGATGCTGCTGTCTCCACAACCCACTTGTTACACTGTCCTGCAGAGACCTGACCTGTCCCCTGCATCTGGCCAAGAAACTAGACTGGGAGCTGGATCAGAGCACTGTTAAAACCCATTCCTTCTAAAGCCAGAGGATTTCCCTCACCTGTTCACAGCACAGCCCATAAAAAACTGTCCCAGTCTGTAAGGATTATGTGAGAGAGCTGCAAACCAGTGGTTAGGGAGAATAAAAGCTCCTGCTGGTAACTAGTGCTGACAACAAAAGCAGTCCACGGACCTGCATGTGTGATGTGATATTTTAGTTTGGACTGGTTGCCTAACTCTCATCTGCTCTGCAACCCTGAAGATCACATGCACCAGAAAACATCTCCAACGAGAGTGCTTGCAGAACACTGGCAGTTTTCCACACTCCTTGCCCTGGGTAGGCAATGTTAGCAAGCACAGTCTGTATCGCTAACATTTAATCAAAGTGGCAGAGGGTGGGTAGGATATAATAAGAAAATCAATCACTCCTAGTGTACAATGGATAAGCAGATTCCAGATCATACTGTATGCTGATTTACATGAAAATCACCATTTGGCAACAGATGGATTATCATGTCCAGTAATTGCCAACATTAAACAGCTTACCTCATTTACAGCTTTATATGTGAAGTTGTTTTTTAAGCCTATAAAATGAAGTTATAAACATAACAAGATGCCAAAGTGCTGTTAATCTTATTGTATCTCCCTTTAATAAGCTATTTTCAGCATCTTTACAGTAATTCTGTCTTAGTAATTGCAGAGTTTAACATCAGCAATCTTACCTGTTTCTGAGATTTACTGACACGAAATGGCTCCACCTGCACCTTGAAATCCTAGATCACAACCTCAGTAATCACAACCTCAGTAAGCAATTGCCATCCTTCTGTGTAGCACCCTGACTCAAAACACAGTGGAGGTGCTGGCGTGAGTTGGGTGAGATTTGCAAGGCAGCCTTTGTATTGCAGCGGCATCCCAGGATGCCAGTTACTACTGTAAATCCAAGATTTGGAGATGGAGAGTGCTTCAAACTCCCCCTTGCTTGCTGACCATCCTGTTCAGGACTGCTTTTCACCCACACCATGAACACACTGGCTTGTGCCCAGAACAGTACACAAGCAACTATTTGCAGAGCTCTTCCAGACCCTCACTGATCTTGAAGGAAGTGCAAACACCATAACAAGCATGGAATTTGCAAGAGGGACTCATAGACTCAGTGCTCACTTCTTAATGGGATTAAGCATCCAGGGCACTCCTTATCCCCCAATTAAATCCCCAAAAGGGCCACAATTTAAGACATTGGGACTTGCATTGGTACAAGAACAGTTACTATTTTTTAGTATGAGCCTGGTTTCCTACATCCATGTCACAGTTGAGACAGCCACAACACACAGACTATCACTCTACAATTTCAGAAATTTCCAACCCACAGAGTAATACCTTACCTCTTCAGAAGGCTGCAAGCATCTGCCCTTCTTGTCCTTCAGCCCAGCCTTTTATCCCCTGCTGTTGATGCCCTGCCCCTGTGTGCCCTCTGTTCCCTTTGGTGGTTGGTCAGTGCCCCTGGGCACTCCATGGCTCGTTCCCTTCAACAGCATTCACCTGTCCTGCACAGCTGTGCCCACTGGGGATGAGGCTGGGCCAGCCCCACTCCCAACCACCACAAACTGTGTGCCTGCACATCCCCATGATTTCTAACATTCTACTCAGCTTGTAGTTGAACATTGCTTGCATGCCCAGCTACCAAATTAAAAACTTCACTTCAGTCTGTTCAGATCTATGAACAGCAGATAATTCCAGTACTATTAGAAGGAGGAGATTCCTAATGGGGTCCGGTTTTGACATCTAGAAATCTCTTCTGGAATCACCCCAACAAAATCACACCTCAATACAGATTATCAAATTATAGTGTGACGTTTCCTAATTTTTTTTTAAGGAAAGCAACCATTCTTTTTATCAATTCTTTTTATGTTTCAAAACATCCACCATATACCAGGTCTAACTGTATCCCCAATATTTCTGTCTTTATAACACAGAGTCTTCTGATCAGATTCAGATCACATTCAGCTCAACACAAACCATTTTTTATCTCCACTCCAACAAAATTACACCTCAACACTGCACCTAAGGAGCCATGGGGATATTGAGAAAACAGTCCATCAAAGATCTAGAAAGGTGCATGGTTTAAAAAACATTCCAAATTGTTTGTTTAGAAATACTGGTTGATCCCCAGAGCAAATGAGGAGCAGTTACTACCTGGAGTGTACAGCCCTAATACTGGAAAAACTTCTCACCTTTGTTGAAACTTCTGCAATTAAGTTTTGCTTATTTGGGTCTACAAATTCCATGGGTTGACCTTCAAACTCAATCTTCCCAAGTACTGTGCCCTGTGGAAATACACCAGAAAAAACAAAGCATAAGCAAAGGAGAAGCTGTGAACACTGGGATGAGGTGTTGACAGGCCCAGGAACCAGAACAGCTGTTTAAATATGGGGTTTTGGCAGTTTATAACCATTTTTAGCATTTTCAGAGGTTTATGAGCCTTCCTTGGTATAAAAAAAACTGTTTAAACCCCTTCCTTGAGGGGAGAGACATTATCAGCAGTAATATTTGTTAATAGGCAGTCTGGCAAGCTGTGTTGTGACATGAAATTGAGTTGTCTTCCAAGAAGATCAGAATTCAGATCCCCACAGAACTGTCACATAGATCTGGGAGTAACCCATAAAGCAGTTTGAAGATTTTTTGGTTTGGGAAACCCACTGTGAGGTTTTCAGCTGCCTCCTGTGCACAGCTACAAGGCAGCAGAACTGGTGTAAGGCAAAGCTATGTAGGAGGCAGGTCAGCCCAGCTGTTTTCTGAATAAACTGTTAAAAGCAAAAATCACCTCTAGCAAACCCTGCTCTGTGTTGCTGTCCTGGCAGAAGCTAGGACACTTGTTCTTCTCATTGGAAAAAGAATCCCTGCTTTGGCTTTGCCTCACTCCTGAGGTAAGTGGGATTAATCTAGGGTTAGTAAATGGGATTAATCTAGGGTTAACCCCTTTTCAAGCATGGGAACAGGGTGTGCACTACAGAACTTTTCAAGGATGGACAGGGGAAGTAAAATAGAAGAATCAATATTTTGTGGTAAATTTCTCATATCCCAGTTTCATGACCAAACATGTTAAACCCAGCTTGCTCTGTGGATATGACACCACATTCACACTGGGATTGCTCCTTAGATTTAGTGATTCTCCTTTGAGATACTGCCCTGGCTTGCCATACCTGAAGTATCCTTGCCTTTCTCTAGGGCAAGCAACAGCCAATATCTTGCAGTGTCGTGCACACTAATAAGAGCAAGTTTTGAGGACAGTTTTGCCCCTAACAGTGGCAGATCCTATGTCTTCTTTCTTACACCAAAAGCTGTTCCAAGCTGCTTTACATGAAAAAAAGAAAATCATCATCATCTTCAACAAGTCCTGTTCTTGGAAACAAGGCTCCAGAGTGGTGCTTGAGAGCCATGGTTCTGAGTGCCACCATGCAGTGAGTTCCATAAATGCTGGTGACAAAGCTCCTTGTTCTCAGCCAAATGGTGCCTTGCATTTACTTTCAGTCCAGTTTCACAAGTCATTGCTTATTTCTGCATGTACCACAAGGAGGCCCTGTTCTCCCCCCCAGTTTTTATAGAGACAGGGAGTGAAATACTAAGTACGTTTTTTTTTCAGCCTGGGAGAACTGGGTGAAGAGGTGACATTATGCACTTTTTTTAAGAGCCATACAATAATACCACCCAAAGTCATGGTATAATGACTCACTACCATACACTGCTAAGTTACAGGACAAACACTGAAAGTATTAACATTGGATAAAAGGAATGGTGATCTATTATGTCTTAAGAAAGCAGAAAATATATTGCCATTTTCTATTGTATTAAATTGCACTTGTATGCTATCTGTAAGAGCAGGACAATGCCACATCTTCCTAATAGAATTCATTTCTACAAATATTCCTTTATTCAAGCTGGACCATTCCTGTCTTGTGCTGTGGAATGAAAGGGGGCATAGGGTTGGGCTGCAGACTGAAAATTGATCATCTAAAGAAAAGAGCAGCTTCAAATAATCCATTAGAAAAGAAAGCCCTCTGAGGCAAATTTACATTCAGACTGGCTTTGATCACCATTTCAGCCAGTGTGAAGTGTACCTTCACATTAACCTTCACTCCATAACACAATCCTACCCATGACCTTCAATTGTCAGCTCTTGGAAAACAGAGAAAAGTAATGACTATTGAAAATAATAGCAGGCTTCAGCCAAAGGAAACCAGGTTAGGAATACATCTTGGATGACTGTAGGCATTCCTCTGTCTCAGAGAGGCAGGAGAATTTCCACTGACCAAAGGTGCCACTGTCTGTGAACAAATATCCACAGTATCTCACAGACTTGTTGCTCTCTCTGACTGTTTCTGAGTTAAGATGTGTTTGATACCTGTTGAGTCTGACACTACCTGAGGCCTCTCATTCACATCACCTCTTGCAGGAAAGGAAACCCAGCGCAGAGCCAGGGAGAGGGGGCTCCTTGGAATCAGAGCATTGCCCAGCAGCACTGAAGCCTTTGGAAGAGCACATGGATCTGATCTGAGCTCAAGGCAGCCCAGCAGCACCATTGCTACTCCAGGTTTGGAAAGGACCCAGCAAGGTTAATGCAACTGGATCAAGGGAAGCAGATCATACCTTGTCACGAATTAACTTGGACAACATCCTGGTATCAATCCCATACAGTGCTGGCACCTAAAGAAAACCCAAGGACAAGTTAGAGAACAAGCAGCTAAAAAAATTGAAAGACAGCAGCCAGATCACCTTTATGAGAACATGTCACAGAATCATAGAACAGTTTGGTCTGGCAGATTTTAAAGCTCATCTCATTCCAAGCCCTGCCATGGACAGGGACACCTTCCACTAGAGCAGGCTGCTCACAGCCCCATCCAGCCTGGCCCTGTGTTAGGAGCTCAGGCTCCCAGCAGCAGCCTTACCAAGGCTGCCTCACTGCAGCTCTTCACTTCTCCTCCCATTTCCACTCACAAATAGCTGAGATGTTAAAATCTAGTTTGTTTTAAAAAAGCACAAAATAAAGACCTCATCCTTCCATCCAGGTCAGCTCTCATTGTTACATCTAGATTGCTCACCTTTTCTTCTTGCAACCACTCTCCCAGGCTCCTAGTAGCCTGCCAGTGGCTGTACTCATTGCTGTAATCCTGCACCAGTAAACCTGAAACCTGTAGAGAGAAGAAACATCATTTTGCACTGTAGGATCAGTGTACTTTATCCTGTACCTTCGACTTGCACTATTCAATTCACCAGAAACCATATCATGGACAGACTTCAGGCTAGCTCATGTCTGTACCTGGGCATTTTGACCAGGAAATCCATAGAAGAATGTGGCTTGGTAACCAAAGCTGCAAACTGCACTTAGCTAACAAAACACTTCTTGTCAAAAGAAAGAAAATGGAAATTTAAGACAAGACAAAATGTTTTGTTTTGATTCTTTTTTTATAAGAAAACTTTTCACTTTTAAGTAATCTTTTGTTTCAAAAGTCAGCTCAATTTTTCAATTGAGTTACTGTATAAAACAGTTATTCCACCTCAGAACAGATATTTCCAGAAGGCACATGGCTTAGTAAAGAAATCAAGATGGAGTATTTTTTGCCACCACTCCTCCACAGGACAATATGCAGAAGAAGAAAAAGAAAGGTTGAGTACCACTGATTCCTTCTATGGCGGAGAGAAAACTCTTACACACTAAGGCTGCTGGGCACAACCCTTTGATCAGCACTGCTCCTCCCACCATTACCTTGATCCCATCAGATTCCAGAAATTTCCTGAGGCACATTTCATCCAAAGCAGCCGTGTCAGGCACTCCACCATTCCCAACTATGGGGTTAGCCAGGGTAAGAATCTGCCCTTTGTAGCTGGGATCTGTCAAGGCTTCAGTGTATCTAGGTGAAGAAATAGCAGAAGAAAAGTACATTGGTCTGGAGTCAAAAGGAAAACAAAAGAACCAGTGAAAACAACACAGGTCTGAATTCCCATATGACAATAACACAGAAATGGTGTTCATGTGAAGGTATTCTCAGAATAAAAGCAAACACATCTGTGAATATGCCCTGACTTTGCCATTTGTGGTTAAATGTTTCACATGGAGAACAAGGAAAGGATTTGCTTTTCATGTTTCATTTAAGAAAAGCACATTAACAAACAGAGTCCTTTGATTTAACATGAGAAACAAGTCCAGGGAGGGCAAGAAGATCTCAAGCCTGCAGATTATCACTGATAACAGCTTGGCCTGGCATCTCCCTGGGCAGTGCTTTGCACTACATGAGCTGTAAAGAGCCTTCCCCTCTCAATGGCAGCAGAAGGCTCCAACTGAAAAGCCAGCAGACAACAGAGCTGTTTGCCCAGGCTTTGCCCCTTCCACACTCTGGAGCTTGTCTTGGGATGCTCAGGGCTGTAACTGCTGTTTTTGTGGGGGAGGACATAGACAAATCCTTGGGATTCCTCATCACTGTTCTGGTCCTTCTGTGCCACCAACCCTGCCATGGTCCCACTTCTGAAGTTTCTCCCTGGCAACCTCCATGTTCCCACTCACCATCCATTTCACCTGACCAGACTCCTAAGTGCTTGGAAGCTGGCATGTGTATCCCTGCAGAAGGCAAGTGGAAGACAAAGCTTTGGGATTCAGCATTGCGCCCCTGGTCACACAGCCCCAGAGCATGTCTTGTCATTAGTCCTGGCAGCTTGTTAAGCACCTGCCTGAATGCCCTTCTCAGCAAGGACAGATCTAAAAGCACTCTGGAACATTCTTCTGCAGCAGAGGAGCAAAGCTAGGACTCCACAAAGCATCATCTCTACACCTAGTAGATCCCACTTTCAACCACATATAGGGGGACAGGGTAAATGTAGTCCACACACTCCTATTCTTCAGCTCCAAATTAACAAACAGTCCCTCACTTTTTCCCTTATTCTGTAGTATACTCTTGCAAATCTCTCTTAAACAATTGTCTTTCAACCTAAAACCAGCTGCAGTTTAGCAACAGATAAAGTTATCCCCACAAATATTGAGCCAAATGCATAAAGACACTTCAGGATGAATCTGCCCTGTACAAAATATAATAAATTATTGTCATTATTGTTTAAACAATACCTAATTGGCAACTCTAGTCATCTACCAGATATCAGCAAGTCACAAGAGACATTTTTATGGAACCCCAGACTTACTGCCAGAAGATTAATTGTCAAACACTGGGAAAATCTTCACAAAAGCAGGACTGGCTGCTGGCAGATATAGACAACACAGCACACCAGCCAGCTCTGAGAAATGACAGGTTGAGTAAACAATGGCCAGGAAATATTTTCAGGTAAGCCTCTCCTGATGTCCAAATCTGTATTTGCAGCTGCAGGTAAGCAACCACACAAAGTGCAGTGTGATCTCAAAACTGCAGCAGGTACTAGGCACATGGTGTGGGTATGCTGGGCATTGTTGTCTCCTTCTGAGCTTATTGGTTATGCCTCAAAAAAACTACTTGTTACTGACAAAGCTAATGTCATTGGCCTTTGATGTCATTTGTGATCAGCAAACAAGGACAGAGAGCCATGGCTCTGGGTGGGGTGTGCAGGCAGAGCTCAGACAATGCCCTTCAAGCAGGAACAATGCTGTGTGGAGCACAGAGGGGCAGATGGAAACACCAGCTCCAAACGGGCTGCGAGGTCTAACCCTTGCTGTACCTGCCCAGAGGTCTGCCTGATTTCAGTAAACTCCTGTCAACCCATTCTCTCACTAAAACATCATGGGAAACACACATTTATTAGAGATAAACACCTTTATGGAGCCATTTCAAACATGGGACATTTCATGGGTTGTAACTCTTCTTTTTTAATGGGAAAATTCCTCTTTTTGTTCGTACGCCAAACACACTTTTTTAAGCAAATGCTTCTGAGAAGTTCATCCTCTTGCTTTTCTATCAAAAATTTAACATTTCACCCCTAAGAGAGTGCTCTTGGCCTTCTAGCCCAGAGTAATATGTCAACATTTCAGCAAGTTTCAGCTACTTCAGGCCTGAGAGCTGTATGCAGATAAAGTGCTTTGCCTCCTATTTCTATTCCATGAATCAGAACGTGGGGGTCCAGATGAGGAGACACAGTTCAGAGCAGCCTATTAATCACCCCAGACAGAGCCCATGTTGACCCCACTCAGCACCCAGAAACACCCACTTCACAGAAAGCAGGTCTGAGGCTCATCAGCACCCCTGCTGTCACCTCTTGCTGCCTATCATGACAAACTGCTGTGTGCCCCAGCAGCCTGGCACCTCCTTCACCCTGACATAGCCTCTTCCTGTGTCAGGGAGAAGGGACAGCTGGTTCCTCTGAATACCCAGATCTTGATCTCTGTGATCAGGAGCAGGAGGTACAGCTACAGGGTTCCTTTCAATGGACAGCAACCCCTGGACTGGTAGAGGAATCTGCCACCTTTATGTTCTGTAACAATGCTGCAAACTCTTGTTTTTCATCTCTCTGAATCAATCAAAGTCATGTTCTGTACAGGGGGTTCTGAAAATACTTCCTTACATTTTCAGAGTTTTCTCCATGCCCATATGCTGCCCAGCACAGAAGAGATCTGTCACAGCATCCTCTCCAAATGATTAGACAATGAACAAACACAACTTCTACTGCCACAGTAACATGTGGAGAGGAAATTAATCCTTCAGGTCCTACTTGACTTTTGTGATGTGCCAAGATTTATGGTCCATAATCTATCAATGAGAAGAGAACTCTGGTGCCCTCCATCATTCTGATCTATATTAAACAGTGCCTTGTTGGCAGGTATATTAACACAGCCAGTAATTAGTGCTGTCAAAATGCTTAAATAATTGTCTCCTAACGCAAAACTCTGCAAACTGATTCCCCTCTGCAGCAATTTAACATTCTCACCAAAGGTATCATTTTAAAACTCAACCTGTGAATACTGAGATCTCCAAAGGACAGCATAATTTGGGGAACACAGAGCAGATGAGCAAAGACAGCTATGAATGACTGCAGAAGAAGCTCAAGCATTAACAACTTCAGAGAGGTCTTAAATCCCCAAGGACATGTCCCTGTCCTTACCAAAAGCCCCATTCCTCTGCTCAAGCAGTCCAACAAAAGCACTGGCAGCATTTGGCTGCCAATCTAAGTTTCTACCACTGAAGAGGACACAAAATCATGCTAAGTTAGGCAAGAATCTGATCCTGCCCTTTAGCTGGAAAGGCACAAAATGCAAAAGCATCCTTACCTGAGGTATGAGCCAACAAATTGCATAAAAGATGGGTCATAAAGGTGAACAACCTGGGGCTTAAAAATTTTGCACTCAGAACCCAAGTTCCATTACCAAGAAGGCTGCAGATGATTCCATAGCTGACTTGGGCACTGCAGGAAGAACAGCTTCCCTGCTCTGACCCACCAATTCAGTAGGAAGTGATCAGAACCCTATGAATCTCATTATCATCCTTAGGTCAGCCTTTAAGGTGCTTATCACCACAAATGCTTGGGCACAAGGGGTCTGCCTGAGACATCTTCATTCATTCTGTCTCTCTCTCTGTACCTCTGGACCACAATGTAGTAGAAGAAAATATAGAAAAAAATATAGAAAAATAAATAGAATAATATTATAAATATAGAACAATACCTGCTTGGATCAGGACCCTACAAGCTTAGAAAAGCAGCTTTCACACTTCAACAAGCTTCCAGAGAAGTATTAATGCTTATGTGTCATTTGTTGTTGCCTTACCCAGAGAGCCCCGTGTTGAACACCACCTCCCCTGCTGTGGAGCATGGATAGCCAAAGGAATAGCCCTTCATCTTCATCCCGTCTTCCAGCACCAAGTTTGCTGTCTGCACCTAGAGAAAGGCACATGAAGAGACTCAAACACAGGAGGAAAGGTTTGATGTTTGTACAGGTAGCACCTAGGATACCTGCCTTTCATGCCTAGCACTGTAAGTATTCCTGCCCTTCTCCCACTCCCAGCTGCCAAGACATTACCTCTTTTACCAGTCTGATGCCTTTTTTCTTTCTCTTAGGAAACATTGTTATCCTAATGAGCTAGCAAACCTCACTGCAAGCAGAGCACGTGCTGCTATTACTGTGGGATCACACTTCCGTAAGCCTTAGTTCATTTTTTCCACATTTGACATCTCGCAATTTACCAACATCATAACCCTGCAGGGAAAGGATCACTTGCCTCCACAATGTTTGCTCGAGGCCTGCTGCTGATTCTGCTCATCCAGCTCTGACCTTTGATAGGTGCTTAACTTCTGGTGCAACCATACAGCAATGCCACTAAAAATAGGTGTGTGTGTTTAGTTGAATTGGTGTCAGACAGCAAAATTCAAAATAACAGTGTATTCTGCTGTAGGACACTGGAGCAAAGGAACTCATGGATCAGATGGACACTCATGGTCTCAGTTACCTCAGGGATAGACAAATTGTCCCAGAAGCAGCAGCTATGAAACAAGCAGCCTAGAGGAAACCATTCCCCTTCCAGAGAGGGCTCAGCAGAACTGAGTCCCACACGAACTGAGGGATCCCTTACAGGCTTCATCACTATTTTACAGCCAGGCAAGCAGGACAGAGTGAGTTTTACAGAAATCCTTAAGAGATTCATTGTCACATCTGGGTCTTTGCACATATCAGAGTAAATGTACCCCACTCTTAGCCCCACTTGGAAGCTAAACCTTTCTTACCCTGTCCAGGCACTAGATGGGAAACCACCAGAAAACTCTAACTTCTGACAAATAAATAATCACTACATGCACAGCAGAAATGACAGACTGAGGAGATTCCCTCAGCAGGATCACTGGTGACATGCAGAGCAAGAGAAAGAGCAAGCAAAGCTGTAAATAAATTTGGCAGTGAATTCCTGGCCTAAAAGAACTTGGACTATGACATCCAGAACCCTGATAAACCTCCACCTCTGGAAGGTAAGCACAGCTGTCTCCTAGGCACAGGCAGAGTGATCACCAGTGCAAAAATCCCAGTGGTTTGTGCCACAGGAAACATGCCAAGCATGTCCACAGGAAGCAGCTCTCACCATGATTTAGCTTTATATTGGTTTCTTTTACAGAACTATTCCTCTTACTGGGACTTTGAAAAGAAAAATCAAGATCAATTTCCTGCACAAAGGAGCTGGAGAGCTACTTTCCATTAGCTGTAAATCAGATGAACAAACACAGCAAGGAGAAATTTCATTCTCAGTATTGAACATTTTGTAGCCATCATGCCAAACATTCATTTAGAGCCCCTCTGCAGTTACAAATACCACACAGATCAATTACTAATGTACTGCAAAATACACTAAAAATCAAACTGAGATGCCAAGTAATTGAATTCTGTGCATCTTTTAGCCTTTTAGCCTTGCCATTCTTTCCTCATTAATGTCAAACATTCAGTCATTCTCCAAAGACTTAGCCATAACTTTTGGAACCTTCCCACACCATTGGACAGTTTCGTCAGCAACACCAAAATCTCCTCCCCTCCCCAGTTATAAACAGAATTTTTGTGGCTAAATCCCCTAGGTTTAGACCAAATTAAAATGAGGTTGTGGGCTTCCCACCACTGGGAACACCTTGGGGCAGTTGCCTGAATTGTGGTCCTGGCCACCAACCCTGGCAGAATCCTTCAGGAAACAAAGCCCACAATGGTGGAATGACAAGAAAATTTAAGATTCATCCAAATGCTGAAGGCCAAACCCCAGAGCAATCACTGTGAGCTGCAGAGCCTCATCCTCACTTAAAGTACTTGGCAGGGATCTGCATAGCCTTCCTCCCACCACTGCCCACCTCCCTTCTAAACCAGACAGCACAGAAATCATTTCTGTTGAACAGAAGCCCTTATTATACTAGTAGAGCCCCTACACAGTGTTCAGGTAATGGAGAAAAATGTCCCTGAGCAACAATAACCTGCCTGCAAGTTCAGCTATAGCAGGGGATAGATGTTCAAGTGTTTCCCTCCCTTCCTTGATTTATTATTCTTAATTAAGTGGTTGGTTCATTGAGCATTCTCAAAGCAATTATTCTTGCTTACATTTCCAGTGGAGGTGTTACCATATCCCTAAGCTGCCAGCCTACCTTGTTTTTTCAGTTATGTTTTTAAGGTGAAATGTGATTTACAGGCTACAGAGAAAGCCTGTTGGCTCAATCAGGGGTCAGTTGGGAGAAATACTTCCTTTCAAAAAAAGAACAAGCAAGAAATAAACAACCCCCCAGAGCTTCCATCAGGTCCTTTTGTCTTTACCCTTCTCAAAAGCATCCCCACATAGCCTCAGATAAATCTCTGTTGTAATCTCAACTAAATTGTTTCTACCACACCCACCCAATATAAGATATCCCACTTGCAATCTGATTTCTTCTTCCTACACATCAGTGGCTTCACCTCCAGCAGAGGGCCCTGTGCTCTAGAGAGGCTGCAGAACTCTTCAAGAGCTTTGAGGATGAAGATGGCTAACAGGAAGGGTCATGCTGATGTCACATTGACACATTTTGTGTATTTTGTCAAAGCAGCTTGAAGAGTCAACTAGTTCAGGTCCCACTTCACACCAAGTAAAGAAAGCACTTAAGATGTTAAAAGAAAAATCAAAACCCAGTAAGAAAGCAGATAAAATCAGTTCCAGTTAGTTCCCTGCTGTAGCAGCCTTTCCCATCTAAAAAGTGGATGATAAAGACCTGCAGAATCTCAAAAGATCTACAGTACAATTCCACACGGCACAAGTCCGTGCCACATTGCTTGGCTCACATCTGGCTGGCTACAGAACAGCTGGCACATCAGAAGCAGAGAAGAATCCAAAAGCTCCAAGATTCCTTCCACAATAAAAAGCTGGTGCCAGGACTGAGCTACATTTCACTCTCCCAAGACCAAATAGCCAGCAACAAAGGAGTAATTTTCTCTTTGATAGAAAAATCAAACTGATTCTTACTGTTCTTGTGAGTATTGTGCCACCACAGGCTGCAAATCTATCTGGGCATGGCTAACACTCAAGACTTTCTTTGCCAACCCTGCGTATAACTATCTGTATCTATCTGATTTTGCTCTGGCACATTTGTTTCTGGCTAACATTGAGAGAAGACAGGGAAAGAAAAAAGAATGAGTCAAGATGAGTGTCTTGGGATACACTTAGGATATTTTTTGGGGAGAAGCACTGCATTAATTCCTTTATGATCCAAGACAAAGCAACACAGGTACCATGGTAAAAAAGTCACAGTTGCTACAACTTCAACTGTCCTTAAGGCTGTTCACATCAATGCCACAAATATTTGTCCATCACAAAACTCAAAGGAGAAGGGTGAACCAAGCCAGATGAGGTACCTAGCACAAGTCACTGAAGACCCATGGAAATGAGCACCACTTTTCTCCCCCACAGTAACAGTTCACTAAATTTCTCCCATCTATGTGGGAATGGGCCCCATTTTACATCCCCTTCATCTGCAAAATCAGGACTGGAGTACCTTGTGACTCATCTTTAGCTTCCTCACCCACCTCTCTACTCTCCTTGCAGTCACTGTCCCATTTCTTTCCACCTGCCTTAAATACATTTGAAGAGTCTTTTCACAATAATCTGAATTAGTTTCCAAAGCCTGCACGCCACAAAATTTTCCTCATTTCTGACTACATTTTAGCTCATTCCTGGTGGTTTTTATAGCTGTCCCAAACCTCTCCTTACAGAGCCAGCTGTACTGTTACAAGCCACCTATTTATTGCTCACACTACCTTTACATGCCCATTTAACTACATTGGCCTCAGAAGAGCATTAAACAATAAGAACTTCAGCCAGCAGTCTCTCTGCCTCTTCCTGAATTTTAAACAAGCTTGATTAACCTGAAACCAGTGATGCTAAACATCCCTACTGAGAGCCCTGAGGGGTCTCTGGTTGCTCTCTGCCCCTCTTTCACTCATGGATGCCCATCTCTTCTTTGGAATGGAAGGATGGGATATAATAGGGAAATATGGACCTATTAATCCCCACATCTAACACAACTCACCTACCATGGTGTTTCCCCACACAGGGTGAGTTTAAACTGGACAGAACACAGACTTGGGAGAAGCATTTTTCTAAAACTACCCCCTCTCCATCATGCTAATACTTAAAACTTATACACAGGTTAGATGTTTTCATTTTATTTTGTTATGTTTCCTAAAATAGCCCAGTGAGAAAAAGTAATTAAAGGCAACTAAATGCTCATTTTAGCCTGCAATAATGGAAGAATGAGACCATTACCTAATACTGCCATTAGTTCACACACAGCATTATGGATCATAGAATATCCTAAGTTGCAATGGATCCACAAGGCTCATCAAGTTCATCCAACTCCTGTCCCTGCACAGGGCAACCCCAAGAATCCCACCATGTGCCTGAGAGTATTGTCCAAATGTTTCTTTAACTCTAGCATGCTTACACTGCATTTCACTCTCTCCTCAAATTCCTCAAAAATACCCATTATCTCTATGGCTGATTGGAACACCAAGCCCAGTCACTGAAACACCACTCCCCCAGTTGCTAATTCTATTGCAGTGTTCATTCAATACAAAACCTGTGCAAAAAGTGCCTTTTCCATGCAAAATGCACGCTGGGAGAACTCACCCAGCACTTCAGTGCTACAGAACTCCCACACAAAGTCCCATTTCACCCATTTACTCCAGCTCCTGTAGCAAAGAGCACTGGAAAGCTGGAGGAACCAACTGAGTGGTCTAGCCCCTGTAAATCAAGAGCTGATACACTGATGCATTCACAAGAGTTGTCTACCTCTCCAATTAACCTCAGAGCCACTGTAGTTTCTAATACATTGAAAAAGGATTCTGTATGGATTCAATAGAATCATATGCCTCAAGTGATGCACAATTTTTAATATTCAGCCAATTCATTCTCATATGGACTGAAACATCTGTTCTGTTAGCTATCAGTCTTGTAGAAGGGTGAGGTGTTTCTAAAGAAAACACCATATAATAATTAACTGAAACCCTGAACTTACACCTTTTGGTGTAATTTACTCCATAACTTCCATTCCAGACTAGACAAAAAGTGTGTTTGCTTAGCTAATAAGACCATTTAGCCAAGCAACCTCCTTGCTGAGGGTTCAGACAAATTTCCTCTGGTTCATGTCTCTAGGTAAGCCCTGTTATCTGCAGCAAGTTATCTCTGCATGCCAAACACATCTATTAAACAACAGAAGTTCACTGTTACCTTGATGCTCAACAGTCTGGTACCTGTCCTTGAGAAACTCCAGTGATCAGCAGACACATTGCAAAACTCCAATCTGCCTTTCAAAGTCTTCACCACTTTGCAAGCTGTCAAAATTCTTGTCATCTTGAAAGTTGCCGACGGGCAACTAAAGTTTAAAGCACAGAAGAGAAAACAAAAATCTGCTGGTATGGATTTCTTCAAGATTTGGTGCTGACAATATACTCCTGTAGATGACAGGGGAAGAGCACAGAGGCACAGCAGGAGCACTGAAGTGACTGTACAGCACTGCCCTCCACCTCCCATTTGTTCTGCCATTAAAAGTCCCAGGTGCAGCCCCACCTCTTCCCACCCTCCTCAGAAGGGTGCTTGCTCAGGCACCCTTGCAATACTTCTCCTCCTCAGGCTGCTCTCTGAGCACTGCCACAGGGGTTTTAACATCATCTGGAAACAGCAAAGCCTGACAGAGAAATCACCCCAAGAATACAAGAGCTTGTAGTGGCAGGACAAGGGGGAGTGGGTTCAAACAGAGAGAGCAAGTTTGGATTAAATATTAGGAAGGAATTTTTCCCTTTGTGGCGAGGGGGCAGGCCCTGGCACAGGTTGCCCAGAGAAGCTGTGGCTGCTCCATCCCTGCGAGTGTTCAAGGCTACATTGGACAGGGCTTGGAGCAACCTGGGACGGTGGAAGGTGTCCTTGCCCATGGCAGGGGGTGGCACTGGATGATCTTCAATATCCCCTTCCCACTCAAAGCACTCCATGACTCTGAACAGCACAGGCTGTGCACAGCGTGGTTCTGAGAGCTCTCAGTGTGGGGTCTGCACACTGGCTGTGGGACAGCCTGTGGCTGCTACAGGGATGTGAAGCAGGAAGACCAAATCCCATTGGCACAGACATCTTTTATGAAAAATCCTTTCTTTAGGATTTTTTCTCCTGAGAAGCTGAGAGGCCTCAGGAACAAAATGTAAACAATGGTTATCTGCTGCTGTGGAATGAAACAGGTGAGTCTGTGATTGGTCTCATGTGGGTGTTTCTAATTAATGGCCAACCACAGTCAGCTGGCTCAGACTCTGTCCAAGACACAAGTCTTTGTTATTCATTCTTTCTTTTTCTATTCTGAACTAGCCTTCTGATGAAATCCTTTCTTCTAATCTTTTAGTATAGTTTTAATGTAATATATATCATAAAATAATAAATCAAGCCTTCTGAAACATCGAGTCAGATCCTCATCTCTTCCCTCATCCTCAGACCGCTGTGAACATGGTGACATCCCATGGAAAGATGAAATCTTTATTCTGTGTTTGTTCCAGGTTCCAAAGTTCTGTCTGTCCTCAAATAAAGAAAAAATAAATTTTTCACACCAAAACATAAATGGTTTCAAAAGAAGAACACTTTTTTGGTAACATTTCAATGGTCAACACATGAAATAAGGTGAAATTTTCCACACATCATTCCCCAACTACAGATCTTTGTGACTATAATATTTTGCCTATAACACTACACTCTTCATAAAGAATAATACTCCTCACTAACCAGACATGAAAATGCCTCATTAAGACAAAAGCTGGGAGAGAAGTATGCCCATTTATTATTCTTCAAGAACTAAAAAGAAGAACCATCTTTTGAAGCCCAGGTGATCAAAGTTTTAATTGGCTTAAAGCAAAGCACACCCAGGTTTTTTGTGCAGCTGGACACATTCTGCTGTAAAGAATTCTGTAAAGGATTTAGGTGACTTAATCAGTGGGAGTAACAGTCATGACTTCTTTTTGTGGAGTGGTTTGAGATTAGTCTGAATTGACACCAGTATCACATAATATTTCCTGTGCTGCTCATTATATATTCACCAGGTTGAGCAGTCATGAACATCACAAAAGATAGAGAGGGGAAAGGGTTTGGGTACCCTGCACCACATGAAAAGTTTTTTGGATATGTGAAAGAGAAACACAAAGAAAAGGCCCAAATCCAGATGACTGAAAAAGTTAGACAAAAATAGGACAGAAAACAGCCTGGGTGTAGAAAAAGCTCATTGCTTCAGTTTTGAGGTGTGCAGAGCCAGGAGAACCAACCCCACAATAATTCCTGACAACTGCGGTTTAGGACATAATTTTTCCTACAGGAAGATATCTGGCAATCATTCTGATTTGTTGAAGGAGCTTGAAAGGCACAGATTTTGCTTTTTGAAAACAAACAAAACCAAATAAATACAGGGGACTGGAAATGTTTTTGCTAGCTCCTCCTCCATTGTAGTGATCCAGAAGCCAAAGCCATGCCTATAAGTGACTGGACTGCAAAAACCTCTACTCTGAACAAGAAAGGTCATCTTAATATCCAAACACATGTGAGCTCACACATGCACTTCAGCTTTCTTCCAAAGTCACATTATGCCAGCTTTAAACTGCCATGAGTGCAATGTACAGCACTTGGAAGGTTATTTGTTATGGCCGTGCTGAACAGGAAAATCCACACTCCCTTTTACTCTCTGTCACCATTAGGGAGTGACTTTAGGCCCTGGGATACATGTCTGAACCAGAATCAAACCATGCTGACAGTTTCAGCACCCTAACTGCTAATTCCTCACCTCTCTTCCACCATGGGAGCTGCAGTGAGGCTGCACCATGAAGCTGCTGGATCCACATAAAAACTCAGCCCTTCCTTCCACCACAAGGCCATTCATGAGCACAGGGCATCAGGAATGAGCAGAAAATGGACCAGAGTGGCACTGGCAGCTGCAAACAGCTGCATAACCACATGCACCCTGTGTTCAGTGTGCCAGGGATCTGCTGTACACATACACACCTCAGGCGGCAGCTCTATGTTAAGGATTAAATGCTATATGGTTGAACCACAGGCAAAAAAAATAGTTTCTTCTGTCACCTACAGAGCAAGGATATTCCACCGATTACTGCTTTATATTTGACCCTGCTGTCTTCCCTATTTTATTATCCAAATTGATTAAGCCCACCTCAGACCTTCTGACTTGAAGAAGGTTATAACTCCATTATAAGAGTTTTAAATCCTCCCTCATAATAAAGGAATTTCCCTTTGCCAAAATCAGAAGGAAACATCCAAGCTATTGGTCTCACTGCCAACATGCTAAAAAAAGGTCACAAACTATTGACACCTCAAGGCCAGAAAATTTATAATGCACTCCCTAAAGAAGCCTCAGCTCTGGAAAACCTGTTAACACACAAACAAACCTTCTGTGATTTGGATAGATTTTAAGTATGCTTTTTGCTGAACAGAAAGACCAGAAAAGGCAGAATCACGAAGAGAAGGAATCAATAAGAAAAAAAAACCACAACAACCACAGAATAGTGGAAAAATATCAGAGACCCATGGTTTTCTTAGAACTTGCCAGCCAGGACATGACTTCCAATTGTAGCATCCCCACAGAAAAAGTTTGGGCAGGGGCTCTGGAGGAAGGATGTCAGTCAGGGAAATCAGCAATGGCAGAAGATTCACTCAGACAAGAACAGTTCAGATACTGGGGGGGAAAGGTGGAAAATTGCAATTCTGGCTTACAGAAAGGCAGAGTGCCTTTTGCTTCATATTCAGTTACACTATTGTACAGAGAGAGGGACTGGGGAAAGGAGAGCAAAATGCTCAGTAAAATTAGGAACTCTGTTACTATTTACAATTGGAAAAGCCCAGAAACAAAATTCATCACACAGCCCCACTGGAGGATAAAAATGGAATGAAATCAGAGGTCTGGGGCTTTGCAAATCCCCAGGGACAAGAGATTCAAAGAATGGCAAGTACCTACACTTTCAGAGGTTTAAAACAAAGTGCTTGAGCTTAAGAAGAGAAGTGCTCAGAGGAGATGGGGCCCTGCTTAGATGCCCCAAGATGGGAGCACCTAAAGCCCTTTGTCACAGCTGGGAAGCTCTCCTTTAAGCAATCAAGCTAAGCAGGGTTTTTCATTTTCAAGTTTTCTGTAAAAAGCACAAGATAGTTCCAGTCTTGCTTGAGAGACAAGAGATCAGGGCCAATTTGTGAGCATGTTGGGCCAGATTCACATCAGTGCAAGTCCCAAGTAATTGCCTTCAGCTCAGTGGAGCTTCAAGTGGCATAAGCCTCCCCTGGATTGGGACAAATGTAACAAGCAACCCACACAAATTGATTGGACTCTTATTTCTTATGGGTGAAACCAAAGAAAAGCTTTTTCCCTCCACATGTCCTTCAGATACCTTTGGAAATCTCTCCTGCCATATTTCAGATTATGTCTAATATCAGACCACCCTGTCTTGTCTCCACTAAATTACATTTGAAAAATATTGACTGGAAAAGCAGAATAGTTGAAAGCTCCAGCAAAATTGCAATTCTCTGCCACCACTGGGAAGAAAACAAATATTCTCCTCCACCTCTATGGCTCACACAAAATCCCTTAAAGTGATTTTGAAACTTTCTCTTCCATTTCAAGGCAAGCTACACTTGCTTCCCAAGGAACTTATAATGAAGAGTTTTGAAAGCACCTAAAAACATTGAGATTTCCCATCTATTTCCTAATCAGGTGTTAGTTTATCAAGAGAGATCACTGCAGACCGAGGTAGCAATTTTTGATCAAACCCCATTACCTCAGAGACAATAACTTACTTTTTCTGCAGTACGTAGTGGGGGAATAAACAAAGTTCTCCTGTTCACATGCAAATGAAGTAACAGCATCCAGACATCCCCCATGTCCCAGTCCTCCTGGATTGCTGCAGGAGAGAAAGCTGCTTTGATCCAGCCTCAGAACAAATGAAGCATTTCAAGAAAACCCTACAATGTATGGAAAATGGCAAAACAACACAAGGTGAGAATTTCAAAACTAAGGCTGATCTTCACCTGTGTATACAGACAGAAACCAAAAGGAATAAGAACCAAATACAAGTCTTATCCCTCAGCTCTTCTGAATTCTGTAGTTAAAAGCCACAGCCAGAACATGGGGTTTTGTCCATGGAGTTTATTCTATTTCAGAGTGATGCCTCAGGTTTTAGCTTTTATATTTTTCAGATTCTGTACTGCTTTAGTGTGTGGTTTGAGCTTCATATTAGGGGATGGTGAGCTCTCTGCACAGAGTAGGGAGACAAAACAATTTCTTCTCTAGCTGGGGACCAAGGACAAATGACCCAAATCTCAGGCCCAAGAGCACAAACAACATGGACTGAAGAGAGAAAAACAAGAAGAATGGGACTTCATGGGCTAAAGCTCTAATTGGATAATTAATTCCAATATGCAAATGGACCAGAACTTATAAAAGTGAGAGATCCCATGACTGGTCATCCATTTTGTGACCATTTTGGTTCATCCTGGGTGCAGCCCTGGCTGGGCTCTTGTGCTGCCCAAGGTGGACCCAATGAGGCCTTTTAATAAATCCCTGCTTTATTCTTTAACTCTGTCTGGCCTCTGCTCTAGGCCAGCCTTCACAAGGCATCAAGAGGAGGTCTGGAGAAAAGGGTATTTTAAATTTTAACAGGAGAAGTTTTAAGCAGATCTTCAGATTCAGGTGCTGCTTTTTTATTCTGTTTTACTAATTCACATGATTATGCCAGGAATGATTCAATATAAACTCATATGAATTTTCTTTCTCAGATGGAAACAATTCCAAGTAACAAGGCAAGAATAGTAACTAAAAAGGGACTGCTCCTAGCTGCCCACTATACTCATGCTTGCAGCTTGTTTTCCATCCAACTCAGTGCCTCTCTGAGATACAAAGTGCTCAGTTCTCTTCAGTCCCAAGTCTTTTCTACCCCTGGCTTTTTGCTCTTTGCTTCCTTCCACAGTTTCTCTGCATGAGTCACAGTCTCCCAGCTCCTTGCTGTGACTCTCCAGCCCACCCCACCCCACAGGTTATGAGACCTGCTATCCCTCGAGCACACTTCACAGGACAGAATCCTACAAAACCTTAACTAGTTCCTGCAGGAGGCAATAATCCATAAGAAAACCAGTATGAAATCTGTTTTAACAGCACAATTTAAACCTTACTCCTAAGTCCCAGCCTTGCAGCCCTAATTTGTAGAAAACAAATGTTTCTGGGTAAAGGAGAACACACAAAGCTGAGCCCTGAGCCCACGTAAATTTATCAAAAACACAAGGTGCCTTGAACAGGACATGCAAACTTCATGTTGGTGAGGGTCTGAGAAATAAAATTCCAAAATTCAGGCTGTCCTCCTCATGATCTTTCGTTGACAAAGGCCCAGTCTGAAGAAAACATTAATATAGTCATAGTTAGGCATGGAAAACACAATACCTATAACTTGAAACATCTTCCAATTCTGATTGAATGGCACTTTTTGTTTGGGAGTCCAAACAGAGAATTATAAAGAAATGTTTTAAATTGAGTTGCTCAAAATCTGATTTTATTAACTACTGAAAGTAGTTATTTTCACTACTACAGAAAACTTTTTTTTTAGAGAGACACTATTATTCCTCTTTTAAATTAAAAAAATTCCTTCTCTTTGTTTTTTTTTTTAACAAACTTTCCAAAACAAACCTAAAAACAAGTTTCAGTTAGCACAATAAGAGTTTCATTTTGATATTTTAATTGAAATGTCAAAAAGGATCAGAATCAAACTGAGATGCCGTGTCATTTTCCTTCAAAAACATTAGTTCAGTCTAGCTGACAGCTAAGAGCAATTCAGTTCTGTGAGATAAACAGTTTGCTCTGGAAACAGACCCTCATGCCCTATTCACAGCTTCATAAAATGAAAGAAACATGCCTCAAAACAAGCAAAGTATCCTGGGGTGGCAGCAAATCCCACAGGAATTCAGGATAAAAAAAAGTGTTCACAGTCAACAGGCACTGTGACAGTTTCAATTAACATCCTATATGATAGTTTCAAAAGCTAATAAATATTTTTCATTTTGTGAGGAAAAATAATGTAACATCATTGTAACTTTCAAATCAATGACATGTGAAAGAGCTTTCTAGAAAAAATAGCAAATTCCTTGCTAATTCTGAATTGCCTAACTTGGCACATCCCTTCTCTTCCAAATTTTGTCTTTAAGCAAAAATCAAGACAGAATTTGATTAATAAAGGAAGATTATAAAATGCTTGACAATAACTATTCCCACATTAGAGAAAATCTATTTTCAAGGAGATTACACTTTTTATTAAGGCTTGAACAGCCCAGGGTACACTCCTCGGTCTGGGATACAGAGCCCATGCTTCACCCAAACTTGACAAAGATAAGGTTCTTATCTTCAGCAAGAGAAAAAGAATCAACATCTTGAAAATGGGTCAAATTTCATTGCTGCTGAGATTAGCAGCTCCTCTTAGATCAGCTGACTTGGAAGAAACAGAGAAAAGCCTTGCAGTGTCTGGAAATGACTGACATGACTCCAGCGGGTCGATTTCAGAAAGTCCTTAGGCAGCAAAAGCCCAGAGCTGGCAGGAGAGCCCTGCTGGAGGGAGATAAGGAAAACCCAAAGTGCAGCTTGCTCCCAGAGCCACAAGGAGCACCATGCCTTGGACACAGCTCCTATTTCCATGGTGATGCCACCAAGGGAGACTGGTGCCAGCAATCTCAGAGATACCCAGAAGGTGTCTGCAGTGTTTGACTGCAGGCTGGAGCTGAATTCCATTTACTGCGAGATGTAAGGAGCAATATTTCTCGGTCCCTGACATTTTCTAAATAGACATTTTCCAAACAGGGACCAGGATTGGCAGTCATCCTTTGTCCCCTGTGATTCTAGAGGCTCAGACATTTCACTGGCTTGTTACTGTGGATCACTAAAAAGGCCAAACTGGCTTTAGGAAAAGCTTACACAAATCCATTCTCCCTCATGCTACACATTCTTTACACAGTCTAAGAATAACATGACCTTACAATGCAAGATTAGCTACATTTGCTCAAGACTCCTGTTACACTTGCTTCCTTCTGCAGCAGCCCTGTCAGGGGTGAATATGTGATAGGTAATCATAGCCCAGTGTGTTTGGTGCATCAAAGAAAAACAAAATTGACTTGCTGTTGGTTATATTATAAATAGACAGGCTTGTATCTAAAATGAAGGCTATAACATACACTGTCCCCAAGCTGCTTACTTATGCATATAATTGTTTATGTGCATTTGCACAGGCACATACAGTGTTGACTGGGCAGCTTTGTCTTTTTTCTTTGACTTGATTGTCATCCTTTCCCCAAATAAAATAAAAAATTCTATGACTGAATCATTTTCATGGATATTTGACCTGGAACAGACCACTTGGTGGGCATGTACAGAGGATTCTGGCCAGGTCCATGACACACAACCCAGTGATCTTGGGTCTATGGCCAGGGCAACTCAGAAGGGAAATAAGGAAATGAGTAGAGAGGGAGAAAGCATCCATCAGAAGAGATAAACACCACAACAGAAATGTGTGTTATAGACATTTATATTTCCTAGAACAGGAGGTACTCCCAGCATTGTGAAGTGTGATTCATAGGAACTGCCACTCGTAGGACAGCTACCTGTTGCCTGGACTACAACAAAACCCAGATAAAACAGGCTTCTTGTTCCCAGCACATCAGTGGGTCAGGCCTAAAGCTGCCCTCAATTTAAGGAAAAAAAGCAGCTCCACTCAAATGGTGTTACACATGATCAGCCTCAATTATTGGCTTATGGGCTTGTACCTCAAGTATCTGGGTGAAGTGTCCTCTCCCAGCCTTGTCTGAGCAAGAAATACTCTCTTATTAACATGCCCTAACATCTTTTACCACAACAGATGTCATACCCAGTGACAGGACAGGCTCATAGCTGCATCTGGGGAAATTCAGGCTTGACATTAAGCAAGCCTATCTTTACTGAGAGGGTGGTCAAACACTGGAACAGGCTTCCCAGAGGTGGCTGATCCCCCAAGCCTGTCAGTGCTTAAAAGGCACTTGGACAAGGCCCTTAATATCAGACTATAATATTTGGCCAGCCCTGTAGTGGTCAGGCAGTTGGACTGGATGATCCTTGTAGGTTCTTTCCAACTGAAATATGCCATATGAGAAGAAACAGACAATTTTCTACAGAAAGCTTCTTCCCAAATTTCCTGAGAATAAAAGTGAATCAATTTTCTCTCCAGTATAAAAATATTTACCCTTTGGAAAGGATATCCACAACATCTCTCTCCAGTGCAGTTTCTTACCCTTTAGCACCTATGCAGTACTAGCTGTGCTAGTTCTGGGAGAGAGAGTTAGCATTTCATAGGAGTTACTTCATGTGGCCTTGGCCTCTCACCTTACATACACCATCAGTGATCAATCAGCATTTTCCTTGTTGCTTCATGCCTGGTGCTCCAGGTTGGAAGGATTTGCAAAATTTGTTTGTCTCAATCTTTTCCTCACTCCTACTTTTTTTTTCTTCCTGTGGATACCCTGGGGAGGAAAGATAAAAAGCTTTGACTGTTGCACACAGGGCTATGCACTGAAGCATTTTCTTTAACTTACACATAGATACAAGCATTAGGCAGATACACACATGAGGACACAGATCTCTCTTCAAACAGCACAGCAAAGTCTTGCTATATGGATCTGTAACGTCATTTGAGAAGGGATATGATATTAGCTGATTAAAAACATTTTTAGGGCTGGAGAGCAATGATGTTTGAAGAAGTAATTGATGCTGTCAGGTAGTGTTCAGGATTTCAACCTCAGAACTCCAGCATGGTCTATCCAGATAGCATTGCTGTAATAGCAAGGGAGATTTAGGAGCTAGTCAGCCATAAGACTGTATCATGCTCCATGGGGATGGCAGACATTAAAGTTTTGTACCCAGCAATACACAGAATCCCAGGATGGGTCAAGCTAGAAGGGACTATACAGGCTCATTTGGGCCAACCTCCCTACTCCAGCAGAGCCAACCCAGAGCACATAGCACAAGATTGTGTCCACATGGGTCTGGAATATCCCTGGTGAGGGAGACTCCACACCTCTCTGGTCTCTGAAAAGTTCTTCCCCTCCAGTCCAGGTGGAACTTCCTGAGTATCAGTCCCTGCCCATTCCTTGTGTGCCATTGCTGGGCCCCACAGGGCGAAGCCTAGTCCAGAAAAGGATGAGAGCCCCTCTCGAGGTTCAATATCCCCAGTTCCCTCAGCCTTGCCTTGCCCAGGAGATGCTCCAGGCCCTCATGCAGCCTCCACTGGACCCACCCAAGGAGTTGCCTGTCTCTTCTTCTACCAAGAAGCTGAGAACTGGTACTCAGCTGTACCTGTAGAACAGGTACTACATCTGGATACTCCAGATGTACCTCACCAAAGCTGAGTAGAAGGGCAGGATCATCTCTCTCAACCTGCTGGCAATGCTCTTCCCAATGCATCCCAGGATTCCTGAGGCCTTCTTAGCCACAGGGGCACAGGGCTGTCTCATGGACAGCTTGATGTTCACCAGGACACTCAGGTCTTCTCCACAGAGCTGCTTTCCAGCCTGCAAATGTCACAGCACATACAGCAGTTGAGATAGCCACCATACACAGAGCATCACCACACAATTTCAGAAAGCTTCAACCCATACAGAGTAACCTCACCTCTTCAGCAGGCTGCAAGCATCTGCCCTTCTCGTTCTTCAGCCCAGCCTTTTATCCCCTCCTGTTGATGCCCTGCCCCTGGGTGCCCTCTGTTCCCTTTGGTGGTTGGTCAGTGCCCCTGGGCACTCCATGGCTCGTTCCCTTCAACAGCATTCACCTGTCCTGCACAGCTGCAGCCCATTAATGATGGGCTCCCAATCACCACAAACTGTGTGCCTACATGTAGAGGTGCATGGAGTTAGTACATACTGCTGTTCTTTAACAAACACAGCATTTTCCTTAGCAAAACCCCTAGGAACAGTCTGCTCCCCACAATGACCAGCTGGCTCAAAGAGAATCTGTGCTTTTGAGCGAGGGCTCTCATTGCACACCTTACAAGAGGGCACAAAGCACTGGCTGGCATGTGAGTGGGAGCACTGCTGAGGCTTTAGATGCAGTCAGGCTGTCCTTCCCCTGAAGATATTCTGCCCAGTTTTGTCCCTGTCACCCATTTCACTCTGACACCTAAAAATATTCAGCAAGATTTAAATCAACCAAATTATGGGATCATGGAATCACTCTACACCCAATGCAGTAGGTCCTAATTCTTCATTCATTTGGAGAAGACAGGATCTCAAATACTGAACAGTTTTGTCTCTTTCAGCTTCAGGAAAGACAAAGCAGGTAGTCACTGAGGAAAACTAGGGAACTCTAGTTCCCACTGAAAAGGCCAAGGGAACACAGAATGCTTTTCCCTCTTCCTCTAAGCATGCAGATCTCCACCTCAAAGAGCACAGGAACTGAGCACAGAGCTGGAGACACCAAAAAGGCCTGAACTGGGTAATGCTCTGACCACTGCACTCTGAACTTCCTGCATCAAGTTCCTTGCACTGCCAGAGTCAGGAGTGTCAACATGGTACAGGAGTATCAGAAAAAACCCAAAACATCCATCCATTCATCTGTGGATTTGAATCAGCCCCACAACAGTCAAAGCTGGGGCCTGACTATACCAAATATATGTGAGGGGTTTTGAGCCTACTTTGACTAAGAGCCATAAACACAGGGCTTAGTTTTCAGATAGTTTACTTCATGAACAGATGTGGTTGTAATTATATCAGATTTTAGTTAAATGAGAAATCAAATTGTAAAGCAGAATAGTCCAAAGGTAGCTGGTTCACCTTCCTGTGCTGATTAAAGTAATTTAAATACTCACTTTTCCATCTTTATCCACTGCCATAAATAAATAAAAATAAATTAATTTATCTCTACTTCCTATGGATTCCATCACACTACAATCCATAGTAACCAAAGCAACCATAAACTACCACATCCAGTTCAATGGGTGTGACAAAAACCTGACAAAAATCCACAATAGCTAAGTGCTGCTGGGAAGTTTTCCTTTCCTTACTCTGATCACAGAGATCACAGCAACAACATGTGCTTTGGAGACCCCAGGAAAAATGAGGAATTAATTTATGTAGGCCATAAATGGTCAAGAAGAGCTTCAGTTTGTAATTTCTGACCTGAGGGAGGAAATATGGCTTGAAAAATAGAGAATACTGGTATGGTGGAAAGCAAATATCAGCTGGTAAAAAGGGTGAGTGGAAATGTTACAGGGACACAGACCCCAAGAATGCTTTACCCAAGCATTTCCTCTTCCAGCCAGAGTGTCAGCCAGTCACACACTCCTGCAATCACATTTAACATCAACATTTCCAGAGAGCTCAATTCTCCCTCTCCTTCCGCTCTGCCCCTAACAATCCCCTGCAGCTGTGGCACACTCAGGAGTGTGCTTTGAAGAGTTTAGATGCTCATTTTGGGCAGCTTGGGTCTGATTTCCAGCATCAACAGCAGACAAAATTGGTCTCAAGCCATGACTTTGGAAAAGGCTTTGAAAAATACTCAAACTTTTTATTCTGTTGATTCCTATGAAGCTTAAAGCCTTTATCCATACAAATTTCTGGCTTTGCCCTAGCCCTCCTCCTCTCCTGACCATTACCACATCACTTTAGCCTGTCCAATGCAGGTTTTTTTCATCAGACTCTGACCCTAATACATTTACCTGTGCAATCCAGCAGGTAGAACAGCAGTGTTGACACATTGTGAATGCTTCCAGTTTTCTGTTTACCACCATCCTCTCATTATCAGCTTCCTGCAACAGATGGACTGTAATTTTACAGGCACAAGAAGAGTAAGGAACTGGGTGGGAGAGGTAAGAAAGACTGCTGAGAACACAGAGGGGAAAATAAAGGCAGAATGTTGTAGAAGAAAGATGGAGACCTATGTTTGAGCATTAGCCCAGTATCAGCCATGAGCGTAGCTTCAGCTGGGGCAATTCAAACTGCCTTCTCTTGCCAGTTCTGCCTTTTTTCCAGGGAAATGGGTTCCAAGAGATGCAACCAAAGACATAAATAAATCTGTTTCAAGCTATGATGTTCCTTTGGATGGGGCAGCAGCCATTTTGATAGCATCAGCCACAGTTCTCTCTAGTAAAGGTCCCTAACAACATTTCTATCCATACTGCCAGTCAGCCACCATATAATCTTTCCAAATTTGCAAAGAATCATGTGGGGGACTGAGATTAAATTTCATATTTTCATTGCCTGTATCCTCCAGGAAAAGTCACAATGCACCACTTTTAGGTATCTCCAAAGGGCAAATAAGCAATAACTAAAAATCATCCAGGCAAAATAAGGAATGATAAACTCTATAAGTTTTGACAGTTGCCAGCTTTTAAGCTCACCACCCTGGAAATGCTATTGTGTTCTGCATTCCCCTATTTCCCCGTCCAAATATCTATAATAGTGCACAGGGAAGGTAGGAAACCATGAGGCTGAGAATGTAGTGAAGACACTGCCCCTTTGCTTTGAGCAACATCATGAGCTGGAAAAATATTTTCAATCCCTAGTGGCTAAGCTTTAGAAAGCCCTTCTGAAATCAAAACCAGGGCAAAATAGCTCAGATGCAAGAAGAGCAGGAAGCTCCCTGACACACAGCAAGCTCTGTTCCTGTGTTCCAGGCAGTGACCCATCAAGAGATGTCATTTCCCAGAGAAGAAAGAGTGATGCTGTGTCCTGGCAGGGCCAGCATGGCTTGTGGCTGAGTGACAGGCAGCTGTGCTGGCCCTGAGCCAGGTGGGATGAGCCCTCTTTTCAAAAGCCCCTGCACAGCAGCTGGCTTTTTAAAGAGAAAAATTAATCCTGTGGCATCAGGGACACATCTGATGTATGAAATAATATTCTCAGGTGCATATCCAAGCCTGCTTTTCTGCAGTGTTTTAGTCAGGGCAGTTCTTTTGACAGGGTCAGTGAAGTCTGGTCTCAGCAGAGCTCTCTGAGGGCCATCTGGGAAAAGCCCTGCTGATCCATTTTCTTTTTGTGCTGTGCTTAAAGAGCACACAGCAGCACCAAACCCAGCACCACAGCTGAAGAAAAGGACCTTTACCACACCTGCCTGTTGAGATACCCACAAAGGTTCTTTACCACCACTTCAACTTTCTTATGTTAATAACTATTAACTCTCCAGTCCCTGCTCAGTCATAAAACTGCCAGCACAATTAAAGCTGTGTCAGAAAGGACAGTCAGATCCATCCTCTGCATTCAAGGTAACTCCAAACCCAGCTTCACTCCAAGAAGCAACAACTGCCTCTGGGGCATTACAGACACCCAAAGTCTTTGCAAAGAGCTGTTCTGGACATCTGAACCATGACAGAGTTCAGCATAAGTTGACAGCCTCTATTCCACAAGAGACAGGAGTCTATAAGAAATTGGACTGATTACATGGCATCACACATTTAAGGGGCAGGATTTAAAGCCATTTATTTAGGTGTCACAGGGCATCTGAGCACTGACACTGTTAATTACAGCTATTAGCAGCACAGGGGCTGTGCTAGATGATGCTAATGAGTACCTGTGCCATGTAGGTGTGTGATTCAAAGTGGTTGGAAGGAGATCTGTAAGCTACAGGAAGACTTCTAAGACACCAGTTGCAAGAAAACACTTTGGGCTGAAACTGAGCCACAGATTTTATCACAGCCAATCTCTGAGAAGCAGGAGACTGTGGATTCCCTGCTGTGACTGGCTTTGCATCAGAATGAGAATCTCTGCTTCCTCACCAGCTGCCTTCCCTTTGGGACCTAAAGGGTGAAAATTCTGGGTAGGGCATCAAACCTGATAGAGCTGAAGAAGTGTTTGGACAATACTCTTGGGCAGATGGTGTGGCTCTCAAGGAGTGGGACTCGATGATCCTTGTGGGTCTCTTCCAACTCAGCTTGTTCTGTGATTCTTTAATTTCCCTGAGGGAGCTGAGAAACTCTGAAAAAGTTCCTCTCAGAGCTACCAAGCAATTGTCTCTCCAGTGATGGGAAGGGCCACAGGAACAAAACAGTCAGACAAAGCCTAGCAGGAGCAAGGGACAGGAACCAAGGTGAGCAAACTCAATGGAAAATCCAGGAGTGATTTGATCTTCTGAGAATTGCCTTACAGGATCTCTGAGAAATAGCAGATACCTCAAACCTACCAGGATGGCAGACTTAGGATCTAATGGCACATATTCACTGGCCAAGACAAATCTAGACAAAACTATTACCATAAATATGGATAATAAATATCAAGATACTGGCACAGTGCCAAATCATTGCTGGATCAGGACAGACTTTGCAATGCTGCCTGGTGTCCCTGTTGTTGATAATATAGACACTTGGGATTGAAGGTCTTTTAAAAACATGACACTCAATAGTTTTCCACAAAAAAGAATTGTACACTCTGAGCAACAGCAGGCTCCATTTTAAAGAGGGGGTGAAAGGTACCAAATGAAAAATAAGGTCCTCTCAGTGCCCCTCAGAGTCCTTAGAGCACCTGTAAAGCCTACCTGCATTGCTCAGTGTCACAGAGACCCTGGTCACTGCCACCCCAACTGTTCACACAGCTAAGCAAATAAGTCAGCAGTCATATTTACCACAGCTCATCCTGTACATGTGCAAAGGTGAATGGAGGCTCAGACAGATGTCAAACACAGTCAGGGTGATCAATCAGTTGTATCCACTCACTGGCAATCACATCCAACCCTCTCACTGAACTTTAAAGAGAGGTCTCAGTATGAAAGTGCCCTACACAGAACTGCTTTAGTCATTATAGCAAAGCAAAAGAAATCTGACTTGGCATCAGTCCTATCCAGGGATCAAATTCTATCAAAGTCTCAACAATCCCTACTGTCTTCCAAATTACCTCATCAGCAAAACAAAGTTCTTTGTCCAGTTTTTAGCAGTTTCCTGACTCGTTTTCTTTGCTCCTGACTGGTTTCCTTTGCTCCTGACTGGTTTCCTTTGCTCCTGACTGGTTTTCTTGCTTCTGACCATATGTAGCCCTTACTGATTACCTCTTCTCAGTCAGGTCTGCTCTCCGACTACTCTCTTTCATTTGCTAAAATAGGATGGATTCCCACTGCTTTGAGGGATATTGATATATTATGGTCCACAAGGAGGAGAAAATGCTAAAATGTCACAGAGGATGCAGAACCACAGTTGTCTACTCCTTACACAGCAACCAACCCCTCCCGTCCCACCCTGGGCAGGGCATGGATGCCTCCCGATGTGCCAGGCTGAGGGCACAGGCACAGCTCCGGCTCCTTCCTTGTGGGACAGAGGCACCTAGCGGCTGAGCGCTGGAAGCTCGGGGAAAGCCACCACTCTCCGATCAAGGATGTGTTTGTGGTTGCAGTGGGACGCTGCCGCTGCTGCCGACACGCAGACAGGTTGCTACAACGCTGTTCGGCTGCCAGCTGCTCTGCCCAGGTTCACATGCTATAAAGTAAAATATAAATACATAGCACCGGGCAGGGCAGCGCAGAGAAGCCCTCCCAGCGGCCAGGCTGTGTCAGACACAGCCACCAAACTCTCCAGGAGTGCGAGTGAGGCTCAGCCCTTCCCTGTGTCTTTGTGCTTGACAGCCTCCAACAGCGTAGCTCCATGGATTGCCTTCACCTCTGAGGGCTGCTGCAGCTGATGTCTGCTGGCTTTGAGAGCCAGTGGGTCACTGAACCCTGCTCATACTCATGGCACTGTTCCAGGCTCTACAGACACCCACTACAGCCCTTTGCAGGTACCTTTTCCAGCCTGAAAGTCCTGGCCTAGCTACTCAGTCCTTGCACCTAAGTCATTACACACAGCTGATGATGTCTCTTTTGGCCTTACTAGTCCTATGACTTGTACCTCCTGCTTCTAGTTTTGTGTCTTGTTTGAGGTGAGATCAGGGCATAACACAGTATGTGAGATGCATGTGAGCCACAGACACGTCTAACAGCATTCTTAGTTTTGTGCTCTTTTCCCTTCCCTTCCCTTCCCTTCCCTTCCCTTCCCTTCCCTTCCCTTCCCTTCCCTTCCCTTCCCTTCCCTTCCCTTCCCTTCCCTTCCCTTCCCACTTTTATTTTTTTTTTCATTTGCCTTGTGAGCAGCGTTTTCACAGAAATACCTACACAGCTCTGAGCGGGAACCACTAGCTCAGAGCTCCCCACTGGGTTTGTGCATGGAGTTGGAATTCTCTGTACTGAATGCCTGGCTGAATAACCTGGCCACAATAAGTGCAGGCAGCATATGGGTAAGCTCTGCTCCCCAAAAATAATATCAACAGAATCAACCAGAACAGGTCAAATTCTGTGACCAATACTTAGATTTTGATCTCTTCATACAAGCTGCTAAAAGAAAAACAATCAGTGTCATCCATAAAATGGAAAAAATACAGTAAAATAAAATGCTTTTCCCTTCTCCTAGATATCCCTCTGAAAGGAAAAAAAATCCACTCATAATGCTGAGATATAACACTTGCCTCACCTTCCAAATCCAAGCTCCTTAGCTTCAGAATGGCATTAAGATCTTCAATTTCTTGGTGTAGGTTTGCATTTTTACTGAGATTGAATATGGGGAGCTGTGGCTGTAATATTAAAGAATGGCAAAGTTTCCAGAGTTATCTCTAGTTTACACAGAGCACCGTGGCAGAAACAACATGTGATATTCAAAATAGTTATTTAAAATGAAGGAAAGGGTATCTTTGATTTTGATCTTTTGTATGTCCTAGGACACTCTGGACATCAATCTTAGGTATACAGTTCCTTCAGCTATGCTGCTGCTGAATAAATAATGTGTAAGAGAGACTAATGAATACAGCTGGGAAGCTTCTCACTTTTACTCTGTGCTGTCTGAAACAGAAACACAAAGAAGCCAACACCAAAAAGAAACAAACCAAAGCAGAGATGGGGAGATAAATGCCACAACTTGGATTACATCTCTTAAATGTCCACAAAAATCTTGTCTTGCAGTAGTTCTGTGAGGTAGTATTCTGCTGAGACATCCCTTGGGCAATGTTTCAGCAGATGAAACCCCTCCCACTGCCCAAGTACATTTTCCCAGGACATTCTCACACTCCTTGAGGATGACCATGCTCTGTGGAGCACTTCCACACAGCCTCTCAAATTCCTTTTTCTAGCTGACAAGGCTACAAAGGACACTGTGCCCTTGCTCACTGCACTCCCTGACTTACAACATGCAACTGCAAAGGAGAACAAGCAACCCTCACGTTTGCTGTTGTGGGGTTCCCATGCCAAGCCCATCTGGCTCACAGCATGGAGCCTGCCAAGTGAGGCTGCTCTGACCCTGAGAGGAGGCTGTGGAGGCAGGGCAGATGGCAAAGCACCATTTTGGAAAGGCCACTTGCAAGTGTGCATCCACCCTGCCCACGCTGGGCACCTGCTGCATGGAGATTTGCTGCAGGTGAGATTACAGAAGTGATGGATGCCTACAGGCAGTGAAGGACAGTCTCCAGCAGGAGACAGCTCCTCTCAGGAAGGAGATGTTTCTGTATGCCCTCGGGCAGGATGCCATGCAGGATGCAAGCAGCTGTAACATCTGTCAGAGATTTTGGTTTCATATCCTCACTGGAATGAGGAGGGAGCAGACACCCAGGCATGCTGGGGTTTTCTTCAAGAAGGACTGTGAAACATCCATTTCATTCACAGATATGCTACCAGTCCAGTTGGGACCACCAACAGCCAGGATTCTGATGTTGCTGAAATTTAGTAAGGATTTGTCTTTTAGACAATGTTGTGGAGCAGAAAGTATTACATCCTTTAGTTTTGTCACAGGTAGAAAAATTTGGGGACATCTATTCAACCACTGATTCCAAGTCACTTCAGAGACAGATTTTGTGAGGTAATTGTGATGGCACTGCCAGGAAGTCTACTAGAGGTTGCTTTCTCACCATTTTTCCTGTGCTTTCATAGCTGCATCCACACACAATTCCTCACTAGATGGCTCTGAACAGATCTGCTGAACAGCTTTTAATTTTTTGGTTTTTTCAGAGAACACAGCATGACCCTTTCCAGACAAAGCAAACATTCAGGCCCACCAAACAGCCCAAAGGGACTGGGATTGCAAGAACACAGGAGCAGCTCTCCTCTCAAGATCATTTCCTTCTGTCATTCCCCATTCTGCACAGGCAGGTTACTCAGGATGAATCATGAGTATCTTCCTTGGGCTCTGAGTGACAGCTGCAGCCTGCATTTCTGGGTTCATCCTGGGCAGCATCAAAGCCAAAGTGACCCTCACCAATTAAAAAATAATACACTGAAACATAACTCCTTGGCAGGATAATTTGGGAGAACCATCTTTGTCTTTAAGTGATCAGGAGAAAAAAATAATGTGAGGAATCAAAGAAAGACTCAGAAGCTGAAAAGCTGTGCTTTATGCTGGAAGTTAATACTGAACTGTGCCTGAGGGAAGGAGGGCAGTGAATGCTGCTTTGACCTGCAGATGGAAGACCATAATATGGGGCTGTGGATTTGGCCTTAAGCAGAAGACTCCACTGTTGTGGTGTGTTGCAATATCCTGTTTTACCTTCTCCCTTCCCCCTCGCCCCTCGCTGAGTGTGCCCTGTCAATCAGGCTAACATACCAGCAAGGCGTCGTGTGATAGGTGACCCTAGTACCTGGAGACCCTGCCCCTTCACCTGGTTGGTGACTCACCTGTCCCCTCCCCTTCCCCTGTCCTGAGCTTAAAATGTGAATGAGACCATGCGGCATTCATTCTGTTATCAGCAGTAGCCCAGTGCAGACGTATCTGTGCTCATGGAATAAACATCTGGCTACCTTCTAGCAGAATCCGCTCCCTTCTTTTCTTCACCATCGCCAGAAGCTCTCCCCTGAGGAGAACGGAGTCCTGTCTTGTGCCCCGCTGCACTCTGCCGCCAGCCAAGGTATCTTTGAGGTATAACACCGCAGAGCTGCCTGTGGCCCAGCAGCGAAGGTCAGAACTGGCCTAGGCACCATCTAACTGGTTATATTGGGATACATATTCCAATATATTGGCGTCCCTGTGGGTGGCTCGACTCTGCAGCCCGAAAACGGACTCGCAGTACCTCAGAGAAGCTTCTGCCAGCCGTGCATCCAGCTGAAAGGAGCCTGGCTTCAAGACTCCCAGCTAGAGACTTTGGGAATACTCCCAGAAAAAGTTTCGTGGACTGTTCGGCGCCTTTGGAAAGCCCTGCTTCATTGTGGTGAACAGATTTTCCAGAGGAAGAAAAGGGTAGCTTCTCTCACACCCAGAGAGAGGTCCTTTTCCGGTGGAGACCTGCCTGCCTGTACCCAGCCTACAGCTTCCATTTCACGTGAGTATCTCTGCTTTTGGTAGAGCAGAAGCTCAAAAACAGACTCTGCCGCGAGTTCTGTTCCTTTTTTGCCTTTGCATTTTTGGCTGCGCAGCCCCACAGACGAGAATTCATAGCGTTCTAGTGTTAGCTTTCCTGCTGCGTGTTTCACTGTTTTTTAGAATTCGCGCCGGAGCAGCCCCGGCTCAGCAGCGTGTTCAGATACGTGTTAGGAGATTTCTTTCTCTTTCTCTTTGCGGGGAGGGGGGGGCTCTCTTTCCACGTGGCCGGGGGACCTGCGGGGGTCGGGAGTGCTCTGCACACGCGGCGGCGGGGGGGGGGCGTCCCGGTTTCGGCTGCCACGTGGCGTGGCTGCTGCCTCTGCTCCGCGGGGGGGTTGCATTCCACGGCGGGGGAGGCTTTGTTTCTGCCTCGGTTCGGCAGGGCGTGCCCTGCCGCCGCTGCCCGGGAATTTTAAAAGCAGTATATACAGCTGCATTGTGAAGCTTTTGTCTGCTCGTTATCGCTTTCTATCTGTGGTTTTTTTTAGAAATTGGTAGCTGATTTTAGCTTTGTTTTTGGTCAGGCGGGATTAAGTACTTTGCTTTTTAACATGGGTTCCAAACTTAGCATTGTACAAAGGGGAGTGTATTATCATATTGTTAGCATTTTAATCAAGAGTAATGTGAAATTCTCTAAAGGAAAATTGAAACAGTTTATAAGATGGCTTTTTCTGCAGTTCCCAAACATTTCCCCTGAAGAAATCCACAATATTCAATTCTGGGATAAAGTTGGGAATGAATTGATAACCTTAGGACAATCTGGCAAATTACCCTCAGCTAAATTTGTGTTCTGGAGTTTACAAATTCGAACAGCATTGCTCAAACAAAAGGAAATGGAGAAAAAGCCAAATGTAAAGCCATGTGCCTCTGCTCTCCCTGTTCCTCCCTCTCCCTCTAAAACCCCTAAACCTCTTTCCCCAAAAAAATTCCGAGCACGTGTTAGCTTTTCGGAGAGCAGTGATGTCCAAAATGGCCCCCAGTCCCTAGGGGGTGCACAAGATGGTGGGTGCCACGTGGCATCTTCCCAAACCGGGTCTTCTTCTTCCCAAAATCCTCTTAAGCATTCCAAAATTCCATCCCATCCCCCTCTCCTCCTGTTCCTCGTGACACCTTCCCCCCTCCCCCCGCCTTTCCTGCAGTACCCTCAGCTCCGCCCCTCTACTCCTGCCAGGGGGCGGCTGCTGACGTGATGTCACCAAGTGACCCCGCCCTCTGTTCCCACGGTATCCCCGCCCCCTACCAGCCCCTTGACCCCGCCCCTTGTTCCCACGGTTTCCCCGCCCCTTGCCGGCTCCCTGTCCCCGCCCCCTCCCCGGGTTCCCACGGTGGGGACACACCCACTGCCTGTCCCCAAACCTGTAGCTGTGATCCCAATGCTTCTGATTTAAGGGATACAGAGCAGGGGACAGCAGACCCAATGCATGGTGCCATGTTGTCACTGGCCCCTGTTACGTTTCAGCCTGCAGCTCAAGCTGGAGCAGCCCCAACTGCTAATTGGAGTTCTTTTGGACGACAATTGATTAAAGAGATCTGTAAATCTCATAAAGAATATGGTCAACACAGTCCATATTTCCGTGGCCTTTTAAATTCTGAATTAAGTAGGACTATTGTGGTTCCACATGATTTAAAACAATTGTTTTCATGTCTCATGACATCCACGGAATTCAAATTATGGGAATCAGCATTGAAACAACTGCTAAAAGATGCTCTCCCAAGCTTACAGGCTGATCCAAACACAGCAAAAGACAACAATGGTAACCTTATTACTATTGACCACCTCTGTGGTGAGGGTCAATGGTCTTCTCCCTCAGTCCAAGCTGCTGCAATTCCTGCAGAAACACTTGAGAAAGTAAAGGAAGCAGCTGAAAAGGCATTCTTTTCCCTTCAACCTGAGGGGCCTTTTGAGCCCTATAGTAAAATCAAACAACTACCATCAGAACCTTTTGTGAAATTTGTAGAAAGGCTAACTAGAGCCATTGAAATACAGGTTAAAAAAGAAAATGCAAGGGAAGCAATTTTAGAAGAAATAGCGTTCACAAATGCAAATGAACAGTGTCGAGCAGCAATCCTGAGCCTTCCTATGGAACCTTCCCCTACATTAAAAGATATGCTTCTAGTCTGTAACAGGAAAGTGCCTCTGATGAGTGTTGCTGAAGACACCAGACCAAGGCTGCTGCCAAGACCACCTCAGCGTGTTGCTGTTGCCAGCCCTGCACCTTCTCCCTCAGCACAGCAGTACCCTGGGCAGCAGCGGAGACCGGCAATGGTTGAGCCCACTAAACCATGCCTGCTTTGCAATAAGCTAGGGCACTGGAGTAACCAGTGATGGTTACTGAAAAGGGAATTTGATGAATTTAAAAATAGCAGGGGAGGAGAACTGCAAGCCCTCCCTGGGGGTCAACAACAAAAAAACGAAGAATAAAGCGCCAGCCTGCCAGGCGTGCAGACATAAAAGGAGCAGGCCAAGAGAAAAAGGGTAGCAAAATAAATCAAGCGCGCGATAATATTAACATTTGTGTAAGTGAAGCAGGTGCTTCAAAGACCAAGTCCGCTAGTCCACTGTTAAATGTGAAACAAAATAACCTTTGTTATGATTTAAGTGATTCTGTATTAACCGCATCTTCTGTCAATGAGCCTTACAGGTTGCAGCTGACAGAGTCACTCCACCTGAAGGACACTGACTGGCATATTGTCTCTGTAAATCCTGAACAGAAAGGTACTTGGAACCAAATTCGTTGTAAGTACATCATCACTGGGGACAAAAACACACCACAAGAGATCGAAATTGCTCCGGGACTGACAACATCAGATCCCAAGCAATTTGTTCTCAGCCTGCACTGTTTCCACCCACCCTGTTTCTTCCCAAGGGACAAATTGTTGCTCAAGCTATCCCTGTGCCATCTTTACCTGAAAATGTCGATAAACAAGGGCCCACAGTCGCCCGGGTCCAAGTTATTGAGACCGATAAACCCAAATTGTGGTGCAATGTCAGTGGGGGTGGGGAGTCTAAACGCATTGAAATGCTTGTAGACACAGGTGCAGACTGCACAGTGATTCCAGTACAAGACTGGCCAGCACACTGGCCTTTACAAAATGTTGCTGGTCACCTTCGAGGTGTAGGAGGTCTGCAATTGGCAAGGCAATCCAAAAGCATTATTCAATTCGAGGGTCCAAACGGACAATTGGCAAATATCCGTCCATTTGTGTTAGATTATTCAGAACCTTTGTTAGGGAGAGATTTAATGGCCCAGTGGGGTGTCACAATTAATATTCCAGACTCTCCACAGCATTTTTGTGCAGCAGTCATTAAACAACAGCGCCCCACCCAAAAACTTAAGTGGAAAACAGACGAACCAGTTGATGTGAAACAGTGGCCACTCAGTAAACAAAAAATAAAAGTGCTTGAGGAACTAGTACAAGAGCAACTAAGAAAGGGCCACATTGTGGAGACCATGTCCCCATGGAACTCTCCAGTGTTTGTCATCCAAAAAGCTGACAAAAAGAGGTGGCGACTTCTCTGTGACCTCCGACAAATTAATAATGTAATTGAAGATATGGGTTCTCCCCAGCCTGGTATGCCATCCCCAACAATGCTTCCTCAAGATTGGAAATTAGCTGTTATTGATATTAAAGATTGTTTTTTCCAAATCCCATTGCACCCTGACGATGCACCGCGTTTGGCATTCTCAGTCCTTCTATCAATTCAGAAGCTCCTATGAAAAGGTACCATTGGACCGTTCTTCCTCAGGGCCTAAAGGTATCTCCAGCTATCTGCCAGTGGTATGTCTCTTCCCTGCTTTCCCCAGTTCGTGCAGCCGCAGAGAAGGCCATCATCTACCATTATATGGATGATATCCTTGTGTGTGCCCCCAATGATGATTTACTAACACATGCGCTTGACCTAACGATCGATGCATTGATTGTTGCAGGGTTCGAGCTCCAGGAACAGAAAATTCAAAAGATGCCACCTTGGAAGTATTTGGGCTTAGAAATTGGAAATAGGACCATTGTTCCTCAAAAACTAGAAATCAATCCAAGGATCAAGACCCTTGCGGATGTCCACAAGTTGTGTGGGTCTTTGAATTGGGTAAGACCATGGCTTGGCCTGACTAATGAAGACCTTGCCCCTCTTTTCAATTTATTGAAAGGGGGAGAGGACCCAGGTGCTCCTAGGTCTATTACCCAGAGGCACGGAAAGCTCTAGAAAAGGTTCAGATTGCAATGTCCACAAGACAGGCCCACCGATGCCGGCCTGATCTGCCATTCAAATTTATCATCCTAGGTAAGTTGCCACACCTCCATGGAATTATTTTCCAGTGGGAGGAAAAACAAACACCTAAGGCAAAAGACACACCAAAAAAGGACCGGGACCAGAGGGACTCTCTCTTGATCATAGAATGGGTTTTCCTCAGTCACAAAAGGTCCAAGAGACTGACAAAGCCTCAGGAACTGGTAGCAGAACTGATCCGGAAAGCAAGGACCGGATCAGGGAGTTAGCAGGATGTGATTTTAAGTGCATTCACATTCCAGTTGAGTTAAAATCAGGTCAAAATACTATGAAAATACTGGAACAATTGTTTCAAGAAAATGAAGTGTTGCAGTTTGCTCTGGATTCCTACTCAGGACAATTTTCGGTAGCACGGCCCGCTTGCAAATTGTTTGAACAAGATGTTCAATTTACTTTAAAATTAAGAACTGCTCTAAGTAGGAGACCTTTAAAAAGGGCTCTGACTGTCTTTACAGATGCGTCCGGGAGGTCCCACAAGTCCGTTATGACTTGGAAAGATCCTCAAACCCAGCAGTGGGAGACGGACATTGCTGAGGTGGAAGGTTCACCTCAGGTTGCTGAATTGGCTGCAGTTGTTAGGGCTTTTGAAAGGTTCTCAGAACCATTTAATCTGATTACAGACTCTGCATACGTGGCAGGAGTAGTATCCAGAGCAGATCAAGCAATACTGCAAGATGTATCTAACATTGCACTTTTTGAATTGCTTTCCAAACTGGTAAAGTTAGTCACTCACCGAGAGCAACCCTTTTATGTGATGCATGTCAGGTCACACACTGACTTGCCAGGGTTTATTGCTGAAGGCAACAGAAGGGCAGATGCTCTTGCTGCGCCTGCAGTGATGGCCACTCTCCCAAATGTTTTTGAACAGGCAAAAATCAGCCACCAGCTTTTCCACCAAAATGCACCTGGCCTGGTTCGCCAGTTTAACATCACTCGAGAACAGGCCAAAGCGATTGTGGCCACGTGCCCAAATTGCCAACAACATGCACTCCTACAGTGAGTACGGGAGCAAACCCAAGGGGACTGAACAGTTGTGAACTGTGGCAAACAGATGTAACACACATACAGGCTTTTGGACGGCAGAAATATGTTCATGTTAGTGTAGATACCTTTTCTGGAGCGGTCTATGCTTCTGCCCACACAGGAGAATCATCTATTGATGCTATTAAGCACCTCTTACAGGCTTTTTCTTTCATGGGCATCCCAAGGAGCTGAAAACTGATAATGGGCCTGCTTATAGATCCAAGGAATTCGGGAGTTTCCTGCAGCAATGGGGAGTAGAGCACAAAACTGGCATCCCCTACTCCCCTACAGGTCAAGCCATTGTAGAAAGAACTCACCGTGATATTAAAAGGGTCCTGGACCAGCAACAACAGGTTCTGAAGGTAGAACCTCCCCACATCCGGTTATCCAGGGCACTATTCACAATCAATTTTCTGAATTGTTCTTTTGACAGCCTGAACCCACCCATCCTACGCCACTTTGGGGGAACAGTCACAGGTTCATGAAAGAAAAACCTCCAGTTTTAGTAAAGGACCCTGAGACTTGGAAAATGGTGGGACCTTACAAATTGGTTACTTGGGGGCGTGGATACGCCTGTGTATCCACCCCTCTGGTTAAGGTGGGTTCCTTCCAAATGGGTAAAGCCCTATGTTCCCAAAGTCTCAGAGAAATCTGCAGAAGCACCCCAGGTTGCTCACGCTGCCTGGAGAAGAAAACGCCGCGCATGTTCTCTGGAGGAAATTCCATTTAAGCCTCCTATCTGGAATAGTTTGTAATATATGTTTGTCTCAAGTTTTTGTACCAGTTTAGATCCCACTGTTCGTGTGTAGCCTCGAGACGTCATGAGACCGAGCCTGCTTCTCGTCCTACTCGTGATCATCCCACCTGCAATCTCCTACATAGTACCGCAGCCCAAACCACATATGGACTACCTCGATAAAAGTTCTCAGACATCAACAGAGAAACTGACAACGAGCTGAATGGACTTTTCAATGGCTGGGGACTCTCGGGCTGGTTGGGATCTATTCTGAAAACTGTAATTTTAGTGCTGTTTATTTTAGTTGTAGTTATTGTAGTTTTTAGCATTGTTTTTGGAGTAATCAGACGCATGGTTCTCAAGTTAATCTCAAGCTCATCTCCCCCTCCTGAGGTCTACCATTTGGAAGCCCTCAGTGCTCCAGTGGATGACCTAGAAGCCTCAGTAGAATCATTCTGCACCATAAACACAGTCCTCTTCTTTTTAAACAAAACTAGGGGGAGATGTTGTGGTGTGTTGCAATATCCTGTTTTACCTTCTCCCTTCCCCTCGCCCCTCGCTGAGTGTGCCCTGTCAATCAGGCTAACATACCAGCAAGGCGTCGTGTGATAGGTGACCCTAGTACCTGGAGACCCTGCCCTTCACCTGGTTGGTGACTCACCTGTCCCCTCCCCTTCCCTGTCCTGAGCTTAAAATGTGAATGAGACCATGCGGCATTATTCTGTTATCAGCAGTAGCCCAGTGCAGACGTATCTGTGCTCATGGAATAAACATCTGGCTACCTTCTAGCAGAATCCGCTCCCTTCTTTTCTTCACCATCGCCAGAAGCTCTCCCCTGAGGAGAACGGAGTCCTGTCTTGTGCCCCGCTGCACTCTGCCGCCAGCCAAGGTATCTTTGAGGTATAACACCGCAGAGCTGCCTGTGGCCCAGCAGCGAAGGTCAGAACCGGCCTAGGCACCATCTAACTGGTTATATTGGGATACTTATTCCAATACTCCACGTTATTTTTTTGCTGATGCTAGAGCCACCTCCGTGAATACTAAAACTGCAGTCCATCTCCCTGCCTTGAATGCAAAGCAATGTTTACGTGATGAAATTCACTAAACAAGCAACAGCTGAGTGAAAAATGAACTGAAAGCAAACATAATTGCAATTCCCTCTTTTATGCTTGTTTCTAGCCATATTGTGAAATAATTTATTTTTTTTTCTTTAAGGTCTAATTTTATTGATTGTAATAAAGAATGGACATATGGACAGAAAACAAGAATCCCTTACATAATACAACTGTCACAGGCATGAATGCAGCAGCCTAATGGATTCTCAGTGTGTTCAGTCACCAATGTGTAAATTCCTAGAGCAGCAGTTTCCCCTAAACCCACCCAGATGGATTCAGCTCCTACAAGGGGCAGTGTCACTGCACTTAGACCTTGACAAGCCACCAAGAGCTTCAATCTCAGCTGCATCTCTTTGTGCTTCCCCAACAGAGACACACAAGCCTGCAGTGCTAGAAGTGCTGGGGAGCCCCAAAGCTGCACCTGTAACACATTTCAGCACCCACACCTCAAGCAGGGACATCACAACTCATCCCAGGTCCATGGGGTCACAAGAAAGGGAGATGGGCACAGTGTTCCACCAAGCAGCAAGGCCTGGATTGAGGAACACAGCACACAAGGACGTGTGAGCCCAATGAATGCTATCTGGCAGCACAAAGGACATTGTGGCGGCACAGGGGCACACTGCCCCACAACAACAGCAAGGAGACCCCCAGCAGCATGGCAGCACAGTTATGCTGCACTTGGGAGGAAAAGCACTGCTCAGGCCTATGAATCAGGGGGACCTAACCTCTTCATGAGGAAGATGTAGCTCAGCCAGCATGGGTGAGATGCAGCAGCTCAGCAAGGGACAGCAAAGAGCCCCTGTCCCCCATCAGGCTGGGTCCTACCCCAAGTGAGGAAATCCTGCTGGGGGCTGCAGGACTCAGCATTCTCTTTGGGCTGACCCTCTGTCAGCAGTAGTTTATCCCCAAACCCCTGTGGTGTCCATCCACTCCAGGCTGGTGTGAGGGGCCCCTAATCCCATAGGACCTGCAAGCTCCACGCAGCCAACTGCACCAAATCCCACCGGGCCCCCCACACGAGACTTAAACCCCACAGGGCCGCCTGTAAGGGGCCCAAAATCTCACAGGGCTCCCTAAGCCAGACAGTGACAATTACCCTCAGCCCTACAGTGTCCCTAAGCCCCACAAAGGCCAGCTGCGAGCGACCTTATACTCCAAAGGGCTGCCTAAACCACACAGACCCGGCAGCAGAGCAACCTTAACCCCACAGAGCCAGCGGCAGCCGGCCCCTCGATGATCAGCTGCATGGTCAGCTGCAAGGGACCTGAGCTCCACAGGGCTCTCTGCAGCAGACACAACCTGCTGCAACAGACCCTGACCCCCACAGGATCCAGAAGACAATACCCCCGGGCCCTTCAGCACGAGCGGCGGCAGCCGCGGGCCCCGAGCCCGCCCCTGGCACGGGAAGGGCCGAGCGGCGGCAGCGGCGCTTTCCGGGGCGGAGCCGGGGCGGGCCTGGCCGAGCGGAGCCGAGCCGAGCGGAGCCGAGCCGAGCGGCACTATGATGGCGCAGCGGGCACTCCCGAACCCCTACGCGGACTATGACAAGTCCTTGGCCACCAGCTACTTCGACGCGGCCGGGCGGGTGAGCGGGGCTGGGGTGAGGCAGCTCTGCCCTGGGGGTCTGCCCACATGTGGGCCGTGTAGAGCTGACACCTGTCTGGTTCCAAACGCGGTTCCCGGGGCTGCCCGGTGTACCGATGCTCCCCCACGGTGCCTTCACGTTTGGTGGGTTTTGTCTCCACAGCTGACCCCCGAATTCACGCAGCGGCTGAATAACAAAATCAGGGAGCTGCTGCAGCAGATGGAGAAGGGCCTCAAGTCCGCCGACCCGCATGACTGCACGGCGTACACTGGCTGGACAGGTAGGGTCGGTCCCATGGAGCAGCAGTTCCCTGGAGCTCGCCTCTAGATGAGCTCCTGGCAGACCCTGGGGTTTGGCCATTGAAATGGTCACGGTAGATCCATGTCAAGAATGGCACTTGTTCTGCGTGGTTTAGTCCATTTGAGCAAGGGGATGTCTTTCTCAGGACTCCCCATTTGCAGAACGAAGGCCACAGTGTCACAGGGCAGGATTAATAGTGCTGGACTTAACACCATGGAGAAAACCAGCAGTTGTTTGAATGTAAGCATGGGAGCCTGCAAAGCGACATGTTCCAAATCTAGCCATGGTGGAGATGATGACAACAAAACCAGTGCTCCATCTACTTCTCCATGAAGTAGGCAGATGTACATGGTAAGTCATTTGCCTGCAAGGAGCCCTTGCATCTGGCAGCAGTGAGCTTAATGGCCTGAGATAATGTCTGTCTTTTCTGTTGGAGCTGTAATTTATCTGATGACCTTGTCTGATTGGAAGATTGCTCCATTCCTATTCCCCAGGTAGTGCCACTCCACTTAGTGAGCGCTAGCTTTGCTCCAGTGCCTTGCCAGAAGGAGCAGAAATACTAATGTGAGTATAACAGAGTGTGGAAGCCTTCCTTGTACTAACTTGTTTGCAAAGCTTCCAGGAGCTTGTCTTTCTCCTATTCTGCATTTTCAACCTGGTTTTCCTTCCTTGGAAGTGTCCCTGCCTTTGCCTCCCTGTTTCTACCCAATGGTGCCAGGGAGGACACACCTTTCTCTGTGCCCCAACTTCAGCTGCTGCTGTGTGCTTTCACATCTCTGCTGCCTTCTGTGATGTGCCAGGCCCTATTCAGGGACCCTAGGATAGTTGAAATCAATCTAATGCTTGCTGCAAGATTTTTTTGGTGCTGCTGCTTTTCTTTTTGCAGTACACTGCAATCATAAATGGCAACTTTCTACAGTACAGTCTGGGTGTGGCTGGCTTGTGTGTGGGTGCTGTGGAACTTAATGCCAACAGTTTGCTTATGAGAGTGGTGTTCAGTGTGTTGGTGCTAAACTAACATTGCAGCTTGATGACAGCAGTGCTAGAAATGCCTGCTTCAAAATTTTACTAAGGCAGACAGGCACTGAGAGCACTGAAGAGCAGTTCATAAGAAATACTAGGATGCCAGTATTAAATTCCAGCGTGGGAGAACATTGATTTCATCAGCTGCTGTCTTGGCAGCACTCTGCTGCCGCTGCCAGTGAATTTATACATTTCTGCTGAGTGCTGGCTGATTCCACCTTGGCAGACATGTTCAGTTTTCCAGTCTGTGTGACCCTGCCCTGGGGTCCCCTCTGATGAGAAGCACTGCTATGGTAAAGGTGGTCTTCAGTCATGATTGCAGAAAATTCAGGAGACAAAGCAGGAGGATAGTTGATGTTAGGAGTACTCTTGGGGAGAAGGAAACCACTTTTCCCCAGAGGCCATGTTCCTTTTCTGAAGGTGCTCCTAAGGTACTTTGTGTTGGAAAGTGACTGCGGTTATGAAACAGTGGCTGAGAACTCTGGTTCAGGATTTCAGCTAGTTTTCATTTGGAAGGCAGTTTCTCAAGAGGGATTCTTCTCTTTTCTTCCCAGAGATCATTCCTCAATGGGCACACAGCCTTCTTGCCTTGGCTGTTAGGAATAAATCCATGGGCGGATTTCCTGCAAGTCACAACCAGCGTGGTGAAGTTTGCAGATGTCACACTATAACTTTGTCACCCTACCTTCCTTTCCAATTCTAGCTATATTAATTTATTCAGAGCTGGTTTCCAGAGACACAATTAATTGGGCCAAGACAGCAGCTTTTTCCTGTAATTGCTTGTGTAGGAAAGGCTTGTTGAGTATCTCCTCATGTGAATCATTGCCCAGCAGTCTGAAATCAGCCCTCACTCTCGTGGCCGCTAATAAGGGAGATTTGAAATATGGCTCTCTTGGCACAAACTCTGTGAGATGTAACGTGCTTGAGTGTACTACACTGCACTCAGTAATACACAGCATATGCTGGCATTTTACTTTGGGGCTCCTTTCCTTCCCACCACACTTGACAGAGCCCTGTTCCCCCAGCGTGCACTGTGCCAGGGAAGCCACGGCTTCTTGGCACGTGAAGTTGGAGCAGAGGGAAGGAAAGAGTCAGGTTTTCAGCTCAGAGGCAGTGAAAGCACACTTTGGATCAAGATTATCCAGTGTATGGCTGAATGCCCTCAAAACATATTTGAATCAGCTTGTTACATTCTCATTCAGTTCCCCATAGAGATCAGGGCCCCATAGGCAGCCCCTGCTACGTGCCTGGGTACAGACCAGCCTCAGCTGTTGTGTTCTGCTCTGGCTTTTCATCAGTTTAGGGAGGCTGCTGGAAGAGCTTTTTCCCTAATCTGTTTCACTGGTATCATGGTGTTGACTGAGGGAAGCTTAGCTGCTCTAAGCTAATTCTGAGGTAGAAGCAGATCTGGTAGATGCACAGCAGCCTCATCCATTAGCCTGAGGATGGTGAGGGATACCTGGATGCCTTTTGGTATTTGTGGTAATGCAAAAGGCCTTGCTCCAAACACTGTCTTGACTGGGAGCGCAGCTGATGGAAAGGGAGTGGAAGGAGTTCACTCCTGTCACCAGGTGACTGCAGAGGCCAAGATGCTCCTGAGTCCAGTGCTTACTGGTGTGTTGCATCCTTCCAGGGTGATGAGGTATGTAAGGGAGAGATTCACCTTCCTCCACACTGTGGTGGTTCACTTGGAATTTGTTTTCCATGCAAGCATTCCCTTCTCTGGCAATGTCTTGGTCACAGAGGGCCTCTGAAACTGCCCAGTGAGTTCAGCTGGCCTGCCCCATCCACACCTTTTGGCTGGCCATTGGCAAGTAGGGACAAGGAGCAGGGCTTAGTTGTCTTTTGAAAGGAAAGCCATGTGAAAATGAAATTACAACTGAACCAGTTCAGGAAAACTTCTGGAAAAATACTTTTCATTCACTTTAGTGCAATATGTTCATTTTAACCTCAGAACCCAGAGAACTTATGTCCTTTTTAGTCCTGTTCAGAAAAATGTAAATCCTCAGATAATCCCTACAGAACAAGAGAAAGTGAGGCTGCATTTGCTCAGAGATAATAGAGTGTCTTGGGTCACTCACATAAACCACATTTCTGACAAATGCTTGGCAGGTAGTTTTTGTGAATTTTCTGTTCTTGGAGATAGTCAGTGTTTGACTGGGCAAGGCCCAGAGCAATGGCATGCAAATTTGAGGCTGACCTTCCTTTCAGAGGGTTGGAGCAGATCACCACTGATTCCTGCTAACCTAACCTGTTGTAGGATTTTGTGATGGGGCAAAAAGTTTAACAGAGAAGCTCTGTTACCCAGGTTTTAAGGCAGGATAAATGCTTAGGCATCCTGGATAATCAATCATGCAGTCAGAAGAGAAGCTGCAAACTGACTCCCCAGCCAGTTCTGAATGTGGCCTTCCAGAGGTGTCTCACTGTTGCATGCAGTGTGGCTTTGGCATGCAGGTAGGAGTGCAAGGAGCATCCCATGTGTCTGCACCAGCAGAGATGCTAATTATCCTTTGGCAATAAAGCTGGGCCATCCATGCTCTTTTACCCCATGCCTGGCTTAATAAAGTGGCACCAGCTGTCTCACTAGAAACTATCAGGCTTCATCACTGTGCAGAGATAGGATTCTGCTTCTTCCTCTGTGTTTGACATCCTGCTTTGAGGCTGCTGGCTGATTTACTGCCCTGGGTCAATGCAAGACCTCTGAGATCTTTATAACTCTATGTGGTTGGTTTGGAACAAAATATCCTCTTGTGGCAACCTACTTTCCTTGGTAGAAGAGCACAGCTCAGGTCCTGCTGGGCAAGGAGGCATGTTCAGAACAGTCTAAGGGCATAACTTGCTTGCAAAGCAAACTGCTTGCAGGCCAACAAAAGAGCAAGACTAAACTTGCAGAGAAGTTGAGGCACAGCCTCTCTTTGATCAACAGAATGATCATGTGGATGAGATTCTCTTTCTGCCTACTGCAGAGCTTCAGCTCACATTTCTGCCTACTGCAGAGCTTCAGCTCACAAGCAAGACCTTCCCTGGTATTTCCAGCAGTGCCTGCTCTGTTGAAAGCAATGGTTGCTGAAATCAGGGCATCAGCACAAGCTGCCTGTAACTCTGACACAATTGTCTGTAACTCCACTGCCCCACTCCAAAGAAATCTCTCATGCAAAGTAGTACCTACCTCTGCACCTACCCTGCAGGAGGGTGAGGGGAGAGAGCTGCTGTTCACTGTCCTTCTGAAGGTGTTGACTAAGCAGGCTTTGTGAGGCACACAGGATTGACTTTGGCCTCCTGATTCCCTGCAGTGAGCAAGCACCTCAGGCATGGACACTCAGCTCCTGTGTTCTGCCTTTCTGCATGCTGCAGTGGCTGTTTCAGTCAGCAGAGCCCTGTTGGTGTCTCAGCAGCACATGTTCTCTGCAGCCCTGTACCATCAAGGGCTCTCTGGTGCATTCCCCATCTTGTTCAGCTCTGCACAGGGGCTAGAAGCAAAAAAAATTGGACATCTGAGAAACTACAGAGAAAAAGGTCCAATAGTAAACAATCAACAGGACAAAGCCCAGACATCTTTGGCAGTAGCAGGGCACTGTATGGCAGTTCTGAGTGGAAACAGTCAGAGGTCACAAAATTGGGTCACATTTCCAAGTGGAACACTGAACATCAGACCTCCAGGTCACAGAGAATTGGAGCAGATCCACAACTTGCCTAGCTCCATGTGTCTGGTGATGCTGTGTTTGTATATCAAAGCATGCCAAACAAACACCAGTCAGTCCCAAACCTACCCAGTCAGTTGGGGTGAGGAGGGCATTGGAGAGGGAGCAAGGCAGAGCAACACTGCCTTAACTGAATGAAGGCCACTGCCTGGATACTCTTCCCTCTGACCTGCACTGCCTCTGAAATGCTCTGCCTGCACCTTGGCACACAGGTTAACGCCAGATATCCCCCACCAGGTGACTTTGTTTTGTATCCCTCTAAATACACCCATCAACATTGCCTCTTCATGCTTGTGCCTGCCCTCCTCTGCTGCCTTGTCCCCTCTGGGGCTCACAGTTGGCAACAGAGGGACCAGCAAGCTGAAGGCGCTGCTTGTGCCCTTCTGATCAGTTTGGGAGGAAGGAGTTCCTTGATGGATTGTGTTGATTTGGCATGGCCTGGTTTATGATAGCAGGGGAGGGCCACAGGGTCCTTTCTGTGAGAAGCTGCTGGAAGCTCCTACCATGTTTGACAGAGCCAATCTCTGATGTCTCTGAAGATGGACACACTGCTGGCCCAGTTACAGAGGCTGATAACTCCTCTGTGATGACATTTAAGAAGAAAATGAAAACAGAGCACAGGCAGTTTATTCCCCAAGGGTGTGGAGGCACTGTGGCTGCTGCCATGCTGGCACAGCCTGTGGCAATGCACTGTGGCTGAAAGGGCAGGGCCTGGCTGGCAGCTTCTCCTTCCTGGCACCCCACATGTACAGAGACATGAGCCAAACAGAAAGACTGCAGATCACACCTTATGTCCCTGTGGGATCTGCACACCTTGATTTTATTTTTAACACCTCTCCACATGAGGAGAGGCGTTAAACAGCACCAGCACTGCTGCGGCTGCTGCTGCCTGTGCAGTGGTGTTGTGGCTGCCTGGCCAGCACAGAAACAGGATGAGAATTCCCCAGCATGGAGCCTAGGTGAGATCAGCTTCTCAGGGCTACAGGATCCTGCAGGAGTCTTTGAATTGGTGGGGGTTGGTGACAGTGGCACTACAAGTAGCAGTTTATCTTCTAGTCAGAAAGGAGGAGGATGTGAGGACATGTGGGCGAAAACATGGTAAGTGGAAAGAAAGAGGGGGAGAAGGTTCTCCAGGCACCAGAGCCAAGATTCCTCTGCAGGCTGTGGTGAAGCAGCTGTGCCCCTGTAATGCATGAAGTCCACAGGGAATGCAGAGATCCACTCAGAGCCCTTGGGAGAAGTGCTCACTCTGGAGTGGGTGGATGCCAGAGCAAGCTGTGATCCAGTGGGAGACCCGAATAGAGCAAGGGGGCTCCTGCTTCCAGAGATAGGCAGGGACAGGGCCCTTGCTTCCAGACTAGAGCAGCCTGTCCTTAAAAGACTATACCCTGTGGACAAGTGACCCATGCCACAGCAGTTTTGGAATGGCTGTCTCCCCTGGGAGGGACCCCACAGCCTAGCTGAGAAAGGACTCCTCTCCCTGAATTAACAGAAGAAGATCTTGAGTGATGAACAGACCAAAACCGTCATGTCCTGTCTCCGTCTGCTGTCAGTGGGAAGGAGGGAGAGCCTGGGGGATAAAAAAGTATTTTAAAGGCTTATTTTACTTCTCATTATCCTCCTCTGACTCTGTTAATAATAAATTTACTTTATTCCTTTAAATTTGAACCTGTTTTGCCCTTAGAGTGTTTTTTTCTCCCAATCCTTATCTCATCCCCTGAGCCCTTTGTTAATTTTTTTCCCATCTCCTCTGCCCAACTGTAACAGAAGAGAGTTAACAACAAACAGCCTTCATGGTACCTGGACTATTGCCAGTATCAAATGACAACGGGAATGAATTGAGAAAACTGGCTTTAGATGCAGTTTATAAGACCTTTCAGTTTTAAATAAAAAGGAAAAGTGAATGTTCTGGGAAAGCAGCTTCATCCTTTAGTACAGGTCAGTGGTTTTTTGGAGTCTTTCCAAAGATGCTTGGGCCTGAGAGGATAAGGGGTGAGAAATGTTATAAAAGAAGAGAGGCAAAGAAATCAGAGGAAAACAATGGTGAGATTTACTTTAAGAATTCAATCCCTGCAGTGGTCTTGGCAGGATACTTATGTGCATAATTAGGGTGGTATGATGGCAGTGGGAATAGAAACTACTTACAAAGCTAAAAGTTCTATATTAAAGCAGATAAGTCAAGAGTGCAAGTTGTGCTCAGACAGCTATCAGGCTAATAAGAGTCTAGAAGATGTGCTAGGTACTAAATAAATCAAGAAGAGTCACTTGACATTTTCTAGCTGGAAAAGGAGGGTTCCCCTTTAAAGAAGGGCTTCATATCCACATCCTTACAGACTTGAGTGATGGCACTGTACAGCTGAGCTCTCTCTAGAATTGCCAGCACTGAATTGCTTAGAGAGAGAACAAGGTTATTAGCTTCAGCAGGAAATGGAAATTTTATACATAATGTACATGTGGAATTGAATTGTCTGTAACATGAAGCTTTGGAGATTACCCATGCAAAATGAGAAAATTATCCAAGTTTGAAATTGTCCTCAGTACCTTGGACTGTAATTCTGCAGCACGCTTGCCCCCTTGACCTTAACACATCAAAATCTGTAGAGATTGGCTCTATTAATTTAGGCTTAATGCAGAACCTGAGTCTTCTTAGAAATGGTTATTGTTAAGGGAGAAATAAGCTCTTCTCAAAGTGATGTAGGCCAGTAGCTTTCTTCAGTGCAGGTTTGAGGATGGCTCCCAGATCAGAAGGAGGGTTCAAGTGTGACAGACCTGTCAGGCACAGACTTATCAAGAATTCCTCATTCACCTACTGAAAGCCTCAAGAGCTGGCTAAAGACAAGGCACACAGAGGCAAAGGACAGCAATTGATGTGACTGCTCAGTAGCAGAACTGGTTTTGTAGCTGGCCAGTCCACTGGAAACCCCTAGTGAGGACCATGCAGCCTGTTGCAGTATTCCAAGCAGCTGTTTGTGTTGCAGACAGGGGCTGATCTCATGAGTGATTGCTGCAGAGGAGAGTTGGGCAGTCCCTTTTTCCTAGGATGCACCAGTTCTTGCTTTAGGGCTTGGGACATGCTCAACAGCAGGAGATGATGTCCAGGGAACTGCAACAACTTTGCTGCTGCTTCCCAGTGGAAAGGAATTTAAAAAAAATAATAAAAGGAAAGTTTTAAAAAGAGTCAAGTGTGATGTCTGGATGTCCTAAGGATGCTGTTTCTCAGTGCTGATGGCGTGTCAGTTTTTAAAAAAATCCAATCCAAGCTAAGTGACCCAACCCCTTACCCCCTGACCATGGGGAAAAAATAGAGAGGGTGACAACTCAGTTCTGCTATGTCACAAATACAATCTCCCCAAGGATGATTTTTTTCCCCCTTTCACTGTTGAGCAAAAGTCACAGGTACAGTGTATGGATTTAGGTGGGTTTGTCTAGGTCTCACCTTTTGCTCCTTGCTATGAAAATTGTATGTAATTGGATATAAAAGAATTGTGTATGAAATTGTATGTATATTGTAAATGAAAATATACAATATTACATGTATATATGTAATTGTATATGAAAATTGTATGTAATTGTGTATAAAATTTTATGCAATTCTGTTCTCCAGGCCTTCCTGGGTCAGACCCTGCTGTTCTCTTGACCTGCCATCCACTCACAAGCAGCAGCAAGGCACAAGGAAAGGAGGCTGTGGGTTATGTTCCCTGAGAAGCCTGTCTGTCAGGCTTATACCCTAAATGAGGGCCAGGCCAGACTTTCAGCTTCACTGAAGTAACACAGCAAACATTTCTAATGGGTGCAACCTTTCTGTTCCTCCTGCAGGCATTGCTTTGCTGTACTTGCACCTGTTTGATGTGTATGGAGACCCAGCCTACCTTCAGGTGGCCCATGAGTACGTGAAGAAGAGCCTGAGGTGCCTGACCAGGAGATCCATCACGTTCCTGTGTGGTGATGCTGGGCCCCTGGCAGTGGCTGCTGTTGTGTACCACAAGCTGCAGAACCAGAAGCAGGCAGAAGACTGCATCATCCGGTAAAAGCCTTGCTCATGTCTCTGTCCTGACCTTCCTCTTGCTCACAGAGCTGCCCTGGGCTTGGATGAGGCACTCTCTGACAAATGTGAAGACATTTTGTTGCTGTCCTGTGTGAGAGAGAGTTCAGTAACTTAGCAAGGCAGCACAAACTTTTCCTGCCCTGGTGAAAGAGGTAGTTTAAGGACAAACACGTTTGCATGGCAGCCTGCAAGCCTCTATTGTTCAGCTGCTACTGCCATCTTAAAAATAATTCTGATAAACACAGGCAGAAAAAAGTGCCAAAATTAAAAACAAAAAAAAACCCCAGAAGGTGGGGTTTGGTGGTTTTTGAGAACATTTTAATTTAGCTTTGCAGTCATTTTGATGAAAAGGAAAAATGTGGTAAGATTATTAGATTTAATTTTGGTACTTGCTTCCACTTGCTCTTTATTAGTTGTCTTTGACTTAAACCTAAGATTGACAGCATCCCTTTCAACTGCAGAATGCAGCTGGTTATGATTCATTTATTTCTATTTCCTGCCTTTCCTCGACTGTTTTCAGATGCTTTTTTGTTGGGTACTTAAGACAAGAAAAGGACAAACAAGCAGGCATAGATCAGCATGTGGCAGAGGAAGGAAAATAGTTAAGGAGATGTATTTGCAAGCATTTCTCAGTTAAGGGAGATGGGTTTTAGGAAGGTGAGAAACAGCCCTGTAGAGAGTTTCCACTCCTCCCTGATCAGCACAAAGGCAAAACCCCTGATGCTTCAGAACACTGACTGCCCTTAAACAGCCCTGAGAAAGTGATGCATAATAGCAATTAAAAAAAGCCACAGGTGGGAATCAGAGGTGTCTGTATGGTTTGGACACCAATTTCCACTCCCTTAACCAAGAATAGCTTCTGGTTTATGCAGATACAATCAGTCTGGGGACAGAACTCTTTCTTTGTTCTGATAATAATCTGTGGGTTAGATTTTGCTTTGACAGAGTGGCAAATCTCACTAAGATTAACATATTTGTTAACAAAAAGAGAATTAATCAGTCAAACAATACTGGTCAGTTGTGGTCAGTGCATAAGTCCCAGGTTGTAAAAGCAATCCCTAATTAATGTTTTCTTGCTGAGGTCTCCCTCCCCATATCCCTCTTGTTCTGCCTGTGGTTTGGTGGTGGAATGGAATCTCCTCGTGATTAATTGTGCACTGCCATCTAATGGTATAATAAAGTCAGAACACTGGAAATTGGTTTCTTCATACATCTGCAAGAGGAAAACAGAAAAATGTGGCTTTCTCAAATGAACAGTTCTACTGTCCTTACTCTGCCACCAATTCCCAGAACAGTTAGCCTGACTGTGCTCCTTTAAAATAGAGTATTTCTTTGAGAAGTAGCTCCCTAAATCAAAACTCTTAAATGGTTTTTGAGTATGCTCTTTAGTTACAGAGCAGTTGCTAAGCTGTGCAGTGCAAGTGCACAGAAAGAGCACTTTTATCAAAGCTGTGGAGAAGAAGGGCCTCTGTGCATTTTGTCCTCCATCTTTTAAAGCACTTCACCTTTACAGAGCCAGTGGAGAGAATCCATCAGCCAGGTTTTACCTGCAGTGGAACAGACAGAAGCTTGCTTTTTCCTAAATGAGTTCATGACCAAAAATGTGCTTTTATGCTCTAGAGACACTAATGTTTCAGGGCAGCCTATTTTCCAAGAGCCTGTGAAAATGTGAGCCATGTTCTAGGAGCCCTCTTTTTCCTATCACCTCCCACCAATTCAGAAGGTCAAAGCTTTGCTTTCAGAGCCAGTGGTGTACAAAAATCCCATTTTGCTCTACAGCTGCCTTGATTTTCCTCTGTCCAGAAACTGCTGATTGTTGACAGTTGAGGTGATAGGCTCATAATGTGAATAGGAGTGGCTCTTCCTTTCAGAGACTACAACTTACCCACACAGCTGAGAAATGCATTCTGCATGCAGTCAGTCCAGCAGCATCCCAGGCATCTCTTTTTGAATGCATGACCACATTTCAAAAACAGCAGAAACTCCTGGCAAGCTTCCTCTCCTGATGATCCAGCTGGAAAAGCAGTTAGAGGTAAAGCAGTAATGGACAAAGAACAAAAAAAAGTGGTCCAGTTGCTCCAGACAGGCAGGGAAGCTCAGCACACATAAAGCTCTTCCTGGCTGGTTTCACAGCTGGAAACAGGCAGGGAATAACCTTAAAGCCACTTATGCTGGTATTTTAAAAGTGATGGCACTGTTCAGATTGCTGTCTTACAGGTGAACAGAAAGATAAAGCCAAATCAAATCACACTGCTACCTGCTGCCCTGACAGGAAAGGACATCCAGTCTTTCTGGAAGTGTGATGAGAGGTAAAACAAAGGAAAAACTGCATCAAGAGTGAATTGGGCTACAAAGCACCAGTCTGAAGTGCTGTTAGTCTCTGTTAACACTACAGGAATATCACCAGCTTGGCAATATCATAATAGAAAAGTGGGAAAGAAAATACTTGACTGCAGCAGACCTCACTCTGCACTAGTGGGCTAAAGCCTGGTGCCAGACAAGCTGTCCTCAGCCAGCCACAGCATCCCCACTTTGCTAAGGTGTCCTCACTGCTGCTCAGTTCACCCTAGAGGATATTTCTTCCATGTGCCACAGCAGCTTGATGTTAAACAACATCTGTAGCTCCAGCTCTTACTTAGATTTTTAGCTCATGGAGACACCTCTTTCTCACCTGGCAGCATAGCCTAGGCTATTTGTAGGCATGGAGAGGAAGGGGCTTCTCTATCAGGACTTGAGAGCATTAGGGGTGAGATTTTCCCACATACCATTAGCACTAGTTTGAACTTCAAATATTCCTTAGGCAGCCAACTTAAAAGGATAACCCTGTAATTTGAAAGTGGTGATTTCTGGCAGAGTGTCCACCTTGCCAATAACATCACAAGGAGATAATGGTGGGCAGCCTTTCCTGCGCAGTCAGCAGCTTATGCTGACCGTTTCTTTCAGCCCAGGTTTCCCCCTCCTGTAGTTTTCCAAGCTGGTGCTCTAAAACCCAAGCACATAGTATGAGTGCATTGTGAAGAGCAGAGCAGACTGAAGCAATCAGCCAAACAAAAGGCAGAAGGGAAGGAGTGATTCCACACCTCATGCGGTGGAAGGCTGAGAGCCAGAGCCTGGCCTGACAGCTCCTAGGGCACAGCAGTGTGGGATTCACATTCTCTGAACCTGAGAGAAGCAGAGAAAAGAATGATCAAAACAATTCTTACCTCATCTGCTGTGCCAAAGCAGAATGCAATATGGAGATTGTTTACCCAGAGTGATGGTGTTTTGTTCCCTTGGCCTGTGAGGACCAAGCACATGTCCAGACTGTCAGTCAGCAGCAGTCGCTAGATTCTGGGCAGTTGAGTTGAGGTGGGTGCTTGTGCAGATTCAGTTTAGATGTAGTGTAATAGAGTGTAATATAGTACAGAATAATATAGTATAATAAAGTAATTAATTAGCCTTCTGATATCATGGAGTCCTCCTCATCTTTCTCCCTGTCACGGGGGTCGCTTTGATTTCCAGTACAGCAGCATGAAGGAACAAACCATGGTTTTGAGCTCCAGCCTTAGTGCTTGTTTCCATGGCTTGGAGTGCAATGTTAGAGTGCATTTCCCTCTCATCTCCCCCATGGGAATGTTCCATTGCAGTTTGCTGCACCTACACAAGGCTGACCCACGAGTGATGGTGTTTTGTTCCTTTGCCCTGTCAGAGCCAAGCACGTGTCCAGACTGTCAGTCAGCAGCAGTCGCTAGATTCTGGGCAGTTGAGTTGAGTTGGGTGCTTGTGCAGATTCAGTGTAGATGTAGTGTAATACAGTATAGAATAATATAGTATAATAAAGTAATCAATTAGCCTTCTGATATCATGGAGTCCTCCTCATCTTTCTCCCTGTCATGGGGGTCACTTTGATTTCCAATACAGCAGCATGGAGGAACGAACCATGGTTTTGAGCTCCAGCCTTAGTGCTTGTTTCCATGGCTTTGAGTGTAATGTTAGAGTGCATTTCCCTCTCATCTCCCTCATGGGAATGTTCCATTGCAGTTTGCTGCACCTACACAAGGCTGACCCCCGAGTGCCAGACGAGCTCCTCTACGGGCGCATGGGTTATCTCTCTGCACTGCTATTTGTGAACAAGCACTTTGGAGAGGAAAAGATCCCTCAGAGCCACATTCAGCAGGTACTGTGCCTTTTGCTGTGTTGTTATCTGTCTCTTCTCATATACCTCATCTTGGGGCAGGTAAAAATCAATGCTAGATGTAAAGAACTCTGGCAATAAGGGAGAAACCACATCATGCTATACCTGCTTTTCTTCCAAAGGAACAAAGCACTGCTGTCCATGTAAACCCATGGGCAGTACTGGACTGGCATACATTTCATTACACCCTCTGCTTGGGCAGAAAAACAAATCTTGTTCTGTGTCAGAATACTCACTGTGCTGTGTCCAGGGCAGCAACATTTCCCTCACCCACGTTTGTTCCCATCCCTGCACAGGTTTGTGAAGCAGTTGTAGCCTCAGGAGAGAACTTAGCCAGAAAGAGGAACTTCACAGCAAAGAGCCCACTGATGTTTGAGTGGTACCAGGAGTACTATGTAGGAGCAGCCCATGGTTTGGCTGGGATCTACTACTATCTCATGCAGGTAAGAGACATGAGGGGATGGGCCCTTAGCACTGTTTCACATTTCTTTGAACAAGGAACAGCATTTGAATTGGCTCTTAGTAATGTCAAACTGGGAAAGATACCTTATCTGACAGACCTAGCCATGTGTTTATCATTCATTTCCAATTGTAAAGGTTTTCTTCAAATCTAAGATTGAATCTCTGACCTTGGAGAACTGTGGAGAAATGTGACCTGCATTAACCAGCAGTGTCACATAACAGAGGCCTGTAGCTCAGCTGGGTCTGAGTTTCCCCCTCATGTTAATTGCTTCTAAATTATTCACATTTGTTGGTATCTGCTGGCTCCCTGCATCTTCTGAGATAGTTACTTGGAGCAGAGTGAGAATCTCTGAAAGAAAAGCATGCTAAAAAAATTGTGCTCATAGTAGGAAAGTGGGAAATGCCTTTGTATCCAAAGCAGAGCCTGCTTCTAAATGTGAAAGAGGTGGGACTATGATAAAGGAGCTGAGTTCTGCAGTGCCTGAAGCAGGCAGAGCAAGACAAGAGACTGGGAGATGCAGTACCCCTTTGCTTTGGTGCTTTCTCACTATTTTGCACAACTCACTGGAGCTCTGTCAATATTCCCTATTCTGGCTCTGAAAAAAAATGAGGGTGATAATTCCCCTGTGTGAGTCCCTGTGTGCATATATTTACAGTGCTCAAGCACTCAGAAAAATAACAGCAAAAAAAAACCATTGAATTCTTCAAGCATTAGGAGCACCCATGAGCAACACAAATTATTTTGGTCTAGAAATAGTCTGTAATCTTTTATTAGACATAACTCTGAGAGCAGGTGGAAAAGGAAGCCACCACGTTTCAAGTATTTGAGTTTTCCTTCAGGACTGTCAGAGTTAAAGCCCATATACAGGATCAGTAGCAGTCCTGTGAATATAATGTTTCTGTTGCTCAGAGAGGAAGAGGTGGTTGGTGTTTTTTAAGAAGATTAGATTTAGAAGATTTGGCAGGAGGGGGATGCAAGGTGGTTATTTTCCAGAAGCACAGAATAGCAAGCTATAGGGGAAGCAGCAATGTGCTGTGAGCCTAAATTTGTACCAAGTCCCTGAGCTTCTTCCCAAGTAGCTGTTTAAATAATTTTTAAGTCTTTTTAAATAAATTTTAAGTCTCCCATAAAATACTCATGGGCTTTGTGCTTCTCTGCTGCATGAAGTAAAAGGAGCCTGAATCAGCCAAGCATGATGCACAAAAAGCCTTGGAAGAAGCAAGAATGTGAAATACGGAGAGGAAAACATCTTTTATCTCTAATGGCTTTACAGCACAAGTATTGATTTTTCATTTTCCAGTTACCAGCCTGAGAACAGTGTGATCCTTAGATGAGAGTGTTCATTGCAGTCTGCCATGGGAAATTAGAACTGCACAGATTTCATGTGGGGCAGTGTCTTTGGGACACTGAAGCCACTCCCTTGCTTCCAGCTGAGGTCAGCAGTGAAGTCAGCCTCTTTAAATCACCCAGCAGCATCTGTGCAGATTCAGAATTGCAGCCTGCCAGCTGGGCTGGCCCAGCAGCTAAGGGCTGAGATGCTCTAGGTGCAAGGAATCATCCTTAATACTGATCTTAGACTGGTATGCTTTACTTCAGCTCTGGGTACCTGAAGCTATTCCTGCTCATCTTTAGGAAAAACAGCAGCAAGCTTTTTTGCTTAAAGGGGCAGGTGACCTGCTAGGAACAGTCTTTGTTTCTGGGATGCAAGGGTAGGACTGGAAATAAGTTCCTGTCAAAAGGCAGAACAACCAGTGACTGAGTGGGTAGTTGTAAAGTGTGAAAGCTCAAAGCAAAGAAATTACTTAATTTACAAGGAGCAAGAGGGAATGTAGCCATAGTTGACTTTGTTTCCACCTTTTGGGCATACCTTGGGTCTCTTAGGGACAGACAGAATGGTAATTCTCCCTGATTTAAATGTTTTCTGTCTCTTAGCCTGGCTTTGGAGTGAGCCAAGTGAAGCTGCACAACACAGTCAAGCCCAGTGTGGACTATGTCTGCCAGCTGAAGTTCCCATCTGGGAATTACCCTCCCTGCATCGGTGACACCAGAGACCTCCTCGTGCACTGGTGCCATGGAGCACCAGGTGTCATCTACATGCTTCTCCAGGCATACAAGGTACCAGAAACCCTGCAAAGACCCCTCATGTGAAACTTCCTCTGGAGAAGATGCTGGGACATCCCCTTTGCTTGGAAGTAGGATGGCTTGTTAAAGTGAAATCACCCCACACTAACCTCTGATACAGAAATTAGTCTTTAAAGAAAACATTTCTGAAAATAACCATCAGTTGTGTGGGCTGCCCTGCTGCAGGTGATAGATGGTGACAACTAGTTGTGTGTGAAGTAATGGTCTTGCATCCCCACTCATCAAAAATATCCTCCTTAAAAAGTAAAGAGCAGAGTCACTTCAGCAGGACACCCAAGCCTCTCCATCCTACAGGGATGCTCTTTGTTTGGTGGACATTGCCTCAGCAAGGACAACTGTTTCTTGTCTCCACAGGTCTTTGGGGAGCAGCAGTACCTGAGTGATGCCCTGCAGTGTGCAGAAGTGATCTGGCAGTATGGGTTACTGAAGAAAGGCTACGGGCTGTGCCATGGCACAGCTGGCAATGCTTATGCCTTCCTGGCACTGTACAACCTCACTCAGAGCATGAAATACCTCTACAGGGCCTGCAAGGTAAGGCTGTGTGAGGCAGTAGAGGGCCTTATTTACTTCTGCCTTCTACATCACTGCCTTTGCCTTTGAAATGCAATTTCTAGTGGGGCAGACACGCAGCTAGATCTGACCAGCTGCACCAGAGTAGTCCTTCAGCACTGCAGTCACTGTCTGACAGCCTGTAGAGAAGGGATTCCCCTCAGAAGCCTTGCTCTGCAAGGGGTAGTGTGGGGACCAGGGGTTGTATTTTCTTCTCAAGCCTTGCCTTTAACCAAATTTGAACGCTTTTTGTACCTCTTTTCTCAGTTTGCAGAGTGGTGTTTAAGCTATGGGCAGCATGGGTGCCGGACTCCAGACACACCATTCTCTCTCTTTGAAGGTAATCTCAGTCTCTAGCCTTGTGTTTTGCTCCTGGTTCTAAGCTGTTCTAGCACCAAGGAAAACAGAATGAAAGCTCCACTGGAATCTTTGCAAAACTCAGTGTAGGGGATGGAAAGGAAATTGTACCCACCAAAACCCAAGAAGGGTTTTTCTGCCCTTGCCCAGAAGCAGTCTCCCTGTAGCACAGGATAATGTCTTAGCTGGAGCATCTTGTCCTCTTAGGCCTCCCACACAGATTTACATACAGATCTCAGGGAGAATTCTTTCATGGCTCCTTTTGGTTATTTGGAGCCTGGCTTCTCTCTTTTCTGTACCTTTTTAAGGACTGAAATCCTTCATCAGTGTTCCAGTTTGATTCTAAAGGTGAGAGGAACAAATGGGGCTGCTGTTATGGGCCTTGGTGGCTCCTGTGGCACTTTGTGCCTCCTGCCAACAGCTGCCCCCAGATCTGCCATCAGCAGGTATTTGCTGAAGGAGCCAGCCCCCAGCTAACCCTGATCTCCCCAGGGGAGAGAAAACTTCCATCAGTCAGGACCTTGGGCAGCAGTGTCTCAAGCACCAGAGTTTGACAAAGCTGCCCCATGTCTAACTTGTGGATGGGTAAAGCAGAAGGGAGGGAGCTGGAGTGGGGAAAAGGACCCATGGCATTTTGCCAGGTGTTTTTCAATGTTTGATTAACCTCAAAATGCTTTTCCACACTGAGGTACCAAAGTTGCTTGGGAAAGCTGGGCTCAGACCTTGAAAAATATTTAGGACCTTTTCTTTTGTGAATCATAACTCATTCACTCCCTGGATAACTGAGAGAAACGGTGCCCAAAGGGAATTTCTCTGAAGCACACTGTGTGTTTTTCATCCTCAGGAATGGCTGGAACAATTTACTTTCTTGCTGACCTGCTGGTGCCTACCAAGGCCAAGTTCCCTGCATTTGAACTCTAAATCTGAATCCTGCTTGGCAGTTTGCTGCCCTGTGTCCTTCTGCACTTGGAAATGCAGTTCAAGGCTGCTTTCTCCTTTTTCCAGACTCACCGTTGTTCGCCTAACTGAACGTAAATCCATCCTCCTGGGGGCATGCTGAGTTCTCTAACTTTTCTAGTTGTCTCATTGCATTGTTTAGTTTTAAAGACAGAATGCAGATTTTGCTGGTGTCCCTTAAAAACTCAGGGCTGCAGGTGGGAGCAGGGAGAACTGTACAGTATTTTGTTGGCTACAGAGTTTTGCTATTTCCTGTATCCCATTTCCTGGGAAGAAGTTTTCTATTGAATGCAACCTGGGCTGTTTAACCTCTTTTTGTGCTAACAAATAGTTGCAGGAATTTAGCTGCCTTTGGAGAACAACAGATGGAAAACTGAGACTATTGCCTGGAAGTTGTTTTCAAGTGTTTTCTTTCTGAGCACCCAGAGAGCAGATGGTTCAGTATCTGGGCTGTGCCACGTGAAGTGAATGTGATGGACTGTGGAGTCTTATGTATATTTTTAATATCATATTGCAGCTGGCAGAGCTGGGACTGGCATGCCAAAGGCTTGTCCTGAGTTTGCACCTATCTGCTCTAAAGGCAAAGGCTATGTATAGCTCTTCTGTGCATTTGTTCCAGTGACAGACAAGTAATCCACTGCCATCTTACATTAAACATTGCTATTCCACTGGTCATCCAATGGCAAACTCCAGTCCAAAAGTGAGCTATGCATGCTTGCTTTTGTGGTCTCTTCTTGTTAGCTTTGAGAGTTTATTTTGCAGTCTTTATTTAAATTTGTGTATTAGGTGGTGCCAGGTGCCCACCAGCAGCAACAAGGGAAAAGAAATGTAAGCCACTGAGTTCTGACAGTGTTTAAGCTATTAGCTGTATAGATGTTATTTACATGTTTTCTTTTATAAGCTTTCCCAAACCTGGATCATTTGAGTCACTTGTTTGCCTTGCTACTGCTTGTTGTAGTTTGATTTGCAACCACTCATCTACCCAACTGGAAAATCTGCACTAGGTGAACTGGCTTTGATGTGTCAGGCAGGTCAGGTACTTGCAGGGAGTAAATGTGCTTTTCCATCCTTAGAAATTTGGGACCTGGCTCTGTAAATCACTTTCTTAGCACTGAGCATAAACACTGAGCTCAGGGAAGTTTACAGATGCAGCCACACAGCTTTGTGCTGTTTGAGAGCAGCTCCTCAGCCTGCCCAATGTGCCCACGGGTTTTGATCTTTCAGGGGCTGAGCTGCTGAGTCCCTCAAGTCTCAGAAGGGCAGGGGAGAAACAGCAGGGCAGCACAGCCACTCTCCTGGGCCAGCAGTGACAAAGCAGGGCCACCAAAGCTGGCAGGGTCACACTCACACGTGCCTGAATGCAGGGCAGCTGAGCCCAGTGGCACAGGGAGCTCCATGAGAACCTCCTGGGTAGGCAAGGAGCAGAAACCAGCCCTGGAATGCTGATTTGTTTCCTCAAAGCCCACACTCCTGCTGCCCTCACAGGTTTCTGAAAGTCCATCAGAAGACAGGCTGAATTGCAGAAAAGCTCATCTCCTTGAGGGTGGGCACCCCTGTCAAAATGCTCAGGCTCATGGGGACACAGCAGCAGGCATCCCCTGTCACTCACAGGACTGAGCAGCACAGGGAGGTGACTGGGAAGCAGGGAGGAGTTGCCTAATCAAACAGCACTTGAAGTTGCCTCCCAGCTTGGCTGGTGTGCTGGCAGTGCAGGGACACTGCTCTGAGCCTGGGTTTCTCCTGGGCACCGCTTCTGTAAAAGGAGATGGTTTGTGCAGCCTGGGTCATGGTGGCATGAGAGCACAATGTCCCAAGGTTTGTGCACTGATCAGGGGAGCATCAGGGCCATGTGTACAACTGTTGAGTGGAGCACTGTCTAATAAAAATGCTGAAACAACCAAACTTTGGGTTATTTCTATCTCCTGCTTTGTGTCCAGGATTCATGTCTGAAGGGATCAACGTATCCCACAACAGCTGTGCTCTGCTGGCAGCTCCTGAAGGCTCAGTGGCCTTCCACTGACCTTGAGTGTTAAGTATATTTCACATTTTCTGCTCATTCTCCAATCCATCAAAGCCAGTCCTGGGCTTTCCCTTGTAGGCTGTGGTTTCATCCCAGGGCATCTTTTTGCACTGGTGTCTCCATCCTGCCTCTGTGGCTTCCATTGGAGACCAGAGTCCTGCAGGTTACTGTTGATTGCACCAAAATACACCTGTGTGCAGTGCTGGAGAGGAAGAGGTGAATCCTCCTAAAAAAGCACCTCCTGCTCAGTGAAAGGAGGAACAGGGCACCTCAGGGTGGCTGTGACTGTCCAGCACCAGAGGCTTTAAGATCAAACTGTATGGATAGAGGTGATCCTGCCCTCCAGCACAAGCTTGAGGTCCTACACAACCTGGTTTTCTATAGTTTCTATTAAGGTTTGTGGTAAAGGTCTTGAGGAAGGCGATGCAGCAGTGAGGATGAGAAAACAGCATAGTAGTGCAGTTTCTCTGGTTACCCTTCCTTTCTCATACAGGGGTTTGGTGTGGTATACTGCCCATTTCCACTCACCTTTGTGCCAAGGAGAGGGAGCAGGACCAAGTTTGAAAATTCAACTGGTCCTGTTTCAACAAGCCACCCGAGAGGGACATTATCAGAAGTGTAGATCGTTGACACTTGTTGCTGGTTATGTTTGTCCAGGATGGTGGTCTGTTTAAAAAAACAAAAATAAAAAACATACAAAATAACCTATATTCCCAAGAAACAAGTAAAAACATATTTTGAATGCTTTATCATCTGTTTGTGTTCACCTCCTGTGTATGCAAGTGTGATCAGCAAGATGAAAAACATCCCAAGGACTGTTAACCAAATGCCATCTGTATGTGTGCATGTCCCCTGGGGGCCCAGCATGGTTTCAGCTCTCAGGAGCTGACAGCAGCCTCAGTTATCAGAGATGTGACATAGAGGCAGTGCAAGAGAGCAACAGAGAGTGCTGTGTCTGCCTCAATTACTTCATTTCTCATTCCTACATATTAACTTTATAAATGCCCACTAACAGCTATCAGCACAGACACTAGATCAGTGGCTAACATAATTTAAAGTTTTTTTGCCAAAAAATCCTGCCATGAGCTGTCCTCAGCCCCTGTAGCCTTAGCAGTCAGACACACTGAGCTGATAAATCCATTTATGAACTACCACTGCAGGGATTTCATACAGCCTTTGAAACCACTTTGGAGCAGGCTGCTGGCTTGTCTTGGCAGATGCTTTCCCAGAGTTAATAGGGGAAAAGCACAGCAGAATAGGGAAAAGCACTGCAGAGGGGATCTCAGCCTCCACAAACCCCAGCTCATCCCCCTGGCCCAGAACAGACTTTCTACCTGACAGCCTTGGAGCTGAGCCAGGTGGAGAGTAAGGGTGGCACATCCCACAGAAGCAGCTGTGGGAGAAGCATCCAGTGGGCCCCAAAGCTGCTGGCTTACATGAGTTATCCAGCCAGACCTCACTGCACCACTGTCTCATCTTTCTTCTCCTATTTTTTAATCCATGTTTTTGCACCTCAGTGTAATAGCTTGGCCAAATCTGAGTGGGGTTCTTTGATGGCAATACCCAAGGGAACATGGCTGGGTTCCATGTTCCCTTGGGTCCTGCTCCAGGTGAGTTCCCAGCACACACAGATAATTTCTAGCAAGTTTTGGGGTTTTTTTAATACATATTTTTTTTTTCCCACATTGAGAAGAACAACACAGGTTCCTCACCTGTTCCTGCCCAGAATGTCCAAGTCCTTTGGCCAAAGTGTCCCCTGCATTCCTTTGGCTGCATCTGTGAAAGAAACCTGAAGGCCAGTAGCAAAACCAGAAGTTTAACCCCCTTGAGTTACAACTTTCACATTATTAGTGCCTGAAGACAAACTCCAGCAAAGAAAGAGGCAGCAGATCAGCTCAAAACAAGCACCTGAGGAAAAAGGTTGGAGCCCAGCCAGGCTCATCCCAGCAGGGTGCTAGCCTGGGGACTATCAATGCAGGGTGACCCCAGGGTAGGGAATAATGTGCTCCATGATTCAGAAAGGCTGAACAAATGTTTCATTAAGCCACATTACACTAATAATATACTAAATTGTATACTAAAAAGATACTACACTATACTAAAGAAAAACCCATGACTGTCTCCAGACAGTCAGACACAGCTTTGCAAAACAAGAGTAGTGAATAGAGATAATTGTTTTCCCTCACCTCTGAGGTTCTCACTGCCTTCCCCAACCAAAATCTTAGGAGAGAGGATTATGTGTCCCTCTGTTGAGAGGATGTGGATGCCGCAGGGGACCCCTCGCAGGAGGGCGTTGGTGTCCCCAGCAGGTGGCAATGCAGCCTGACAGCACTCAAAGAAAAGCCCACAGGGGAGAGGCTGTGTTTGTGTACTGTGAGGGGTGAGACGTGTGACAATCAGGGAAGCCCTTCCGAAATGCACGGCCTTTGAGTCATATACAGCCCTGGGAAAAAGAAAAAAACAATTAGGAAATCTTTCCCAGTCCTGCCTGAAGCCACACAAGCTTCCCATAGTGCAGGACAGATCATGCTCAGGTTTTCAAAGAAACACTCCACACACTGGGTGGCAACACTTTATCTCCCCACATCAGTTTCACAGACATTACACAAGCCCTGCCACCAGGCACTCCCAGCCTACAGGGAATAAAGAGCCAAACACTCCCTTTTCCACAGCCCTTCACTCTTTGAAGTCTGCTGCACCAAACATACCTTCCCTTAAATGCCACAGGGACTGGGGATATCCCAGAAGGGCAAGAGCATCAAGAAAATCCAACTGGACATATGTGTAAGGGCACCAAGGCTCGCCACTGGAGTATTTGTCAAGGGAAAAACCCAGCTTAGGTAGAGCTGAAATGGCTCCTGTAGATGGGCTTGCAGTGCTATCTCTCTGCCCAGCAGGGCAGAATTTTGGCAAGGTGGTGCCAAACTGATTCCTCATAAAGGACAGGCAAAACACTACTTAATTGCAGGGGTTTCCCCTATTCCCAGAAGAGATTTGGAACAGTTTTCTCTGTAAATGAGGTGTTCCACCTCTATGTGACACTCTCAGTAGCGGAGAGCAAGAGATTGATTAGAGCAACAACCTTGGTCTCCCTCAGTTGCTGCTTGCCTTGGAATTTCCAGGCAATCCCCTGCTCCAGCAGTGCATGAGGACAGAGAAGCACAAGGCAAGGAATTGGGCCTTAAGGAGTGTGGGAGGGTGTCAGGTTTGTTTCAGGTTTTCAGGGGGATCTCTCTGCACAGCTGGGGTGTAGTGCTACCATGTGAACTCACTCTTAATGCAGCAAGCAGCAGATAAGCCCAGGCCAACAGACTTAAACCCCCAAATTCAGTGTCACAGCTGGATACTGCAGCACCTTCATAGCTGTGCCTCTCAACTTACCCAGCACAGTTCAATAACCTTGGCAAAAGGTATTTTTTACCTTTATGTAGGCCAGTTCTGGAGCTGCAACTGATTGAGGGCAGTTTAGGATCCAGCCCCTCTGCAAAAGGTGAACACAGGAGTCAGGGGAATTATTTAACTTTGAACAGTTGGTCAAATTTCAGACATAGCTAATAAGCTTGTGCTTGACCTTAAAAACAAGTCTTGGTTGGATCCCAGCAATATCTGACAGGTAGATTTTTGTTGCTTCATTTTTCTTTTTGTATTTGTTTGGGTTGCGGAGTGGAAGGAGGGTTTGTTTGTTTGTTTGTTTGTGGTTTTTTGAAAGAACAAGCAAACTCTTCCAAGAGTGAGGATGCCATTCATCAAACATCCCCTTACCATGAACTGGAAACAGATACACCAGCACTGTCCCTTTAGGACAAATGTATTTACATTCCTCCTGCACTCCCTGCCTTTGCCAAAGATTACAATATATCCCAATATACCAGCTGGGCTTCAGAGAGCTCCTTCCCAGCTCTGGAGGAAGGATCAGGGATGTTGCTTGGCTTGGGTAATGCTCTGCAAGCCCATAAAGGCTGCTGGCACCACTGCAAACATGGCAAACATCTGGAGTCTGGGGATGAGCATTGCCCTTCAGCCTCGTGCCACCCCACTGGCACAATTAACCTTTCAAACAGGAGATGAGCACAAAGATCTCTGTCTCCTGGGTAGGTGCAATGCATGGCAGCTCTGAGACCCAGAGAGAAGTGGTGTATCTTTGAATCATGCAGGATTTTTCCTGGGTCAGTATCAAATCCACTCCCTCAAAAACTGTTGGGGGAAAGCAGAACAAAACAATTCTCAATAGAGCTGCTGATTCAAGACAGTCTGCTATTGCCTTACCCACAAAGCTCTGTATTCCCAAATATTTCCCAAGCCAGCTGTCACCCGTAGCATGGTGGTCCCTGCCACTCCCTTCTGCTGCAGACACTTCTGTTACCTCTCTCCCTGCCTCACTCACCCACTTGTTTCTGTCTCCATGCTGCCACTTTTGGGGAACAAGAGTGATTGCATTTACTGAGGATCCTTTCACAAGTCCAGTTTACAGCAGCACAGCAAGGGGAAGGCAAAACGCAGTGTGAGGGGGAAGGCAAAACCAAGGAAACACGAGGAAACTGAACCCTTCCTTCCTTAACACAAGGAAACCTGAACCCTTCTTCAGGTCACAGGGAGGATGTCCAGGACCTCCCAAGAACACCCCCATTCCCAGTATTTGGACATTCTGGATGCTAAGAGTACCAGCAGCAAGGAAAGTAGAGAATACAGTTCTTTTTCATGCATCCCTCAACTTCAGAATCACAAAAGCCATTTGTTTTTGCCACCCTCTTTTCTGGACAGGACAACTTGCAGCCACCCTTCACCCTCAGATGCTCTGCAATGCTTTCATTTTCCCCAGAGGGTGAAAGATGATAAATTTGGCCAAAAAAGTACAATAGACCCTCTAATGACTGGCCATGGGTATGACAGTGCACTGCTCTGCTTTCTCTGTGTCAAGGAAGACAGACAGAAATGGAGAAGGCACAGAGGCAGCACTAAAACCAACTCGTAAGCCTTAAGAAGGGAAAAAAGAGCAGGACTGTGAGGAGCCATTTAACTCCATCTCCTCATGGCTGGGGAATTTCTTGCTAGCAGGACACGTGTCAGGCAGCCCTTGTGGAAAGCTCATTTTGCAGCAGTTGCAATTTGCTGCAGCATTTGCAGCGTTGGCAGCCTGTAATCGAATCCACTGGGAGGATTTTGCTTTCCATAAATCCCATTGGAGCCAGGCCCATAAATAGTTCCACTGTAGTGTAGAGCTGCATACAAGGCAAGAGCAAATGTTCCACATAATGACTGCTGGCCTTAATCACACTGAGGAGTGGATCATATTTCCACCATTTTGTCAAGTTTTATTATAGATCCCCCTCTTGAAGGATACCCCTAAGTGGTGAGGGGGTGACCACAGTGGTGCCAAACAGCTTCCTCACAGGGGACAGGCAAAGCAGCCCTTAATTGCAGGGGTTTCCCCTATTCCCAGAAGAGATTTGGAACCGTTTTCTCTGTAAATAAGGTGTTCTGACTCCATCCTGACACTCCTAGTAGTGGGCAGCGAGGGATTGATCAGATTTTTATCAGTGGCTGCAAAAATAAAGAGAGATACACCTCCAAGAAAATCACCATAAAATACAAACTTTGACTAGAATTATATCCTACATCCAGGGATACCCTTGTTGGGAGTTTATAGCTCATTTGTCACAATGGGAAAGAGGACAAACGCCACCTGGGTGACAGCTACAGCAGGTGGCAATTAGGTGACAGCCACACCCAGAAACAGCACAGCAGTTCCCAGAATCGGGCTCACCACCCCATTAGACTCCAGTGTTAATACCTGCAAGCCTGACAAATTCATCTGCAAGAAGCTGGGCTCCAGACCAGAAGGGGGAAGTTGCCAGTGGAAGCTTTTGGGAACCCCTGGTGGTTCATCATCACAGGGGATAAATCCAAGGTGTTTATACTCCCCCAAAGGCTGGGAAATATCCTGTTCCAGCAGGGCTGACCCCAGGCTTTACAAGTATATGGAGAAGACAGTCTAATGTAGGGATCTTAAATGAGTACACATGAATCTGGGGTTTGGGAGCACACAGATCCTTCTTAAAACAAATCATCATCATCATTCATCATCCTCTTTTATTATATTCACAATGCCAGTTCCCTGGTTTTCAGCAGCAGTAATCTCCTTGACTCATTCCAAAAATCACTTGGCCTTCCATTGAACAGTCTGTGCATTCAAGTGTGGAATTACTGCTACCTTGGAAACCCCAGGAGAATGATATTAGCACTTACTCCCTATACCCCAGATTTGGGACAGGTGGTGTCAGCAAGGGAAAATAGACTTTCTCTGTAATAACCGAAATTTGGTCTGACATGCTTTTAGTGGTTTAAATTTTCCTCCTTCTTTCTATTTTTTGCTGGATTCAGAGAAAAAGAAAAAAAAAAAACAGAAAAAAAAAAGTAGTAGCAAAAGACATCACTGAGAGAATACAGAAATATGGACAAGGAAGAAAAATACCAGAGCCTCACCTTCTTAGGAAACCAGGCCAAGAAGAGTGAATCACATTACTCAGACTATTTTGCAAAGTATTCTGTAAGAAAATAGATTAGATATACCAGAACAAAACTCTTTAACAATCCACATACAGCTTGAATCTTCCTTAGATAGATGATGGACAAAATCCCCAATGAATTGCACCATTTGGAAAAAAGAAAACCCTCCTAACATTACTAACCTCAACACATTTTCAACTGTAAATGGTTCATGCTGTGCCCATGCAGAGCTGAATCCTTTAATAATTTCAGCTGATGGAAGTTTCAGGTGCCATCCTGCCACCACTTCTGGTCTGAGAGGAAGGTCACAGAATGCCAGCATGGTTTGGGTTGGAAGGGACCTTAAAGTTTATCTTTTTCCAACCCCCTCTCATGGGCAGGGACACCTTCCACTAGACAAGGTGGCTCAAAAGCCCCATCCAGACACATCGTTTCCAGATGTGTCTCCTTTGTCCAATCAGCTCAAGAAAGTGCCCCCACACCACCTTTAAAGGCAGCTTTGAGAACTCCACTAGGAACTAGGAGAAAGCCTCCATCCACTTAGGGCTGATGGAGGTCTAACCCACTGAAGGTTAGACTCAAGCTTCTAACATCTCTACATAACACCCTGACAATTCCCCAGACATTGTCATTTCATCAAAAGGAAAGAAACCTAGAGAAGTTCTTAGATTTAGACTTAGTTCTTAGACTTAGAGGTCTGGAGGTGGTTTGAAAGGTGCCCAGATGAGGCAGCCTTGCCTTGGACTCAGCAGACAAATCTCCTTCCTCTGCCTGCAAATGAGCAGAAGAGCCAAGCTGGGGCTCTTCTAATGAGTCATTTGGCTGCTCTCTGCTATGGGTTTCTCTCATTTCTTTTGCTAGTTTTCCAGCATCTCTGATGCAGAGTTTCTCATTATTTCTGGATGTGGCACACCACAGAGGAACCCAAAGTAGAGCTTGAAATCTGAAAATGCTTCTTTTGCATTTGTCATACTGCAAAGAGTAACATTTTTACTACCCTTAGAAAATGCTTAAAAGCTGCTGAGGAAGAAATCAGTACCTAAAACTCCAAATACAGAAATATAGAACAAAGCAATGCAAAATTAATGCTATGATTCCAATATTATGCCTTTTTGAGTCATATGAAAGAGAGTCTGGGAAACTAAAAGTCTTCGCAGAAGTGCTTCATTTCCCAAATGAAGAAACTGGGAGGTGGTGGAGTCACCATCCCTGGATGGTTTAACAAAGCCTGGATGTGGCACTGGGTGCCAGGGTTTAGTTGAGGTGCTGGGGCTCAGTTGGACTCAATGATCTTGGAGGTCTCTTCCAACCCAGTCATTCTGTGAATTCTGTGAATCTCAGACAGCTGCCAGCCCTTTAGCTGGCCAGCCTTTAGAACTTCAGCCAGCCCTTTAGAGCCCTTCTCTCCTTGCCTCTATTTCAGCTAGAGGGGGAAAGCTGGGCAGAAAACCTCAGGGCTCCCAGGCAGCAATGCCCAGCCCTGGAAGCTTGCAGGAGATTGGGGTTGGGGATTCAGGCCCCATGATCTGGCCACTGTGCAGATTTGAATTACCCCCAAAACTCAGAACAGAAAAAGTTGTGCCAGACCCTTGTTTAACTGTCCCCATCAATTCAGCACCCAGTATTTGCAGATGACACCATTTCAAGGTACTGGGTACCAAAATTCTGTGTTTACCCATCTCCCTTGAACCCACTTACCAGACCGCCTGCCTATATTTGTGTCTCTTGTAACCTCCTCTTAGCACTGTTTCCCATTAGGATCTTTTCCTCCTTAGTTTAAATCCTAATCATACAACACACAAAGTACAGTGTAATTCATGTTCTTGGCTCCAGACACATTATTAGAAACAGGCTTAGCCATCACTTGCTCCTTAGAAATTCATCCGTAGTAACTGATTTTCAAAATGACACGAGTTGAGACACTTTCATTTGGAAGATGTTCACCTTAAAAATCCGTGAAAGGAGGCCACTGGGTGGTTTGGTTTGTTTTTAAGAGGAGAATGTGCATCACTTTTTGAAAGCCCAAGACAAAGTCTCTCAAAATCACTTGTGACTGCTGAAATCCTTGTCCAATAAATAACAATTCCCATCCTCATTACTGAGCAAAGGCTGATGGGGAAAGCAGGTCTGCATCAGAGGGAAAACAAACCTTCAGTGGCTGAAGCTGCCAACAACACATTCCTGCTGGCAGATACCTTCTCCCAGGAGCTGCCCCTGCCACTTTCTGCTGGGCTGTTTTCTTCAGCTGTTCAATCCCTCTGCAGCAAACACATTGCTCCTCCCCTCCCAGCAGACAGAGCACAAGGCTTCACAACTGTGATGTGTCTTCAGCTTCCTCCTTCCTTTTGAAAGGACAGGACTGTGGGGTGAGAAAGACTTGTCAAGTCAGTTAGGGACTGAGGAATGTTAGTTTTGAACTCTGCTGTGAAGCAAGCAGGTCAGCTAAATTTCATGGGGGCAAAGTGCTTTTCAGCATTCACCACCCTCAGACAGAGAAGCAAACATGCTACTCAGGATCACCAGCATACTTGTATTAAGTGCTAAAACCCACAGCAGACAGAGTTGATTATGGTTCTTTAATTACTGCTAGAATTATAAAAACACTAGAAAAAAATCTTTGTAAAAATTGCAAATATCCTTTCAAAGGGATAGATAAAAATTCTGCTTCCATAATGGCAACAAAAGGGAACTGCAGCTGCAAGAAGGTTAAAAAACAGAAAAGGAAAAGATGATGCAAAGAGAAAATGGAAGAGACTACAGTGATGCTCTGAAGAAACATAAGGTCCATCAAATTTTACAAGAGACTGAGGGTCTGAATTCCTTTCAGATCATAAAAACCACAACTGGAAGACAGATACCCCCAACAACAGCAGGCACAAATGTGATATCCCAGCCTCACACCTCTCAGGCTGGTTATATGCCATTATTAAATGTAGAACAGCCCCCACTTCAAGGTACCCTATAAAGGCTGAGCTAAACTGACACTCAGCCCAGGAAGAGGAAGAAGAGAGGCACTGGCAGGAGGCTGCTGACATTACAATATTTCCCATCATTTGGAACACACATCCAACAAGGGAAAGGTTGGAGATCCACAGCCACATTCCCAGATTGACTCTCACATCCCCCAATTATCTCAATATGATTTTACTGTAATGAGAAACCTGCACACTCATTGCAGGGTGCAGCATTGAAACTAGAAGATGGTATATTTTGAAAACTGCTGTACAAATACTAAGTCCCTAAAATCTTGCCATTTAAATCTGACCAATCATCTTTGTTCCTGCCAACTCACTTATAGAATTAATAGAAGAATTTAATCAGTTATTAGCTGTATGTAACACTCACAAGGACAAATCAAAAATGAACACACATGAAACAATTTCACAGACTATTCTGAAGGAGATGCACTGGCTTGCATTCACTACAACATAACTAATTTAAAGAAGCCATGACATTGTGTTTTGTGATAGACAACTCTTGCATGGCAGCATAACCTTTCAGGACCCAATCTCCCACCTATTCTACAGCCTCCAAAACTACAGAAGTGAAGCTGCCTTACACTGTTCTTACCACTGTGACTAAAACTGTCTTTGCTATAAAAAAATCACCCAAATCAGCTTTGGCACTTAGGGTTCAGCTGCACATACTCTTCCCACTTCTAGGATCTATATTTTTCAAGCAGAAAAATAGAAGTAACCTCCTAAACAAAGTGTTGAAAACCTGCACATACACACAGAGCAGCCCATAGCCAACTGCTGCAGTTCTATCAGCTTAATGGAGTTGCTTGGGATGATGAGTTTGGGGAAAAGTATTCAATAACAATACCAGGCATTTTTGAACTACTTTTGGGAGTAACAGTCTTCTAAAATATGTCATCAGCCTCGTGGTGGCAGCTCTGAAGCGTCTCATATTGCAAATATCTGACTCTGACAGAAGTTTAACGAGCAGGAGAAAAGCCCTCAGGGCTAGCAATTCAAACAGAAGTGGCTGATATATAAGCCTGATTTATATTGCACTCTAGGAGACCACCAAACACCTGATCACATGTGGCTTATATGAAATTGCAACTTTAGAGATAGTAACTGCAAGAGCTGCAGGCAGAGGCATAGGCAGCCTGCACTGGCTGCCAAGCTCCAGGCAGCACAAACAAACTTTAGTAGGGTTTTCAAGGTCCTGTCACTCCCTACAGCCAGAAACCCTCCCAGGGAATCCTTTATCCCTTATGTTCTGACATCTTGCCCAGTTCCAGAGGATTTCCACCTCCTGTATCCTGCAGCACTTTCTGCAAGAGTCACTGTGTATCTCCTAAAAACCTCTGATCTCATAGGTCACACAAGAAGCAAAGTGACATTCTTGAGCATTACCATGTCACTTGCCTGCCTCCAGCTAAATTAGGAGAGCAGTGGCAGCAGTCTATTTAGAGCCAGCACAGCTTCTGACAGACCCTGAAGGAGAGACATTTCTTATATCTACATCACTGCTCCCCAAAAAACAGGCTTGCACTGAGGAGCAGCTTCATTGGGAAGATTTTGCAGCGCTTCACCAAGTTTGTTTTCACACACAGAGTGAACACACAAACATTAAGAGCACAGAACAAGTGGCCAAGCTCCATCACAGCTGGTTTTAAACAGCTTGGCCAGGTTCATCCATTGTATGGCTGGCTGCAGTGAGACCTTCCTGTGTGCTCTCTCACCTTGGACTGCAGCATGACTGGTTTCTGAGTCTCCCCTCTCCCACTAAAAGCATTAAGGGACCCACATTGGTATCTTGTCACATTTTTGAAAGGAGGCTCTTTGCCCCTGATTTGTTGAAGAAGGGCAAGAAAAGCCTGGCAGGCCCTGCCTGCAGCCTCCTTTGCCTGCTGGGTGGAAAACACCTCTCCAGCCATGGGCTTAGCACTGGGAATGATCATCCTGCTGGGACAAGAGGGTACAGTGGCTCCAGAAAGCACCTGCTAATGGTACAGAACAATGTCAGTTCAGCATTGAGTTGGGATGGCTGGACCAAAGAAACAGCATCAACTACAGAGGGATGCCACAGCTGGGAGTGCCACAGGGAACACTGCCACCAGACACAACAACCTCAAACTCCCAAACCACCAGCCCACACTGTCAGCTCCATCTTTCCGTGTAAATTCTCTAAATACAGACACTTTTTACACAGGATGCTTAGAAACCTTATCATAGTGATTCATGAGAAAAGGGGAGCTCATCAAATGCTTTATGTTCATTTGTGCCCTCTCAGACAACTGCGGTACAGATACATTCTACATATTTGTGGGGACCTCTATCAGGGCTTAATAAGTCTTGACAATGATACTTATATTCTTAAAACAGCTTTCTGAAATATGTATAATGTGAATTATTATATGATAATGTAGTTACATGATAATGTAGATATGTATAATGTGAATGATTATATGATAATGTAGTTATGGCCATCTTTCCCCAAAAATAATCATCTTCATGGGTATAATTCAAAATGCACAAATATTATCTGAAATCTACACAGGTTTCATAAATCCAAAGTACTTACTGCTAAACATGGAAATAGTTGAAAATTTTTGGTTCCTACAGCTTTGTTCTTGCTAGGCCATCTCAAGATTTGTATAAGACTGAGCTATATGCCACCTAAATTCTAACACAACAGCAAAAATCATGCAGGTAATTAGAAAACAGAGTTTTAAACACATTCCAGAGTATTAAACACATTTTTGTCTGGGCTTTTAGCTTTAAATGCAGACTGTGTGCTTGGCAAAGACAGGATTCCAGTGAGAAGGAATGATCTCAGAGAATGATGCTCATATCTCCAAGATTCATGTCTTGAACACTACCTATACCTCATTGAGAAGTCTTACTAATGACTGAAGGGAAAATGAGGCCTAGATTGTGAAAGCACCAGATTTCCTAAAAAGAGATATGACCTTTGAGTTTTGTTAGATTTCAAGCCCAGTTGGTCCCTAACAGAAATCAGCAAAATTTAAACCATATCACATTAAGTCATTTAGCTCTTAGTTCCTGGTCTGACTCAAGACCTGGAGCACTTCATGTCAAAAGAGAGAGGGAGAAGAAAAAAAGTGAAAAAAGAGGCTGATGCCCCAAAAGTCACAATGAAACCTTCCAGGCAGTGCAGTATGTGGGGCCAGACACTGAGCTATCTTTCTGTGCCCTTTCCAAGCCTGAAGCCACTCCACCTCCTAGCAGAGTAACATGGGATGCAGGAAAGACAGATCATTCTAAATGGCAGTAATTTAAATCCTCTGCTGTGTGCTCCAGGGAAAAGAGAGGAAGGAAAAGGCAAGGGAATCTCTGCAGCTCACATGTGAAGCTCTGAAGACACAGGAATCCCAGCTGCCCAAAGCAGCACCAAGGGAATTTTATCCTGTGCAGTGTGAGACAGCATGCAGAATTTAACATCTTATAAACTACACAGCACCCCTCCAGGCCTGCCAGTCTGGTAGAGAGTCCTGCCTGGTGGGATTGGACGCTCACATTCTGCCTCCATGCACGCTGTTGTTACATTTAGCCGGGCACTGGCATTTCAGAGCCTGGTTGCTCAGTGATCTATAAGCTGGTGCTCATGCCGAGCAACCCGAGGTGCCAAAAAATGATTGGAAGCTTTACAGGACAGTGGAAAGCAAAGAGCACTTGGGTGGCACTTTCTTCCACAGGGAAAGATGGCGTGAGGAAGGTGAGCTGCCTAAAGGTGAGGCTGAAGGGAACCCCCAGGGCACCTGGGCAAGGCGGAGAAGCAGCCACACCTTGAGGAAGCTGCTCCCTCCCCTGCAGGCACCCTCCCGGCACAGGGTGGGAGTGACAGACCCTCCCAGCTCTCCAGGGAACGCCTTGTATGTGCTGCTGCCAGTTGCTGGGGGACGCTGACATCGTCTGGGACAGAATTAGAAAACCTTGAGCAGAAGGACACGAGTGCTAAGTCAGCCATGTGCTATATGTGGCACACCAGTTGGTGCCTTCTTTCCCCTTCTTTAGGTGCTCATTCCTTTGCCTGCTCCTTCAGCAAGGTTTGACTTCAGCCTGCACTGCCCTGTGACTGCTACGTGCCCCTGGCTGCATTCAGGCTAGCAACACCTTACGTAGCACCCAAAGGGGCCAAGGGACAAACCTTCCCTGGGGCCACCAGAGCCCTTCATTTGTCCATGCCATCCCATCTTTGTGCCATTGTATAAAGCTGTGTGCAGTGCTTACCCATCAGTGCCCTGTTTCCCACCACCTGCAAATCCCATGGGGTGCTCCTGGCTGTCTGCTGGTGACACCCCTGCAGTCAGCTCGAGATCTCCCCCCATGCTGCATTCTGCTCCCAGACCACCTTCCTGACAGGCTCCTGTGACCAGGATCTGTAAAACATGCTGGCCAGGCAATTTTCCAGGCTTCACTCTCTTCTACACAAGTTTCTACAGCTTATCAGGATGTTCTGCAGCTCTGACCATCCTGGATAGCAAAAGGCTTTGTTATTTTGTTGAAAGTGGCTTCCATGCTATGAGCACTGGAATGCCAAATCATTAGCAGATTAATTAGGCACACAGCCAACATTACAGCTAAAGCTGAGACCTTAAAGTTTGCTGGAAGTGGATCTCTGGCTTAATACATAAAGCCAGTGATGAAACATGCAAGAATCAAACCAGACAAGCAGTCTCTCTCTCTCTCGTGGCAAAAATCACACATTGAAGAGAGCACAAGGAGCTCTGCAGCATCTTGGTGTGGAAAAATGCAACCAGTCTCTATCAGGTCAAGAACTGCTCAAGCACAGTAAAATGGATTATATATTCTTTCCAAATCTGTTGTGAATTATGATGTCATATATTCCTGATAACTGCCTAAATACCCAGTTCTTTCCTGGATCTTATCAGGTTCTTGGTTTCAAACAGTCTTCCAAGGTGTAGAATTAAATTGGTGTCAGAAAAAAAAATCATTTGCATGTATTAATGTTAAATTTCACTGAACCTCTCTCCTTGTTTGTGCTCAGTAGGCTCCTCCATGAATATCTTTGTATTTACATTAAAAAATGAGATCATTTCTCACTTAAGGGCTGAATAAAATATGTGTTTGTGCCATGGGACAGCTCCAGACCACTGCAATCTTTCTGAGATTGCTGCCTGCCAAATGGTTCATGTACACTTGTATTTTTTCCTGCTGACATTGCAGGCACCCAGCCTTCAAAAGAGGAACACAGCAAATATTTAACAGCAACAGGTGTCAGAGAGGAGCTGATCACAGGAAAGAGAAAACACATTAGCTGAAATTATAGCAAGTAAGTGTGCATGGGACAGGAGAAAGTCTCCAGGAAAAGAGTGCAATATGCTGACTGCACTTAGGTGTTTGTAAATATTCTGTACTCTCACATCTTGCTGAAAGCAAACCCCCATCAGAGCAACCAGCATTTCCCCTGGTGCTTGATCTGGTATACTGCCATGAACTCACTAAACAAATAGAAGTTAATTGCATTTTCAGGTATTTTAGGTAGCAAAGGCAAAATTCTCAAAGGGAGTTCATTATGAAACAGAGCAGAAGCAACAGCACTCACCTTTTCTTCCAAGACCTCCAGGCTTGCATAATCCCCTGAAATAAAGAACATCTTGTCTTCTACTTCACTATGTGCATTTAAACCATCATCTCCCTCCTCCTGAACAAGGGCCTGACTCCCTGGGCTGCAGGAAGTCCAAAACAGAGCTCTCCTTTTAAAACTGGTTTAAAAAGACAGAGATCTCAGAACAAACACACAGGGGGTGCAGCCCAGGTATTCCCATTTCCATTCTGGTGTTGCAATTGATTCCACTTCTCTGTGACTTTAGCCTGACAAAAGGAACACATTCCACTTGAGAAGGGTAGAATGAATCACTTCAATGATCTGGATGTAAAACACACTTCCCTTATGTTAGTTCAACTAAATCCAGCCCAAATGCATAGAAGTTTTGCATTGTCCAGAACTATATTCTTATCAATTAAACCAAAGACCAGGCAAGCCCCAAGCAAGCTCCCCGTGTCAGTGTTAGCAGGGCTAACAGGACATGGCTTCCAACCAGCACCTTTCTCACTACTGAATTTTCTGGGCCCTTGGGAAAGCTGAAGCTTCATCACTGTTCATTCTCATCAACATGAGCTCCTCTGTGGGAGAGCAGCATCCCTGCACTGCCCAGGAACTGTGCACCCAAGCAGGCAGACGCCCATGAATTCTCATTCCCAGCTGCTTTCCCTGGGACATGGATCTTGGCAAGTCCTAGCAAGGACAAGGAAGACCCTGGATTTTGCTCTGGCAATCCTGCTTGCAAAAAGTGCCTGCTAAAAGTGAAAAAGGAGCTTTCCTGCTGCAGCCCCTGGAACCCACATTCTAGGGTGAGATGGCACAGCACTGCCACAGAACTGCAAACCTCAGCTCCCATGCCAGATCACAGAATCATGGAATATCCTGAGCTGGAAGGGACCCACAAAGATCACTGAGTCCAACTCCTGGCCCTGCACATAATCACACTCTGTGCCCAAGAGCATTGGCCAAACATTTCTGGAGCTCTGTCAGGCTTGGTGCTGTGACCCCTACCCTGGGGAGCCTGTGCCAGTGCTTGACCACCCCCTGAATGAAAATCCTTTTCCTAACACCCAACCTAATCCTCTCCTGGCACAGCTGCATGCCACAGGGACACATTTCTGCATCACTTGGAATGACTTGCTCCCTGAGGACATACCTGCTGTATTCCCAGAGATGTCTTGGGACACACCCAAGCTTGCCAGGCAGATAAACCTGTGGTGTCCTGTCCCAACACAGAGAACTGACTGGATCCAAATCCTTAACCCAGCAATTGAAATAAGGACTTTCTATCCTCCTCTCCTCCTCCTCCATACTTGTTTTATTTTCTCATCCAATCAATATACAATTATTTTGGGTCAGTACATCACAAAACCACCTTTACTGGCAGAATGAAGCATATCCAGACACATCTGCATTATTACACAGGCCACAATTGTGCAAAAAACCCCCTAAGCTTGTTCTTCATTCCTGAAATACTTTCTTCCTTTAAAAAATATATTTGGTGGTGGCTTTAGAGTTTATTTTATTGCAAATCACAGGTGAGCATAGAAATTATTAATTATTAGATCATCACCAATTCTTTCTTGCAATGAAAGTTCTCACAGGTGCAGTGATGCATAAAAGTAGGTTTAGACTATTTCCATCCAAGTTACACCTCTGGGATTCATTGTAGTGATGGATTCACTGAAGTTTGGCTTGTGCAATGTAAAACATCAGAATCACTAGAGATGCCCCCATCAGGCCCCTTGGGGATGGCAGCCCACAGGCTCCTGCTGGTCAGAAGCAGTGCAGAGTCCATGCTAACACTTTCCTGGACAGTTTAGCAGAGCAGGAATCCCTCCATAAAGCATCTTGGAGGCAGCCAGCAGAGCTCATACATCACAGGCTTAAAGGCAGAGAAATAGAAAATAAAGTCCTTCCCAGTGTGTGTTCCCTGAAGCAGAGGCTGAGCCAAGACTTCAAATTATATCCATCAGTACAGGTCTACTGATTCAAAAGGGATGACTCAACTTCCATCAGGTCCCTGGCTCAAGGTCATGGGCTGTAGCAAAGAAAAGATCTGAGCATGATCCTACATGAAAGCACACCTTTAGCCACTCTCCATCCCTCCTCTTGGTATGCATATTTTTGGTAAGTTTACCTTCCTAGGTAAACTTACCAAAAAACCACATTTATTGAAAAGACAAGTGCTTGGATATCCTGCCAGATTTTGGATGTTCAAGCCTTCAAGCTTTTAGGTTCTAAGTACAAAATACTCTACCTATAGTTCATGGGCTCCATCAAAAGCCTTGAACTTACTAGCACAAAACTTCAGGAGTCTGGAGAGTAAATAGGAGAGGGATTGCTAGACAAGGGAGGAACAATCAGTGCTCTGGGATTTTTCTGTGGAAAATCCCAATCATATGGGCTCAGGGAAATCATCAAGTTTAAAGAGTTAGAAACTGTTTTGCTGTCATGGAAAAAGTCTAGTGAAAACACAAAAGCCACCTTCTCCTGAAAGCTGTGTCTCTTGGAGAGCATGGAGAGCAGGAACATCCAGGAGGGGTGGAAAGATAAACAAGGGGCAGAGGAGAAGGAGAATGGAGCAGGAGAAGTGCTCCATTGCCTGATGGCTAGTTTACAATAATAAACACAATTACAAAGGGAAACCTTTCAGTGTGGGAAGATAACATCCAGCTGATCTCTGTTCCATTAGGGCACAGCTTAAGCCTAGGAGAGGAAAAAGAAGATCAAAGAAAAAGATTAAAGGAAGCAGTTTTCAATTTTAAACACAGTCTTAATGTGATGGAACGGAAAAGTAAGAACAGCTGAAAGACACCCAGGGTCAGGTCAGGGAGAGATGCCTTGGCTGAAGGTACTGCGGTGTTTTCCGTACTTGTCTGCTTTATTTTTAAACACCCAGAGCCTTTGCTTGAGCAACACTTCCTTGAACAAAAAGGAAGCAGAGGAGGAGAGAAGGGCTGTA